>NC_036251.1:12759929-12782830 GCF_002742605.1 Olea europaea var. sylvestris
AGAGTATTTGATGAGTATGTTTTACTCATAAGTTTTATACTATTTTAACTTGATTGTTGGTTAGATCTCTATCATCCGGGTAACAGTTTATCAGGTCTGCCCAGGTGTTGCTGTCAAGAGAATGAGTTTTCCAGCAGATAGACTATAAATGGTATGCTGGAGAGAAGAATAGGAATACGAGTTGTTCCCAAGTTAAAGTAACTGCGATGGAATGACTCACCTGCCTTAATATCGATTGAAAGCATTTTTAATGTGTTTATTAATGTTTTTTTTATAGGTATGGCAATGTGGTGTTAATTAATGCAAAAGGAGATGAAAAATGAAAATGTCCAAAGTTTGGGGACTAAAGTATAAATCATCTCATGATGAAGATTCTAGAATGCCATAAGTCAATTGGATGTAATTAGAAGTCAAAAGGAGTTACATATGACCAAAATATTTTCACAAATGAATTTTCAATCGCATAAGGACTTTCATGATTTTTAACCGAAGATTGAAAACCATTTTTAGCCTAGTAAACATTCAAATTGGAAAATCTAATGTATCTCTTTAAGTTATCTTTACAACCCAATTTGAATTTTCCCAATCGGATATCGAGAGAGAAAATTATGATTAAAATACTAAAGAGTGTGTAGTGCTGAAATTTTCTCGAGAGTTGGCTCCATGCGTAGAGGTGTCACAACTCTAGACCACGTTTTAGCTCATAATGAATTTCATAAGAACTCTAAATTTGGATAAAACGTGAAGGGAAATATAAAGAATGGATGCGCTTTTGGGGAGCTCCACACATTGAGATACACAAGAACACAACTTGAGATTGAAAGAGCAAAATCAAAGTGAGAAAACAAGAAATCAAAAGTTTGGAATAAAGATTTGAAATAAGAAGAAGAACTTAATGCAAGATTCATCCACTTCTTTATATCTCAATTTAAAACTCGGTGATGTACTCAATGCAAATCTTACGTTTTTCTTCTATCATTATTATGAGTAACTAAGACCCTATTCTCTTTACTGTTTTCAAGCCATTTTTTGTTTTTGATTTTTGAAGATAGTGAAAACGCGTTCCCTTCATTTGGGCCCGTCTCCATCTCCTCTCTCTTCGACGCTAGCTGGGGTTTGGGAGAGGCGAAGTTCGTGTATTGATTTTGGTTGATTAGGGAGTGGTATGTTTGATTATGGTTGTGGAGGTGTTGATTTTGATTGATTTTGGTAGTGGTTGATGGTAGTGGCGATGGCAGTGGTTGATGGTTGTGGTGGTATTGATTTTGGCGGTGGCAGTGGTTGATTTTGGTAGATGGTTTATGGTGGTGGTGTTGATTTTGGCAGTGGTTAATGGTGGTGGGGGTGGTCTACGATGGTAATTTTTGGCTATGGCGGTGCTGGTCGCGTTAATTTTGGTTGGCAGTGGTTAATGGTTGTGGTGGTGTTGATTTTGGTCAACTTTGTAGTAGTGTTGTGGTGGTTTCTTCAATAAAATATTATAAAAAATTGTTCTCAAAATTTCAAAACAAACGCGTTTTACATTTTTGTGTTTTGAGAAACAATTTTGCAGAATAACAAAGAGAACATATTTTTAACAATTTTAAAATGGCATTCAAAATATAAAATTCAAAATGAATTCAAAACTCAAAACTATAAAACTGAAATACAAAGGGAACAACCCCTAAGCTTTTCATTAAGGGCAAACAATATAATCTTTTGAGACCCTTTATTTTTTTAATTCAAGATTCAAGTTCTTTCATTATTTATGTATTGATTTTAATTACGTATTTAATGTTTTGAATTACTTGATCAATAATTTTGGGATTTTGTGAATCTATTACGAATTGAGAGGTGACTTTTAGATTTAGAGACCACATATTAAGGTCCAGTAATTTAATATAACATCCAGACATACATTTACTAATTGTTGTTGTTGTTATATGAATTCTTAGAATCAATAGTGTGTTTAACTAAAACTGATTCACATAAAGATATAGACTTGAATTAGTTAAATAAGTTCAATGAAAACTGGAGAGAGGTAAATTGAATACAATGGAAGAATTTGATTGAATACTACAATACATTTTTGAATCTTGAATTAAGATTTAAAAATGATCAATAAGTGAAATTGTTATATCTTGATATCTATTCCACATTTGAATTGTCAATTGATCTTTGTGTACATATTACTATTTTCAATTAATTAGAAGTAATTAGAAAAATAATGATAACAATCACAGTTCTTTGTTTGTTTTTATCCAATAGTAGTTAGAAATACTAAATTAAGCATTAAAATAAAGTCATCGTGAGAATGATAATACGGATTCAAAGGTCCATTATATTACTCGTTATGATATCATGCACTTTCGATATAAAAAAAAAAAAACACAACAATATCCCTTTATTCTCATTTTAAACAAATCTTAAAGTATCTAGGAAACTTATTATATAAGATATGCCAAAAAGATTTACAAATTTGTAGTTGGCTAATATAAGGAACGATGATTTTAGTTTAACATACCCTTATAAAACCAGCCCGAAGATATCTAGGATGATATATAATCTATTCTGCACTAGTTGTAATTGTATAACAAGAAATCATATCATTATATCAATCATATCTTATTATTTATAGAAAAATAATAAATTTTGCAGCTCAGAATTTTTGAAAGATATGCTTACCACCCCAGTCATTCAAGGCTTCATAACCTGTAATCTTTTCACACAGTTTTGAGAATTAATTTGACAATTAAGAAATTAATAGGAATATTAAGCAAGTTCATAAAATTAGTTTGTAAAAATATGATATATATTTTTCTAACAATATCATCCTTCGACTTTTTTTAAATTTTAAAAACTGATGCTTGATTTACACTAACTACACCTCCTTAATTTGTACATATCAAACATCATACCCGCCCTAACTAAAGCACCTTAGCACGTTATGGATGGGGTGAAAAACATAAGAGTGACACAAAATCAAAGCATATAAAGCTTGAAACTTGTGAACCGAACTGTCTCATGACGTTCTGAACCCAGCTCACGTACCACTTTAATGGGCAAACAACCCAACCCTATTTTTTTGTACAATCTAGTGTAGATTCAAATCTTAATTCATCCAACAAACTCATAACAGGCAAACTCAATTTTCCATCTACGTTAACATCTATCTTATGCTTCCTTTTTTTTGAAATAAAGGAGCAGCCACTAAATGTGGAGCAGGAACACAAACCAACCAATGGTTAGAATCAAGCAGTGAGGAACAAATAGTTAGGATTAGATAGGCACAATAGTCAAGAGTTAGATTTCCTCAATAGCAAGCTTGGAATAAGTATCATTCCTCTTGCACAAGGCATTAGGTACTGCAACAGTAGTTGCTTTTGTTTGACGTGATAGGATGTCAGTAGTTTGTCCTTTTGGTATTGCAAAAGATTGGAGGTAGCTAGACACTTGTTATATATATATATATAAGGTTGAACCCCAACGTTGAGGGCCTCCATCGCCCCGTCCCTAGAACTTTGTGAGGGAGATAAATCGCGAGATGTGCCCCAACAGGCCAGGGAATAAGAGCTGCATGTACACTGCACCTACAAGGAGTCCAATTCCACGTTTCAAGAATTGAACCCTCTACTGTAGCTGCCAGCAAAGCGTGAGATAACCTCATTTCTATCATTTGCATCACTGTGTTATGCCCCGAGGGGCGCTAGACACTTGTTATCGATGGTAGTAACAGTGGACTTCTTGGCAATCTATTTTGGTTATTGCCATTGATAGTCTACAAAAACATCTTGAAAACACAACCCTATTTGTGTGAAGGTATAATGACTTGAAACCCTAGTTGTGTGAGTTCAAATATGAAAACGAATAAAATTTTAAAGAATAGTATACAGGAGGTAACTGTACAATGAGAACGTACGGTGGCAGTTACGTAAAATTGAATTTGTTTAGTTATTTTCATAACTGACTGCTTTCCATAATTATCCCTTTAATTTCTCAATTTTAATCACAAAATATGGCTGAACGATCCTTCATATTCGACTAAGATGTAGTTTTCATTTTTTAAAAATAACTTACGCCAAAAAAAAATTTTTTGTAGTGGATACTGAATTTATTGTCAAGTTTTGACCTTTGGCCAAAATATCTGCGAAATGCCCTCACAAACCAATCATGTTTGCACATAATTAAATTCAATTAATACCACAGATTATGATGTGAGTTTATGATAGAACAAACTCGGTTAGTCAATCATAACCCATACCTAACTCAACTTTAGACTTTTTGATTATCAAGCACATAGATGTATTTCAAAGTAGCCATCATTTGCAATTCTTTCGATAAATAGAAAAATATGTGTGTGCCACGCTTGAGCGTGAATGTTTATTTTTCAATTTCGTTTGAATGCTCATTGTGTTGACTCTTTTTTTATTTTTTTCAAAGTACAATCTTTTGAATTCATGCAATTCACTTTCACATAGTCATAGGGATAGCCCTTTTCTCATGAGTTATGTTCATTATCAAGGACTACTTTACCCCATGGTGGTAGCCATCTCATCTAATGAACCAGCCTATTAAACAAAACAACATATTATAGTATAGAGAGACATAGACACTATCCATGCATGGGTCCACACCTCCGTACACATCATCTTAAAGATGACAACCTAACTAGCAGATTATCATAGTTAGATTAGTTATGATGTCCTAAAGATGTACTTATTTGATTACAATTTACCATAAGATATAATGAGATGTGCCAGTTGCAAGAAAATTCTTTATTTTTCTATTTTATTTATTTATACGTTTTTGTTTTTATACATAAAAAAATATAGAAAAACATGCACAAAAAGAGAACGCATACAACGTAAATAAAGTACATCAAAAGATGTTTAATACATCAAGCACGTGTCCACGATTTTTTGTACGGTTTCAAATTAAACAATATCTAAGCCCCTTGATAAGCAAATTAGCCAATTGATCTTTAGTATGCATGTATTCTAAGATATTTACACTTCTTACAACCAAGTCCCTGATAAAGTGGTATCTAATGTTAATGTGTTTGGTCCTAGAGTGTTGAAGAAGATTTATAGTGTCAGTGGAGATTGCAAACGATTACGCTTGGCAACCTAATATCATTATACCATAATTATACATATATGATTGATTGTAAAATATTGTCATTATAATTTCTATATTTAAGATGTATGTAATATTGCTATTTAATGGAAGAGACCCAATACGGGCAAGGCATTCAGTTTAAAAGAATTTACATGGTATCAGAGCTAACCTTGTGATATTCATACTAAATCCTTCATGTTGGTTGACGATTATACAATCAAATCTTTGATAGCGTCTCTTTGGTGCATCAATTGGTGGTGCGGTGAGTGTGGAGTAAGGATAGACTGTTCTGATGACTGATTGAGCTTGGGTGTGGCCGCGGCATCAGCAACTCGGAGCAACGATCGTCGAAGGGCAGCGTTCATCGAGGTACAGTGAGTGTGGACTGCGCCGTTGATTGATTAGGCTTGGGTGTGGTGCAGCGATTGGGAACTGTGCTGGTAATTGTGCTCCTCTCGGTGTGGTTTTAGACGGTGATCGATTCCGTGGTAAAGGTAAACAGTGATTGATTTCTGGACTGTGAGCCATAACCGTGTATCTATGAGCTTTATTTGGGCTTAGAGTGATTGGGCTGATAGGTTATTTGGGCAGGCTTGTTAATTGAATTTGGCTTACAGTGTGAGTTGTGGTCTATTTCTCTGTGGAATTTATTTTTGTGGCTTGATCGTTGGTTATAATTTTAATTAATTTAGTGTGAATGATCTATTTTCAATATAACATGATGTCAATTGAAGCATTCTGTGTTAAGTTTATTGGAAAGAATTATTCGATATGGGAATTCCAATTGAAGATGTTTTTGAAAGCGAAAGAACTTTGAGGTCATATTGATGAAACTTCTAAACCGCCCGAAAATGCAAAGGATCTTAGTGCATGGGAAATGCAGGATGCTCGTATTATTTCTTGGATTTTGGGATCTATGGAAGCACACATGGTGAATAATTTACGCTCCTCCACCACTGCTAAGGAGAAGTGGGAATACTTAAAGAGCATTTATTATCAAGATAATAACGCACGACGATTTCAATTAGAATTAGAGATTGCCAACCACACTCAAGGTAATCTTACTATTGAACAATATTATTCTGGTTTTCTGAATTGTGGAGTAAGTATTTCGGCATAATTCATGCTAAGGTCCATGCGATGGCCTTACAAGCATTACAAGAGGTTCAAGAGGTTAGTAAGCGGGATCAGTTTCTTATGAAATTACAACCTGAATTTGAAGTGGTTCGACCGGGTTTATTAAATCGTGATCTAGTTCCTTCATTGGACATATGTTTGGCGAACTTTTGTGTAAGGAGCAACGATTGGCTACCCAAGCTAATATTGGAGCAGAATTCTCCTCATCTGAGGTGGTTAATGTTGTTTATGCTGCACAAGGACGAGGAAAGGGTACACTTCCACTACAAATGATATGGTCATTTTGCTCGTAATTGTCACAGAAAGTCTGCAATTACTGTAAGCAATCAGAGCATATCATCAAGGACTGTAAATCACGTCCCCCAAATCGGAAAGCTAATGCATTTCAAGCCAATGTTTGAGATACTACTCCAACATGCTCACTAGTTGGGACCAGCCAACCTGTCCTTACACCCGAAATGGTCCAGCAAATGATTGTTTTTGCCTTCTCTGCCTTAGGGTTACAAGGTAAGGATCAAGCTGTTTCTTCTTCTTGGTTTGTTGATTCAGGGGTGTCAAACCATATGACAGGTAGTTCTGCTTCCTTAAATAACATCCGACGCTATACTGGTACTTAGCATATTCAGATTGTTAATGGTAGTACCCTTCCTATTACTGCTGTTGGCGCTATTGGACCTTCCTTTAATAATGTTTTTGTGTCTCTGGGTTTATCTACAAACTTGCTTTTAGTTGGTCAATTAGCTGATAATAACTGTGATGTATGTTTCTCTCATGTTGGTTGTATTGTGTAGGATCAAGGATTGGGAAAGGTACTCGGAAGGGGCCTAAAGTCGGAAGATTGTTTCCATTACAGTTTACTATTCCTACTGCTATGTCTTTAGCTTATCTTAGTGTTGGACAAAAGCATGAAATTTGGCATAAAAGATTAGGGCATCCAAACACTTTAATTTAATCTCATTTATTGAAATGTGGTTTTTTGGGTAATAAAGCACAGTCTCAATCCTCAAATATGAAGTTTGAATGTGATACTTGTAAGCTTAGGAAAAGTAAAACTCTTTCGTTTCCCACTCATGAGAGTCGTGCTGATAAATGCTTTAAAATTATTCATAGTGATATTTAGGGTATAACACCTTTCACCTCATATGCACAGTATAAATATTTTGTGACCTTTATTGATGATTATAGTCATTACACTTGGATATATTTTCTTTGTTCTAAAAGTGAAGTCAGCACCGTTCTTAAGACATTTGTAGCCTACACTGAGACACAATTCTCTACTAGCATTCAAATTCTAAGATCCGATAACGGAGGAGAATATATGTCTCATGATTGTCAGACTTTCTTGCAACAAAAGGGTATTCTCTTGCAACGCTCTTGTTCATATACTCCTCAGCAGAATGGGGTAGCTGAAAGAAAGAATCGTCACTTACCAGATGTTGTTCGAGTGTTGCTTTTGGAATCTTCAGTCCCGTATAGATTTTGGGTTGAAGCCCTCTCCATAACCATATACCAAATTAATCGACTTCCTGCACAGCATTTGAACTTTAACTAGCCTCATTTTTGTCTGTAAGGTACACATCCTGATTATGACATGTTACATACTTTTGGATGTGTTTGCTTTGTTCATTTGCCTTATCATAAATGTCATAAGCTCGGTGCTCAATCTGTACAATGTACTTTTATAGGTTACAATATTGCTCAGAAGGGTTTTGTTTGTTATAATGGTGATGCGCATTGCTTCCATATATCTCAAAATATTACTTTCTTTGAGAATCAGTATTACTTCTAGCAAAGTGTTGTTGACTCTTCTGATTTAGCTCCACTCATTACCTTTGAGGATAACTCTTGCTCCACTGAACATTTTAAACCAGGCATGGTATATTAGAGACGATACCCCCTGATCCCATTCCAGACTCTACTGTTCTTCGATGATCCAGTCACAGTAATCGACCTCCAGATTGGTATGGATACTTTACAACTTTATCTCATATCACAACTCCTACTTCTTATTCTCATGCTATTACCCAGCCATGGTGGGAGAAAGCTATGCAATAAGAACTTCAAACTCTTCAAGAGAACCACACATGGGATATTGTTCCTTGTCCTCTTGGGATTAGACCTATTGGATGTAAATGGGTCTACTCTATTAAGTTCCACTCTGATTGATCGATTGAACGTTATAAAGCTCGATTGGTGGCTCTTAGAAATCATCAAGAATATGGCGTAGACTATGAGGAGACCTTTGCTCCGGTTGCTAAAATGACAACGATTTGAACTCTACTGGCTATAGCTGCCTCCAAGGGATGGTATTTGCGATAAATGGATGTCAAGAATGCTTTCTTACATGGCGACCTTAAAGAAGAAATTTATATGACACCTCCTGCGGGCCTCTTTTCATTGCTATCTTCTGATGTGTGTAAGCTTAAACGCTCATTGTATGGATTGAAGCAAGCTCTTGGTGCTTGGTTTGACAAGTTTTGCTCTACTCTTTTGGGTTTCTCATTTACCTAGAGTAAATATGATTCGTCTCTCTTCGTCTCTAACACTAGTATGGGTATTGTGCTTCTTCTGGTCTATGTGGATGACATTGTTATTATCGGAACTGACTTTGGATTGATATCTCATCTTCAAATTGAAAGATTCTTTTCATATGAAGGATTTGGGTCCCTTGTAGTTTTTCTTAGGTCTTGAGGTGCTTTCAAGTCCAGTCGGACTTTATTTACACCAGCACAAGTATATGAAGGAGTTGATTAATTTAGCTGGACTTCAGGATGGTCACTCAGTTGATACTTCTTTGGAGGTGAATGTAAAGTATCGTAAGTAAGAGGGTGATCTTCTTCATGATCCTTCTATGTATCGTCAAGTAGGTAGTCTAAATTATCTCACTATTACTCAACCTGATATTTCTTTTGCTGTACAACAAGTATCTCAATTTATGCATACTTCACGACATCTCTACTTGGCTGTCGTACGTCGTATTATTCGATATTTATTGGGTACACCTCATAAGGGACTTTTCTTTGCTATCAATTCTCTAAATTTGGTAGGATATAGTGATGAGGATTCGGCTGGTTGTGCGGATACTCGTCGCTCTATTACAGGTTGGTGTATGTTTCTTAGCAGTGCACTTATTTCTTGGCGAAGTAAGAAACAAGACCGTGTCTCTAAATCTTCTACTGAATCTGAGTATCGTGCCATGTCTTCTTCCTGTTTTGAGATTGTTTGGCTACGAGATCTTCTAGCGGAGCTTGGGGTGCCCTCTGCTTAAACCTATTCATGCTGATAACACTAGTGCCATTCAAATTGCTGCTAATCTTATGTTTCATGAGAGCACTAAACACATTGAAGTGGATTGTCATTCAATCATGAGGCGTATGATGGTTGCATCATTTCCCTTCCACATATCACTTTGATTATGGTTGTGGAGGTGTTGATTTTGATTGATTTTGGTAGTGGTTGATGGTAGTGACGATGGCAGTGGTTGATGGTTGTGGTGGTATTGATTTTGGCGGTGGCAGTGGTTGATTTTGGTAGATGGTTTATGGTGGTGGTGTTGATTTTGGCAGTGGTTAATGGTGGTGGGGGTGGTCTACGATGGTAATTTTTGGCTATGGCGGTGCTGGTCGCGTTAATTTTGGTTGGCAGTGGTTAATGGTTGTGGTGGTGTTGATTTTGGTCAACTTTGTAGTAGTGTTGTGGTGGTTTCTTCAATAAAATATTATAAAAAATTGTTCTCAAAATTTCAAAACAAACGCGTTTTACATTTTTGTGTTTTGAGAAACAATTTTGCAGAATAACAAAGAGAACATATTTTTAACAATTTTAAAATGGCATTCAAAATACAAAATTCAAAATGAATTCAAAACTCAAAACTATAAAACTGAAATACAAAGGGAACAACCCCTAAGCTTTTCATTAAGGGCAAACAATATAATCTTTTGAGACCCTTTATTTTTTTAATTCAAGATTCAAGTTCTTTCATTATTTATGTATTGATTTTAATTACGTATTTAATGTTTTGAATTACTTGATCAATAATTTTGTGATTTTGTGAATCTATTATGAATTGAGAGGTGACTTTTAGATTTAGAGACCATATATTAAGGTCCAGTAATTTAATATAACATCCAGACATACATTTACTAATTGTTGTTGTTGTTATATGAATTCTTAGAATCAATAGTGTGTTTAACTAAAACTGATTCACATAAAGATATAGACTTGAATTAGTTAAATAAGTTCAATGAAAACTGGAGAGAGGTAAATTGAATACAATGGAAGAATTTGATTGAATACTACAATACATTTTTGAATCTTGAATTAAGATTTAAAAATGATCAATAAGTGAAATTGTTATATCTTGATATCTATTCCACATTTGAATTGTCAATTGATCTTTGTGTACATATTCCTATTTTCAATTAATTAGAAGTAATTAGAAAAATAATGATAACAATCACAATTCTTTGTTTGTTTTTATCCAATAGTAGTTAGAAATACTAAATTAAGCATTAAAATATAGTCATCGTGAGAATGATAATACGGATTCAAAGGTCCATTATATTACTCGTTATGATATCATGCACTTTCGATATAAAAAAAAAAAAACACAACAATATCCCTTTATTCTCATTTTAAACAAATCTTAAAGTATCTAGGAAACTTATTATATAAGATATGCCAAAAAGATTTACAAATTTGTAGTTGGCTAATATAAGGAACGATGATTTTAGTTTAACATACCCTTATAAAACCAGCCCGAAGATATCTAGGATGATATATAATCTATTCTGCACTAGTTGTAATTGTATAACAAGAAATCATATCATTATATCAATCATATCTTATTATTTATAGAAAAATAATAAATTTTGCAGCTCAGAATTTTTGAAAGATATGCTTACCACCCCAGTCATTCAAGGCTTCATAACCTGTAATCTTTTCACACAGTTTTGAGAATTAATTTGACAATTAAGAAATTAATAGGAATATTAAGCAAGTTCATAAATTTAGTTTGTAAAAATATGATATATATTTTTCTAACAATATCATCCTTTGACTTTTTTTAAATTTTAAAAACTGATGCTTGATTTACACTAACTACACCTCCTTAATTTGTACATATCAAACATCATATCCGCCCTAACTAAAGCACCTTAGCACGTTATGGATGGGGTGAAAAACATGAGAGTGACACAAAATCAAAGCATATAAAGCTTGAAACTTGTGAACTGAACTGTCTCATGACGTTCTGAACCCAGCTCACGTACCACTTTAATGGGCAAACAGCCCAACCCTATTTTTTTGTACAATCTAGTGCAGATTCAAATCTTAATTCATCCAACAAACTCATAACAGGCAAACTCAATTTTCCATCTACGTTAACATCTATCTTACGCTTCCTTTTTTTGAAATAAAGGAGCAGCCACTAAATGTGGAGCAAGAACACAAACCAACCAATGGTTAGAATCAAGCAGTGAGGAACAAATAGTTAGGATTAGATAGGCACAATAGTCAAGAGTTAGATTTCCTCAATAGCAAGCTTGGAATAAGTATCATTCCTCTTGTACAAGGCATTAGGTACTGCAACAGTAGTTGCTTTTGTTTGACGTGATAGGATGTCAGTAGTTTGTCCTTTTGGTATTGCAAAAGATTGGAGGTAGCTAGACACTTGTTATATATATATATATAAGGTTGAACCCCAACGTTGAGGGCCTCCATCGCCCCGTCCCTAGAACTTTGTGAGGGAGATAAATCGCGAGATGTGCCCCAACAGGCCAGGGAATAAGAGCTGCATGTACACTGCACCTACAAGGAGTCCAATTCCACGTTTCAAGAATTGAACCCTCTACTGTAGCTGCCAGCAAAGCGTGAGATAACCTCATTTCTATCATTTGCATCACTGTGTTATGCCCCGAGGGGCGCTAGACACTTGTTATCGATGGTAGTAACAGTGGACTTCTTGGCAATCTATTTTGGTTATTGCCATTGATAGTCTACAAAAACATCTTGAAAACACAACCCTATTTGTGTGAAGGTATAATGACTTGAAACCCTAGTTGTGTGAGTTCAAATATGAAAACGAATAAAATTTTAAAGAATAGTATACAGGAGGTAACTGTACAATGAGAACGTACGGTGGCAGTTACGTAAAATTGAATTTGTTTAGTTATTTTCATAACTGACCGCTTTCCATAATTATCCCTTTAATTTCTCAATTTTAATCACAAAATATGGCTGAACGATCCTTCATATTCGACTAAGATGTAGTTTTCATTTTTTAAAAATAACTTACGCCAAAAAAAAATTTTTTGTAGTGGATACTGAATTTATTGTCAAGTTTTGACCTTTGGCCAAAATATCTGCGAAATGCCCTCACAAACCAATCATGTTTGCACATAATTAAATTCAATTAATACCACAGATTATGATGTGAGTTTATGATAGAACAAACTCTGTTAGTCAATCATAACCCATACCTAACTCAACTTTAAACTTTTTGATGATCAAGCACATAGATGTATTTCAAAGTAGCCATCATTTGCAATTCTTTCGATAAATAGAAAAATATGTGTGTGCCACGCTTGAGCGTGAATGTTTATTTTTCAATTTCGTTTGAATGCTCATTGTGTTGACTCTTTTTTTATTTTTTTCAAAGTACAATCTTTTGAATTCATGCAATTCACTTTCACATAGTCATAGGGATAGCCCTTTTCTCATGAGTTATGTTCATTATCAAGGACTACTTTACCCCATGGTGGTAGCCATCTCATCTAATTAACCAGCCTATTAAACAAAACAACATATTATAGTATAGAGAGACATAGACACTATCCATGCATGGGTCCACACCTACGTACACATCTTAAAGATGACAACCTAACTAGCAGATTATCATAGTTAGATTAGTTATGATGTCCTAAAGACGTACTTATTTGATTACAATTTACCATAAGATATAATGAGATGTGCCAGTTGCAAGAAAAATCTTTATTTTTCTATTTTATTTATTTATACGTTTTTGTTTTTATACATAAAAAAATATAGAAAAACATGCACAAAAAGAGAACGCATACAACGTAAATAAAGTACATCAAAAGATGTTTAATACATCAAGCACGTGTCCACGATTTTTTGTACGGTTTCAAATTACACAATATCTAAGCCCCTTGATAAGCAAATTAGCCAATTGATCTTTAGTATGCATGTATTCTAAGATATTTACACTTCTTACAACCAAGTCCCTGATAAAGTGGTATCTATTGTTAATGTGTTTGGTCCTAGAGTGTTGAAGAAGATTTATAGTGTCAGTGGAGATTGCAAACGATTATGCTTGGCAACCTAATATCATTATACCATAATTATACATATATGATTGATTGTAAAATATTGTAATTATAATTTCTATATTTAAGATGTATGTAATATTGCTATTTAATGGAAGAGACCCAATACGGGCAAGGCATTCTGTCTAAAAGAATTTACATGGTATCAGAGCTAACCTTGTGATATTCATACTAAATCCTTCATGTTGGTTGACGATTATACAATCAAATCTTTGATAGCGTCTCTTTGGTGCATCAATTGGTGGTGCGGTGAGTGTGGAGTAAGGATAGACTGTTCTGATGACTGATTGAGCTTGGGTGTGGCCGCGGCATCAGCAACTCGGAGCAACGATCGTCGAAGGGCAGCGTTCATCGAGGTACAGTGAGTGTGGACTGCGCCGTTGATTGATTAGGCTTGGGTGTGGTGCAGCGATCGGGAACTGTGCTGGTAATTGTGCTCCCCTCGGTGTGGTTTTAGACGGTGATCGATTCCGTGGTAAAGGTAAACAGTGATTGATTTCTGGACTGTGAGCCATAACCGTGTATCTATAAGCTTTATTTGGGCTTAGAGTGATTGGGCTGATAGGTTATTTGGGCAGGCTTGTTAATTGAATTTGGCTTACAGTGTGAGTTGTGGTCTATTTCTCTGTGGAATTTATTTTTGTGGCTTGATCGTTGGTTATAATTTTAATTAATTTAGTGTGAATGATCTATTTTCAATATAACATGATGTCAATTGAAGCATTCTGTGTTAAGTTTATTGGAAAGAATTATTCGATATGGGAATTCCAATTGAAGATGTTTTTGAAAGCGAAAGAACTTTGAGGTCATATTGATGAAACTTCTAAACCGCCCGAAAATGCAAAGGATCTTAGTGCATGGGAAACTCAGGATGCTCGTATTATTTCTTGGATTTTGGGATCTATGGAAGCACACATGGTGAATAATTTACGCTCCTCCACCACTGCTAAGGAGAAGTGGGAATACTTAAAGAGCATTTATTATCAAGATAATAACGCACGACGATTTCAATTAGAATTAGAGATTGCCAACCACACTCAAGGTAATCTTACTATTGAACAATATTATTCTGGTTTTCTGAATTGTGGAGTAAGTATTTCGGCATAATTCATGCTAAGGTCCATGCGATGGCCTTACAAGCATTACAAGAGGTTCAAGAGGTTAGTAAGCGGGATCAGTTTCTTATGAAATTACAACCTGAATTTGAAGTGGTTCGACCGGGTTTATTAAATCGTGATCTAGTTCCTTCATTGGACATATGTTTGGCGAACTTTTGTGTAAGGAGCAACGATTGGCTACCCAAGCTAATATTGGAGCAGAATTCTCCTCATCTGAGGTGGTTAATGTTGTTTATGCTGCACAAGGACGAGGAAAGGGTACACTTCCACTACAAATGATATGGTCATTTTGCTCGTAATTGTCACAGAAAGTCTGCAATTACTGTAAGCAATCAGAGCATATCATCAAGGACTGTAAATCACGTCCCCCAAATCGGAAAGCTAATGCATTTCAAGCCAATGTTTGAGATACTACTCCAACATGCTCACTAGTTGGGACCAGCCAACCTGTCCTTACACCCGAAATGGTCCAGCAAATGATTGTTTTTGCCTTCTCTGCCTTAGGGTTACAAGGTAAGGATCAAGCTGTTTCTTCTTCTTGGTTTGTTGATTCAGGGGTGTCAAACCATATGACAGGTAGTTCTGCTTCCTTAAATAACATCCGACGCTATACTGGTACTTAGCATATTCAGATTGTTAATGGTAGTACCCTTCCTATTACTGCTGTTGGCGCTATTGGACCTTCCTTTAATAATGTTTTTGTGTCTCTGGGTTTATCTACAAACTTGCTTTTAGTTGGTCAATTAGCTGATAATAACTGTGATGTATGTTTCTCTCATGTTGGTTGTATTTTGTAGGATCAAGGATTGGGAAAGGTACTCGGAAGGGGCCTAAAGTCGGAAGATTGTTTCCATTACAGTTTACTATTCCTACTGCTATGTCTTTAGCTTATCTTAGTGTTGGACAAAAGCATGAAATTTGGCATAAAAGATTAGGGCATCCAAACACTTTAATTTAATCTCATTTATTGAAATGTGGTTTTTTGGGTAATAAAGCAGAGTCTCAATCCTCAAATATGAAGTTTGATTGTGATACTTGTAAGCTTAGGAAAAGTAAAACTCTTTCGTTTCCCACTCATGACAGTCGTGCTGATAAATGCTTTAAAATTATTCATAGTGATATTTAGGGTATAACACCTTTCACCTCATATGCACAGTATAAATATTTTGTGACCTTTATTGATGATTATAGTCATTACACTTGGATATATTTTCTTTGTTCTAAAAGTGAAGTCAGCACCGTTCTTAAGACATTTGTAGCCTACACTGAGACACAATTCTCTACTAGCATTCAAATTCTAAGATCCGATAACGGAGGAGAATATATGTCTCATGATTGTCAGACTTTCTTGCAACAAAAGGGTATTCTCTTGCAACGCTCTTGTTCATATACTCCTCAGCAGAATGGGGTAGCTGAAAGAAAGAATCGTCACTTACCAGATGTTGTTCGAGTGTTGCTTTTGGAATCTTCAGTCCCGTATAGATTTTGGGTTGAAGCCCTCTCCATAACCATATACCAAATTAATCGACTTCCTGCACAACATTTGAACTTTGACTCGCCTCATTTTTGTCTGTAAGGTACACATCCTGATTATGACATGTTACATACTTTTGGATGTGTTTGCTTTGTTCATTTGCCTTATCATAAATGTCATAAGCTCGGTGCTCAATCTGTACAATGTACTTTTATAGGTTACAATATTGCTCAGAAGGGTTTTGTTTGTTATAATGGTGATGCGCATTGCTTCCATATATCTCAAAATATTACTTTCTTTGAGAATCAGTATTACTTCTAGCAAAGTGTTGTTGACTCTTCTGATTTAGCTCCACTCATTACCTTTGAGGATAACTCTTGCTCCACTGAACATTTTAAACCAGGCATGGTATATTAGAGACGATACCCCCTGATCCCATTCCAGACTCTACTGTTCTTCGATGATCCAGTCACAGTAATCGACCTCCAGATTGGTATGGATACTTTACAACTTTATCTCATATCACAACTCCTACTTATTCTCATGCTATTACCCAGCCATGGTGGGAGAAAGCTATGCAATTAGAACTTCAAACTCTTCAAGAGAACCACACATGGGATATTGTTCCTTGTCCTCTTGGGATTAGACCTATTGGATGTAAATGGGTCTACTCTATTAAGTTCCACTCTGATTGATCGATTGAACGTTATAAAGCTCGATTGGTGGCTCTTAGAAATCATCAAGAATATGGCGTAGACTATGAGGAGACCTTTGCTCCGGTTGCTAAAATGACAACGATTTGAACTCTACTGGCTATAGCTGCCTCCAAGGGATGGTATTTGCGATAAATGGATGTCAAGAATGCTTTCTTACATGGCGACCTTAAAGAAGAAATTTATATGACACCTCCTGCGGGCCTCTTTTCATTGCTATCTTCTGATGTGTGTAAGCTTAAACGCTCATTGTATGGATTGAAGCAAGCTCTTGGTGCTTGGTTTGACAAGTTTTGCTCTACTCTTTTGGGTTTCTCATTTACCTAGAGTAAATATGATTCGTCTCTCTTCGTCTCTAACACTAGTATGGGTATTGTGCTTCTTCTGGTCTATGTGGATGACATTGTTATTATCGGAACTGACTTTGGATTGATATCTCATCTTCAAATTGAAAGATTCTTTTCATATGAAGGATTTGGGTCCCTTGTAGTTTTTCTTAGGTCTTGAGGTGCTTTCAAGTCCAGTCGGACTTTATTTACACCAGCACAAGTATATGAAGGAGTTGATTAATTTAGCTGGACTTCAGGATGGTCACTCAGTTGATACTTCTTTGGAGGTGAATGTAAAGTATCGTAAGTAAGAGGGTGATCTTCTTCATGATCCTTCTATGTATCGTCAAGTAGTAGGTAGTCTAAATTATCTCACTATTACTCAACCTGATATTTCTTTTGCTGTACAACAAGTATCTCAATTTATGCATACTTCACGACATCTCTACTTGGCTGTCGTACGTCGTATTATTCGATATTTATTGGGTACACCTCATAAGGGACTTTTCTTTGCTATCAATTCTCTAAATTTGGTAGGATATAGTGATGCGAATTGGGCTGGTTGTGCAGATACTCGTCACTCTATTATAGGTTGGTGTTTGTTTCTTGGAGGTGTACTTATTTTTTGGAGAAGTAAGAAACAGGACCGTGTCTCTAAATCTTCTATTGAATCTGAGTATCGTGCCGTGTCTTCTTCCTGTTTTGAGATTGTTTGGCTACGAGATCTTCTAGCGGAGCTTGGGGTGCCCTCTGCTTAAACCTATTCATGCTGATAACACTAGTGCCATTCAAATTGCTGCTAATCTTATGTTTCATGAGAGCACTAAACACATTGAAGTGGATTGTCATTCAATCATGAGGCGTATGATGGTTGCATCATTTCCCTTCCACATATCACGACTAATGTTCAAATTGCTGATGTGTTCACTACGGCGATGACGAGACAATGACATCAATTTCTTGTCAACAAATTGATGCTTCTTGATCGTCCAACATCAATTTGAGGGGATTATGCTTGGCAACCTAATATTATTATACTATAATTATACATATATGATTGATTGTAAAATATAGTAATTATAATTTTCATATTTAAGATGTATGTAATATTGCTATTTAATGGAAGAGACCCAATACGAGCAAGGCATTCAGTCTAAAAGAATTTGCATATAGCATTATTATTATCACAAAACATAGTAATAGAATCCTGATCAATACCATAGTGAATGAGCATTTACTTCATCAAGAGTAGTTGAGTATAGTACCTACTAGTAGCAATTTACTCAGCTTCTACAATAGATAACGATATGGAGTTTTGTTTTTTTTACTGAATCAAGTGATAAGTTTGTTACTCATATGAAACATCCTCCAGTAGTACTTTTTGTGTCATCGATGTTTCCTACCTAGTGAGCACTAGTATATCCCGCAAGATGAGAATTTGAGTAATTAGTGAACCATAGAGTAAATCTTGAAATTCTATTAAATTTTTGCATAATTCACTTCACAGCAACCAATTGAGATTCTTTTGATTTAGCTTGAGACTCCAGCATTGAATTCTCTATCTAGACTTCTTGCAATCAGATATAGGAGACTTCCTATCATGCTCCTGTAGAAACTAGGGTTGGCTTCATTTCCTTGGTCATCTCTACATGCCTTTAGGGACATGACCATGAGAGTCCTAACTGCCTTGTTATTTTCTAAACCAAATTTCTTTACTTGAATTCTTGCATACTTGGCATGTGTGATGAAAGTCCCTGAGTCAACCTATTTGACCTACAAATACATAAAATAGTAAGTTGACCAACCATACTCGTTTCAAATTCTTGTTGCATAAATGTAACAATCTCTTGGATTTTATTTTAGATTAGATCTAAACACAATATCATCTACATAGATTGGTGCTACTGTCAATCCAGATTTGAGATGTTTGATGAACAAAATCTTGTTAGCTCCATCTCTCTTGTATCCCTTCTCAATTGGAAACATTGTTAGTCTTTCAGAACACAATGAGCTTGTTTAAGTCTATATAACGCCCTTTTGAGTTTGAACACATGGCCAGGAAGATATAGATTAATGAATCCTTTTAGTTTCTCAACATAGGTTTTTCCATTCCTAATTCCATTTAGAAAGGTACTCTTGACATCCATCTGATGGAGTTTAAAACCCATTTGACATGCCACAGATAGTAGAAGTCTGATGGATTCAAGTTTGACCACAAGTGCAAATGTCTCATCGAAATCCACTCCTTCTACTTGAGTGTATCCCTGTGCTATTAGTCATGCCTTCTTTCTGAATATATTGCCATGCTCATCTAATTTGTTTTTATAGATTCATTTCATTCCAGTTACATTTGTATCTCTTGGTCAAGGAACTAACTCCCACACTTTGTTTTGCTTAAACTGAGCAAGTTTTTCCTGCATTCTAAGGAACTTTGACTCATCTCCAAATGCTTTATTTACATTTCAGGTTCTATATATGGGGTTCGGTGGCAAGTTTCCTTCTAGTCACCGTTCCATTTCCAAGGTCTGAAAGCACGTTATCCAATGAATAAGCCTTTTGAATCCGGGTCGGAGGCTGCCTTTTATTTTGTAGCTCATTATCTTTTTTCGACAGGTCAATTCCTCCAGTAACTGGTGCAAGATTATCAGAACCGAATTCTTGAAGTTTGATCTAACTGTTACTGTTTGTATTTATAACATATTTTTCCTAAATATTCTGATTATCTTCAATCTATTCTCCCAGATTCTAAATCTCAGGATCCTGTGAATAAGAAGAGAAGTCATCAATTTTAACTTAAATGGACTCAATAATGGTTTGAGTTTGAGGCTCGATTATTTTCTAAATAACTAATGAATCTCTCTCATCACTTCTATAATCAAACTTGCCCAAGTATTCACTGTCATTTAAGACAAAACAGTTGCTACCAAATGTGTGAAAATACTTGAGATTTGATTTTCTTTCTTTCCAAATCTCATAGGGAGTTTTTGAAGTATTGTTCTCAAGGACACGATTTAGAATATAGCATGCATTATTAACAGTTTCACCCTACAATTTAATAGGTAACTTCTTACTGTTTAGCATTTCCCTGACCATCTCTTGTATGAGACTTATTTTTCCTTTCTACAACACCATTTTGCTTAGGAGTTTTAGGGGCCGAAAACTCATGGAAAAATACCATACTCTTCACATAATTTAGAAACTAGCATTTTGAAATTCTTTTTCCATGATTACTCTTGATTCTAACAAATTTAATCGATTTTTCACTGGTCAATTTTCAAAAAGGGTGAGTCTTTCAAAAACATCAGTTTTTCTTTTTAGAAATCTATGCGAGTATACCTTGAAAAATCATCCATATAAAGAAAGATCTACCTTTTATCACCTAGACTCTCAGTTTGTATTGGTCTCATCAAATCCACAAGTAATAGTTCAAGATTGTGAGAGGTAGTGAGATACTGACCTTGTTAATGTGCAGTTCTTGTTTGTTTGCTTTTTGACAAGAACCACAAACTCCTTCAAGTTTTTCAGTGAGTTTAAGAACTCCCCTGATTGCATTGAGTTTGGCAAGTTTGTCCGGGTCTCCATAGTTCACTTCTCCCAACCGTTTGTGCCATAAATCTGTACGGTCAGCTTTTGAAACAAGACAAGTAATTTCATATTCAAGCAAATAATATTTATCACTAGACTAGTAGCATAAAAGACACAACTACTATCATTTTTTAGCTCTTTGAATGACTTTTTTGTGAACATACCATAAGATCATCATCACAGAGTTGGCCTACACTGATCTGGTTGGCTTTCAAATCAGCAACAAACAAGACGTCATTTAAGATTGGAAATCCATCAATCACAATGGTACCAACACCTTCAATTTTATTTTTAGCCTTATCCCCAAAAGTAACCAGACCACGTATATGACTCCTATAGTTGGTTAGAATAGAACGATTACGAATTATGTGTCTAGAGTAGCCACTATTAAAATACCAAGAATTGGTTTATATGCCATATTAACAACATAGTAGCAAACATTGGAGACCCCCTGAGAGATTCCACATGGATAACTATCTGAATGTCGGTGGTTAATTTCTGACGTTCGGTTATGGAATTAGTCCTTTGACTTGAGGTCATTATAGTGCCTTATATGAGGACGGTCATATTTTGACGGTGTTGGATATTGCTCTGTCAAGGGCCGCTAATACGATTTCGTTCGGGTATGTCAAGAATCGTATGAAAGTTGTGAATGACCAATAAATAATTCGTCACTCTTAGATAGTAAGAGGTTATGATATGCATTTAATTCAATTAAATCGATAACAAAATCCTTAGCAAATGTGTACTCATAAATCGAAAATGAGTTTTTAATTTATATTGACTTAATAGTAGAATGGAAGATATGATTGATAATCGAGATTAACACACTTTCATATCTTGTAATTAATCGGATCATATTAGCGAAGGGATTATAGTTTCACTGTAAACAAACAAGTTTGATTTTGTCATATCACGTGACATTTTTCGTCACATATATTGCCCTAACACATTGCTAAATGTCAATCTGGGACAGCTAGTGTGAATCGGTGATAAATTAAAATGGTGTTTTAATTTATCAATTTTGATTAGATCAAAATAATATTTCACGTCGTTAGGTATCGTAATCGGGAACCTGATGGGTAGTATACAAAAGGAGAATTAAAAGATTGTGATTTGTCAATTAATTAATTAAACAAGTGTTGAATAAACTAATTAATTGAGTTACTTATTTATAGGCCTGAATTGATTAATTGTATTAATTAATTCACAGACCAAATTTAATTAAATGAGTTAATTAAATGTTGGACCGAATCAGGCCAAGCTCGTTCGGGCTTATATAAATATGATTAGGGTTTTAAAATTTGTAGTGATTTTTCATTATTCTTGCTAGCACAAGAAAAATCCTAATACTACAATCTTGTTCTCTGTGTGGATCACTGTTGGAGGCTGGAAATATGGCTGAACGATCCTTCATATTCGACTAAGATGTAGTTTTCATTTTTTAAAAATAACTTACGCCAAAAAAAAATTTTTTGTAGTGGATACTGAATTTATTGTCAAGTTTTGACCTTTGGCCAAAATATCTGCGAAATGCCCTCACAAACCAATCATGTTTGCACATAATTAAATTCAATTAATACCACAGATTATGATGTGAGTTTATGATAGAACAAACTCGGTTAGTCAATCATAACCCATACCTAACTCAACTTTAAACTTTTTGATGATCAAGCACATAGATGTATTTCAAAGTAGCCATCATTTGCAATTCTTTCGATAAATAGAAAAATATGTGTGTGCCACGCTTGAGCGTGAATGTTTATTTTTCAATTTCGTTTGAATGCTCATTGTGTTGACTCTTTTTTTATTTTTTTCAAAGTACAATCTTTTGAATTCATGCAATTCACTTTCACATAGTCATAGGGATAGCCCTTTTCTCATGAGTTATGTTCATTATCAAGGACTACTTTACCCCATGGTGGTAGCCATCTCATCTAATGAACCAGCCTATTAAACAAAACAACATATTATAGTATAGAGAGACATAGACCCTATCCATGCATGGGTCCACACCTACGTACACATCATCTTAAAGATGACAACCTAACTAGCAGATTATCATAGTTAGATTAGTTATGATGTCCTAAAGATGTACTTAT
>NC_036251.1:12784684-12787733 GCF_002742605.1 Olea europaea var. sylvestris
AATATAAGGTCTTGAGATTAAACAAGAAGAAGTACATGTTAAAGTGTTCAAATAGTGATTGCAATTGGATATTTAGATCTTCAAGTTTGAAGAAACAAAAAAGTTTAAAATAAGAAAAATGTGTAATGGTCACATATGCTCAATGAAATTTCTTTTAGGATCTCATCGACAAGCATCCATCTCAATTATATTAAATTGAATAATTTACAAATACTCTTCTTCACGTATATTAAACACTACTAATGATATCTCGAATGACATGTTACATACATATGGAGTATCGATGAATTATGTGAAGGCGTGAAGTCAAGTGAACAGACATCGAAGTTGATTAGAGGTGATCCAACAACATCGTTTCACTTGCTACCTTCTTATTTCTATATGCCACAATAGATGAACATGGAGACATGATTAGGATAGAAATAGACCATTTGGACATGTTTAAGTATTACTTTATGGCTTTGAATGCATCAATCACTAGGTGAAAATTTTGTAAGCCTGTCATTGTTGTCGACGACACATATTTTAATGATCATTATAGTAGTACAATCTTCACCTCGTGCATACAAAATGCAAACAATAATATCTTCATGCAAGCATTTGGGATTGGGGACAATGAAAAAAAAAAGGTCATGGACATGGTTTCTTGACGTGTTGAGGAGGACACACGGATCAAGAGATGGATTGTGTATAGCAATAGACATAATAGTATAAGGAATGTAATTGAAATTGTATTTCTCGAGGCAATGCACGGGATCAGTTCCTTCCACTTGCTTAGAAATTTGAAGACCCATTATGCAAAATCAAGTCATAAAATAACACATGCTTTCAACTCTGTAGTTCGAGCGTTCATATTAGATAAGTTTGAATACCAAATGCAATAGTTGGACATAATGAATGAAAAGATCAAGGGATATTTGGTATGTGACTTCATTTACAATTGAAATGTGATATACTGTATGAATGTGACCATTTGTGACCTGTTTTGTAATAATACTGACTCTTTGTAGGCTTTTTAGCAAACTATGACCGTTGTGACTTGTTGTTATCTATATTTGAATATATTAACTAATAACTAAATGTATTTTGTAGGTGGATGTTGAATATGAAAAATAGTTAAGACTGTGCATACCAATGAATAGATACTCTACCATGACACCAATTAAAGTTGAATATGCAAATGCAGTCATGAAGCTGGCAAAGAATTACCCTATTCTATCTATCTATCTTTATGATGTTTTGTTATTAGATTTTGATGTTTCTTCTATTAAACCATTGTATTCTTTGCTTATAGTTAGATTCTTGTTAATTTGATTCCAAAGTTCTACCTTCTTTTATTGCTGTTGTAAATAAGTAGCGTTGCTAGTCAAAATATCAATGTTCTTGACATTAACTATTTGTTGAGAGTCTACTCTAAATAAAAAGTTGTGTTAGTCTCGCGCATAGCCTAGATAATGGTGTGTTGATGCCTAAGTTAGGGACATGGTTTTTAAGACAAATGTGTTCAATTATTAGTGTGTGAGTTAGTGATATTGATTATGGTAATTTAGGAGCCAATAACCAGGTGCGTCATCAATATGCTTGCTTTTGAGGTTATCTGATTCATAGGTTTAGGAAGTATAATGACAAGCAGAATAGTTATTAGCTTTGTATTTAGTTTGTTTATATTTTTTGCCGTGCTAATTCAGCTGTTAGTTAGATAAATCCCAGTTCATAACATATTTTAACCATAAGCTATTTGTAAGTTTACATGTAGATTTTGGCAAGTTGAATGGATGGATTCTTTTTCTCCAGATCTCCACTTTTGCATTTAGCATGCTATCAGAGCAAAGAGCTTCCTATATTCTTCACCTCCAAAGATGCATTATAGTTCTTCATCATCTAGCCTATTTCTTCAATTGCTCCGATCTTTGGTTTAAGCTGTATATGGAGTAAGTACAATTTGTAGATTATTTTGATGTGAGATCAACCTCTAATAAGTCCACAAACTTTCTTCTTTCATTATTCTGATAGTTCAGGTTTAATCCCAATTTCTCAGCAACTCACAAAAGATAGCTACACCTCTAGGAGCCTTACGATGACAATTGCTTTGTCAGTGAAGAGGAAACTTGATTTATTAATGGATCCTTAACCAAACCTGAAGGTACCAATTCTAATTTTACTTAATTCCTGGATTCGAAATAACAGCATAGTTATCTTTTGGATTTTGTACTCTATATCGAAAGAAATTTCTACTAGTGTGATCTATATTCCTTTAGCTTATGAAATTTGGACTGAACTTAAGGATAGATTCCAACAGAAAAATGGACTACGTACTCTCCAACTAAGAAGAGAATTGATGAACCTTGTTTAGGATCAAAGTAAAGTTAGTGCCAAGGAGCCGGCGTATTCAGGTCCAGTACGTTGCTGTATCCCTGCAAATATTTCACTTTCTAAACATACAATTACTAGTACACCTAATGTGATTCCTAAATATCAATTCGATCGCCTTTTTCTTTAGATTTTTGTTCTATTTTAAACGATTCCCATGAGTGAGTTTGTAGGAATAATTTTGATTTCAATGAACCAACCCAACCGATCATTTAGGGGCCTTAGCTAGTGATCTGGGCTATTTCCCTCTCGACAATGAAGCTTATCCCCCATCGTCTTATTGGCCGACCTTACATTCCATATCGGACCAGACCGAAATAGGGTTATATATATTCTCAAGGGGTCATTCAAGCGTATATAAATGGATACTATGTTTACATATGGAACTCTGATGAGAAGGAAATAAATGTGTTAAGAGACCCTCCTGGCCAACCCTAGACACTCTAAGATCCTTTTTTCAAACATGTTCCTATTCTCCAAGTTTAACTCAAATGTAGCTCCATTCAAGGCCATTTGAGAATAATTGAGTAACTACCAACCTACCTATACCTATAGGAAGTGTACTTGTGGTGGTGTGAAAGAATTAAACTGTTACGACCAAATGGAACTCATAATGTCATTCTTTATAGACTGCATGATTCATTCTTCCAAGTCAGAGGACAAATTTTACTTATAGACC
>NC_036251.1:12795868-12843097 GCF_002742605.1 Olea europaea var. sylvestris
TGATTTGCTAGAATAAAGTGCATCTTCAATATATATATTTTTTTATAAAATAATAGAAGCTTTCAACAATATTCAATACACCTTATATAGTATTAAAATTATGTTCACCTAATGTTAATTCTGAAATTTTTTTTTATCTTGAAGAATAATAAGCGTAGTTGCACTATCAACTAAATAGGTATCCTGAAAATTTATCCTGAATTTATAAACATGATAAAATAAATTTTTTGAAAAATATGATTAACTATCAAGTTTAGTGATGCTCTCCAATTGAATGTTTATTCAATAAAAAACAGACGTAGTTCATTCTCGAAAATATGATTAACAATGATAAAATCATATAAGAATTAATGTTCACATGACATAATGAGTTGTATGTTTTCTTTTAGATATAACATAAATTCATAAATTACAGATGATATATTCTTCGAGACGTGCTACTTCAAGAGCACTTTGTATCTTATTATTGTTTACTCAAGAACAAGATGTAAATATTCTTCTAAAATATTGAAAATTATAATTCATGCTCCTCAGGAGCATATAATATTTTTCTGAAATATTAATTAGAATGTTGTGTTACTTCAAGAAGAACAATAAATTATTTGTAATAGACAGATCTACGAGTATTATTCTTCTGAAATATAAATTATAAAGTTGTGCAATTTCAGAAAAGAAAAAAAAACAAAACAAAACAAAAAAATTATAGATTATCAAATTAAAAAATATCTAAAAATATTTAATCAGGTTAGATACATAGAAGAGTATGCAAATTGGCTTGAATTCGTTAACGTGAATTGAATTAAAAAAGTAGATAAAGTATGTTTAAAAAAAAAAAAATTGATTCATTAGTAAAAAATAATATCATGATTTGAAAGCAAACTCTATGCATGCACATAAAAAAATATTATTGTTTTTAGGAGAGGAATCATGCTAATAAAGTGTTAAAAACTAGAGAAAATAATGGAGAAATAATAGACTTGTTTGTAATTCCTTGACAACTAAAGTTACACTTTTATAGGGAAGAATTAGAGTTACAGAGGATTTAATGACGATAATAACTAGAGCTACAAAGTTATAATTCTCATTTACTAGTAAATATATTATTTACAACATAGGACATAGTTTTACAAATTTTTTTTTTTCGAGAGAGAGGTACTTAGGTTAATTTTCTCTAATTACTCCCACAATGATTGGAGCTCAAGCAGATAAGCCCATTTCAGCCCAGGAAGAACTTGGTCCAGACCATTGGAAGATGGCCCAACTATTTAGTATTTATACATAATCTCGCAGTGCAATTGTATTTTATCCATCTGAAGGATTGTTCTTATTACCATATGCCATTTAATATATGTACATCATTGTGTACATAGTGATGTACATAATGTTGTTCTAATCAGTTCTTTAGTATACTTACTAGAATATATAAATAAGATCTTTGTTAATAAGATCATTAATAAAATTATATCAATTTTGATCCATCGCTTTGAATACATGTTATTAATATCATACCGTTTCTGCGAGGGGGGAAAAAAGTCTTCTCTAAGTCTATCTAATTATATCTTAACTAGGTGATGTTGAGTTTCCCTTTTGTTTATTTTCTCTCGATTGGTGACACTTACAGTCTTTTCTTACCAATTTAATCTTGTTCTTGTATGATCATAAATCCATCCTAAAGTTTTTACTTTCATTACGTTCATCTTATGAAAATTTTATCGTTTTAAGTTTTAATAGCTTTCCATGATCAGTAGGAGATTCACTTTCTCTCAAATAATAATATTTTTTGCTCAAGTATCGAATTAAATCATACAATTTAGAAGAAATAGCATTCTCGTTGATGGCAAATAGCATAGGCCTACCAGTAGCATATCACGTGTGAATGAGCCGTAGATAGTCTCTGTGGATGAAACATCTAGTACTGAGATGGGATGGGTGCATGTGAATTTCAAATAAAAAGTCTGTAGTTAGCAAAGTACGTGAATATGAATGTACACAAACTTGTCAATGGAATGAAAAAGGGACTATTTAAATCATTTGACGCAGTCAGCCAGTCTAATCACACATTACCAACATCAAAAATCACGCCAGCCATGTGGCCTACACTTAAATAAATAAACATTTCTTTAACCTATCTTAACACTAAATAGAAATCCCAATAGAGGTATGGCGCCCCCATTGACACCTCGCCAATAGGACTGTAGTTAGCAAAGTACATGATTATGAATGTACATAAACTTGTCAATGGAATGAAAAAGGACAGTCTAACCCATTTGAAAAAATTATTTTAATTCAACCAATCTATTTACACATTACCAACATCAAAAATCACGCCAACCATGTGGCCTACACTTAGATAAATAAACCTTTTTTTAACCTATCTTAACACTAAATAGAAATCCCAATAGAGGTGTGGCGCCCTCATTGACACCTCACCAATAGGACTGCAGTTAGCAAAGTACATGATTATAAATGTACATAAACTTGTCAATGGAATGAATAGGGACTATCTAACCCATTTGAAAAAAATATTTTAAACACGTTAGCATTCAACCAATCTATTCACACATTACCAACATCAAAAATCACGGCAGCCATGTGACCTACACTTAGATAAATAAACCTTTTTTTTAACCTATCTTAACACTAAATAGAAATCCCAATAGAGGTGTGGCACCCCCACTGACACCTCAACAATAGGACTGTAGTTAGTAAAGTATATGATTATGAATGTACATAAACTTGTCAATGGAATGAAAATGGACTATCTAACCCATTTGAAAAAAGTATTTTAAACACATTAGCATTAAACCAATCTATTCACACATTACCAACATAAAAAATCATGCCGGACAAATAAAAATTAACCTTGCTTAACACGAAATAGAAATTGCTCCAATAGGGATGTGGCGCCCCTCCCCCCATATTGACACTTGGCCAATAGGGGGACGCCACATCGCCTTCTGGATGGACAAGGCCACATTGGCCTTGTCCATATAGTAGAGTCCCATAAAAACGCAAGGAGGTTTTAAAGCTAATCCCTATCATTAAAAAAGTAAAAATAAAAATAAAAACTTTATTTGATAGAGATTAAAATCAATTTTTTAGTTGATTTTAATAAAAGTTGATAGAATGTGAAATTGAAAAATTGTGATTCCCATAAAATATATGATTAAAATTAAAATCTATATTTCAATTTTAAAATATGTGATTATAATATGTAAATCTCATGAAATATGTTGACTTTGATTTAAATTAAAATTTAGATTTTAATCCTGACAAAACAAAGACATGATTTATTAATTGACATATAAATTGGGATGAACCATGTTAGTTGGTTTAGACAATGGGTCAACATAGTCGACGAACAAAAATATGAGGTTCAAAACGACCTACTTCTCTAGACTTGATCATTTATTAAATCATCTGACTATTTACCATTGTATGCTTGTACTATCAAAATTCCATCGGATTTTATGCTAGAACGAAATTAAGTATCAAACTCGAATCATTCATCTATATTTAAGATCTTAGCATTTGGTGCCTTGGCTTGATAACTAATGTGTACTTTGTCGTATCGAAAAATATAACATCAATAGACAACTTAACGATTAAATATTCGAGAAATTGCACTATTGGTCATCTATCTATTGCATCAATAGCAAGTTGGTCTTAGAACTATAAAAAAAGGAGGAAATTGATCCTCAACACTTTATTATAATTTCACTATCAGTTCTCAAAAATGAAAATACTCAAATTTTTATTAAATTGTTACCTGGACTTGCATGTTTAATTTTATGAAGTTTTACTTCTCAGCTTGGATTGATGTCTAAAAATTTGAGAAGTCAACCATATTTTTAAGAGAGCTATGTGACAATTTATTGAACAAATATATGTTTCATCCTTACATATTGATTGGATAACCTTAATGAAAGTTTAATAACCACCTTACTCCTAGAACAATAGTTCAAAGATTACGATTTGATTGAATATATAGTCTGTATGGAAGAATATACTTCTATAAGGTTTGCAATAATTGTGTCAAATGAAATAGACTTAAGAATTTAAGCATTCGCCCAACTTCCATCCACATTAAAGACGTAGGGTTCAACTAGCAACTAGCAAGGGCAATTGACTGGTCAGGTTTGTCGACTCGAATACAACTGGCTCTTGAAACATTGAAAAAGATTGATTAGTGTTCACAATTTGAGTTCAACTATATTTGCAAAGAAACAATGAAAACAAGAGCAAAATTATAGTGGATAAATATTATACTGGTCAACTTTATCAAGTTTTGATCGAATTTAATTTTATTTACAGAAATTTAATTATTATTTTTGTTTTCTCTCTTGACTCCAAATTCACAACTTGAACCACAAATTTTTAATGCATATCCCATTTTCTTTTATCTCTATGCACTTTAATTAATCCAATTTAATGTTACCTAGATTCCATTTCATCAAGGCTTTCTCTTTAATTGTGAATCCCCTATTTAATCATTATATTCATTTTCATCCTCTAAAAGACTATACTTTTGCTTGAATATGGACAAACGCTCACTTTTCTCCAACTTTTTAGACTGTCCAGAACATAAATAGGTAATTTGTTTTGAGTTTTGATTAATATTATAAAGATTGAATTTCACTTGACTAGACAATACACATTAAAAAAAATAAAAAAAAATTGTTACAAACTATATAAGTAAAAGAAATTGCTAGAATGATCTCAAAACAGGTCGATTTTATCGGTTCCTTTTATGAAAAGAAGAAATTTATTTATTTATTATTTTGTCCACGTATTTTACCTTAGTTTTAAAAATTGATTTATTATTATTATTGTTTTTTTTTAAATCAATGCTCGAGCCAATTTTTTAATATATTGGTTGAAATCATATATGTACTACCTTGTTGATTCATCTAGAATAAAAAGTAATAATTGAATGATATTAAAGAGAAAAAGATTTAAAATTTATTCATTATACCATACACTATATCTACTCTGATAAGTTTTATAACGTTAACTTGTTGCGTACTGTCTGTTTTGGAAGGACATCTGTCCAACTGACCTCTCTCAGCTTTTGTCGTGTTCTTCAACATTCCAAATTAAGAATTCTATTTTATGAGAGACTTAAATTAAATTTTAATACTAATTGGGTGACAGATATTCGTGTGGGGTAAGAACATCTCTAAGTTCATCATGCCCTTCACGAATTTCTATCATCCCTAGAATTTGCACTCATAGGCATTTGTTTGAAATACTTAAATTGAATCAGCACAACAATTGTGTAGTTTGTCTAATTGGTACAATGTTTCAATTTAAGTATCTCATAAGAGTGTTGAATCCCCATGGATGTGACAAAAATCTATGAGGAGGTAAGAAGACAGATGCACTATTAAAATAGATAATACATATGATATAACGATTTGGTTACAGAAACTAGATTGTTACAAATTTAACTTCATAAATTTTTATTTTTTTTTTATTGTTAGAGGTTCATGGACCAATGATTTATTCAATAATTGTTCGATTAATAATGAAGTGGCCAACCAAGTTTGAAAATCATGAGTTCAGAAAATAATTGAAAGGCATGCAAATATGGACCTGCATAATTACCTTGTCTCCAAATGGTCTTGAATTATAATTGTATATTTTACACAAAAAAATCTTGTCTTTTGAATCTCGTATACATGTAATAGGAAAACATTTTATGTGTGTTCTCTATATATAAATATATAAATTATTGACTTCAATTGCTAATTATTTTATCACCCACAAAATGTAGTTCAATAATATCAAAAACCGACAAAGGAGACTACAATTCAAAGGATTGACGGAGAAATTTTTTGTTCAAACACTTTGATTTTTAAGTCATGACTATAACTTTCATGCCTAAAAATTCAGAAATTTGGGACGTGTTCGATAGTGATTATGAGAATTGATTTTTTGACTGTTAGAGAAAAAAGTGGGTCTCATTGTAAACGAAGAGATCAAAAATAATGATTGAAATAGTGAAATAACGATCAAAAAAATAACTTTTCGACTAAAAATTACTACCAAACGAGGCTTAATTTATTGGAGAAGTCATAAAATAGTGTCGACTACAAATACTATACAAGATACCTTTGTACGGTGAAAATGCCACAGGCATGTCAGTGAGAGTGGACTATTTAATGGTGGCCTAATCTGGATTTGATAATTGGGGTCCACAGTGGGGCTCACTGCATGTGACGAGTTTAATGGGCTACACAAAACACAACTTCCATATGATCCAGTCCACTACTATTTCCTTTTTATTGCAATTCATTAAAATAAGATTTTAGAAAAAAAAAAAAAAGTTTGAAATAGTATTTTTTTGATATGATTAGTCTTTAATAAAGTAAATATGAAGGACAATATTTTCGAAGCATCTATTGAAATATATAGCAAGTCTCCAAATACACGTTGGTATTCAAGGGCATCGATATTGGAAAATCGAGAAGTTCGAATAATTGACTTAGAATTATTAAAATTAATAGGTCTTGATATTATTATATGAAAAAATAAAAATACATTTAATCGATGTGGGCAAGTGTTTCCTTCTTTTGAGCAATGAAATAACGATTTTCACAAAAAAATAAATAAATAAATCATGCTTTTTTCACTACAACAAAAGACGTGAACATTTAATAGAAAATGATAGGTTATCTAGGATTGACATCAATGGCTATTAGCATGCAAGTATTTGTAACATCTAAATTAATCAGTAATTTTTAGCAAATTTTCCGTCTCGTCCTCACTGAAAAATAATTCTGGGTCCATCCCTAAAAATAATAGATAATTACTGATAGTCTTATTTGACTTTTCTTAACAAATATGGCGTAGTCGATAACCAATAGGGGTTTTTACGTGTTACAGCTCGGTGTACAGCCCCTCACATTGGGCAGGGCTTGCACATTAATTGGGCGTGGACCTCTCCTCTCATGTGAGGCTCGATATACAAGGGGCTTTATTCTAACCAGTAATGGTCAAGTAAAAGTATAGCGTTCATCACGACCACAATCTTTTAGCCTCCATTAATTATACTTGGGGTCCAATTTTTATCTTTTATGAATAATTGACTGAAAGAATGGATCATTTTAAAGTCTAATTTTAACCTCAGGATTAGACAGATCTTGGTATAACATCGACGTTGCCTACATCCTAAAACAGTTCGAATTTCAAATTTGGATTTTGGAGAATTGATGACAAATATTTCCACGGTTTCATACTTGCAACTAAAATTTTGGGGTCCTTCTAGGTGCCCCAAACCAAAGGGCCGTAGACATTTGAGGCAAAGTTAGAATGCTAGTCGTAATTTAAGCCCTTATCTGGTCAAAATTAGTTTTAATCATATATTTCATGGAATTCATAACTTTTTAACTGTATATTTCATCAAATTTCATGGAAACTAATTTTAATCTCTATCAGACATGGGTTAAATGATATTATATATAATAAGTTTTGAGCAGAAATGTAATGTTTGATTCGTTGCGACTCAGTCATGTTTCATAGAATCACGGTTAGTGATCGAAGAAAACTTTTAGATGATGCATTAAAAATATGATTGTCTTATAATTTAGTGGATTATACTTAGCTAGCAAATTATAAATTAACGGTATTGTTCTATGTTCATCCTTGAACACTTCGATAGTCATTTGGATTTTTTGATGAAAATTTTATAAAAATAATAATTAACCTTCATGGACTTTCTAGGAAAAAATGGTTGTGTAGACGGTAGACCGTACCAAATCACGAAAAATCTTTGACAAAGTAATATATACAAAGTTCGTTCACAAAGTAATATTTACACCAATTATTTCAAAAACAGATTTTTAAGTTATTGAAAATTAATGGTCTGAATTTTACCAACACTTATTTTGTCAACCAATTTGTAAACACACTTTGTACAGGTCATGCATAGCTCAACAAGCAATAAACATAAGTCTTGTTCGCTAATTTAGCCCTTGTTTAACACACATTACAATGAGAAATTTTTGTAAAATGTATTATAGAATAGTATTTTTGAGAGAATATGTGGTTAAAAAAGGAGAAATTTTTTATTTACCAGTAATATTATTTTATTAAAAAATGTGATTGAAATGAAGAAAGAAAAAAATGTATTAAAATTTTAATGGGTGTCAAATAAGGGCTAGGAAAGGTTTTATTTTTTTTTATTTTTTTTATTTTTTAAGTCTAACATCCACTTATTTTGACTTGATATCGTTTTCTATAGAATAATTGATCACGAGACTTGTGGAAATGAAGCCACTTTCCTCTTCACACACTGAATCGTGGAATTGAACACAGTGAATGTACCGAAAGATCCGCATCATATTATGACAAAGACAGTAGTGGTGGAATGAAATTTATGGAAAAAGAAAGCTCATAGAGTATTAACAAATAGTTGAAATTACTAAAAATTATCGAAAATTTTAAAATTTTTGGCTGTTGCCCAACAGGTTTCGAAGGGGAGATTTTTGGACCTTTTCAGATGAAAGATTAACTTTTGTAGTCTTGCTCGGTACGGACGAGGATTATTACATGTATTATTGTGCAAGGTCTAACCCTCATTAATTATGAGTACGGTTAAGAGTATCTCTAATCCTCACACATTTTGCACCAAAAATTTGGCGCAAACACTCTACATACCAATGACATAATTTGCACAATTATGCACCAAAATGGCGCAACAATAAGAAATATACCATTATGCTTTTTTTTCCCCCTTAATTGACAAAATTTTCTTCTCTTTGTGTCCCTTTTTTGTTATACAACAAATTTTTGTTCGTAATTTAATTGTATTATTATGTGGATTTGTAATCAATTTTAATCATGTAAACAATAACAATTAAGAAATGAATTAAAATTAAAGTACTTAAAAATGTGATCTTGATGCACTAGTTAAAGATTGGATGGAAGCATCAACTCCAGAAGTTGAATTGGTTGAAGAAGAAAACCATGGCTTTCAAGAATACCTTCATCGTCATAAACTAATCAAGGATAAAGATGCTCAAATTGTACTTCGAAATGCATTAATTAATTATTGTGGAATGGAATGTACTAATTTCTAGAATCAAATGACAACACTAGTTCGACTTTGTAATATCATGATATTGAAATCTGAAACATGTTACGTTCTTTTTAACATTATGATTTAATATTTTCTTAGTTGTGGTAGTTGTATTAATTGTACTACATTTTTTTTTAAATTTATTAATGAATTCAATATTTTAGTTAACTAAATGTAAATATTGGATATTAGTAATTTGTGTAGTAACAAAATAAATAAATAAATAAATTTTGAAATAAATAAATTTTTAAGAATTAAAAAAATGAAGACAATGATAAAATATTGTTCATTTGGTGCAATTTTTTTGGTGTATTGGATTGAAAATGATTTCAGTTTGGTACAAGATTTGCACCAAAATTATGAAAAACTTACCTCAAAATGTGATGCATGCATTGGAGATGTTCTTGCTTGTTGGAAAGGCTACATAAACCTTAAGAACCCATTGTTTAACAATGACATGGGAAGGAACGAGAATTAAAATATCTCTACATGCTGTGTCATGATTCGAACCAGATTTAAAACTACTTTATTAAAGCAGCAACAACTCTGATACCATTTGTTATAGGAACAGAGAAGCAAGTATATGAAGTATTGATCGCACAAGTAAGAACAAGATAAAAGCAAGAAGAGAGATTGATAGAGGAATTCAATAATTTTTATTAATTGACAACCAATTGAGAGAAAAATACAATTTTAGCAATCTCTGAAGTACTTAAACTGAATAAAGAGTCTACTACTTATAGGGGACATGTCAAAACCTAGAGGTAACCTAAAAGATGGAAATTGGGTCAAAATAAGTGTAAAACCTACATAAAGGGAAAATCCCGGACTATGCTGTTGTTACTCGAGTAGTGTCTAGTGCAAGGTAGCGACTAGCATGATGCTCGAGCAAGAACATAGGGATTGGCGGGCGACATCTCTCTACTCCTGAAGTTCGCCTACTGCTCGATCGGAGCTAGCGAAAATTCGACGATTTTTTTCTCAGTCCATAATTTTGATCTCTCCATAATCACTTCAACTAGGACTTCAAAATTTACTAGAATTTGGGATACATTACAACAAATCTTCACCTTGGCATAAATTTCGGTGCAACGAACGAAACTCCAAAATTTTCCCACTTGGAAAAATAAGTCCAACTGCAGCAAAATAGACTGTTAGGAATGGAGACATCAAAATTCGGACAAGATCTGAAACTACTTTATTTAAAGAAGAACAACTCTGATACCACTTGTTAGGAACAAATAGGCAAATATGGCACAACATAAAGTATTGATTGTGCAACAAAAATAAGATTAAAGCAAGAAGGGAGATTGGGAGAGGAACCAAGTAATTTTATTAATTGACAATCAATGGAGAGAAAAATAGGATTTTAGCAATCTTTGCAATACCTAAATTGAATGAAGAGTCTATTATTTATAGGAGACATGCCAAAACCTTAAAAGTAGCCTAAAAGATCGAACCTAGGTCAAAATACGTGTGAAACCGACATAAAGCGAAAATCCAAGAGGCGTTGTGACTCGAGCGACGTCTAGTACCAAGCGAGCAACTGTCATATCGCTTGAACTAGACCTTAATGACAGGTGAGCTATAGCTCTCTATTCCCAAAGTTCATCTATTGCTTGAGTGGCTAGTTAGCAATAGGCTAGCAAAAATCCAACGTCTTTTCTTTTCGAGTCATAATTTTGAATTCTCTATGACCATTTCAACTAGGACTCCAATACTTACTAGACTTTGGGTCACATTACAACATCTTGCTATATTTCTACATTTTTTTTTCTAATATTTATTTAAAATTATATAAGAAGTGAAACGAGAATTATGTTTTCTGTACTTGACTAATCGAGGAATCTTTATTCCATTCGGGGGCAAGGAAAAGTAGAGCTAGTTGTGTTTGCAGCATTGTGCCTTCCTTGCCTAGGCTTGGACAAGTAATTCATCCAATATCAATTAATTTTGCTAGACATTTTATTCAAAAAATTTTGCTAGCCGCCTTATAGTTGTTAAAAACATAAATGAATAACAAGAAGACAGATATAAACAAGAACTTTTTTATTTTATTTTTCAATACGCACATACTAACCAGTGGGATTACACACAGTGGATGTGCCAAAACCCAGAAGATCAATGGTTACTTTACATCATTGATCGTCTTATTATAAAGCCAGCAATGATGGAATGAAATTATTGAAAAAGAAAGCTCATAGAATATGAACAAATAATTGGAATTACTTATAGTGGACACTACCAATTTGGTCCCTTTCACATTAACTTCTCTCAGCAATATTATCTAATATCGACAAGGCCAATAATGACACACACACCAATGTGGGTATGTGTGCGAATTTGTTTTCATCTTATAGGCATATGTAGAATCCATGAGGGCTTCACAATCTCAGCAGTCTAATTTTTTCTCAATGCTTCCTTCCTTTCATATTACAATGGTGTGGGCATGGACATGAAAAATAGAACGAGCCAAACTGTTTGTCAAGGAGTTTGATATACAGCTTGTTTGGTTCGAATTTTAATCTGATTTTAATCTAAGTCAAAGTTAAATAATCAATATTAATCACATCTTTAATGAATCCCACAACTTTTCAACCACGCATTTTAAAAACTTCTATCACAATTTACTAAAAAATTTAATTTTAATTCTATAAAGTTTGTTGAGTTGGCATGTCACTCGAATATATTTCTAGTACCATTTTTTTTCTTGGTCCTTTTTTCTTTAAAAGAAATTTAGATACGCAGGCATGAGTTGGCTAGCAAGGATCGCAGACATGTGGAGCCTCAAGCCTAATTTAATCGAGCCTGTCAAAGCCATGCCAATAAACTAGTTTAAACTATCCTAAGTCTAGAATTCCAACCTATAGGTGTACGGCACCTCTAGACATGACGGAACAATCAGTGTTTGAGCCCCATTTTTTTTTTATGGAAAAATACATTTTAGAATATTAGATTGATGGGAAATATGTGATTGAAAAATAATGATTTTTTTTTATTTGTGTAATATTATATTAATAAAAGATGTATGGTTGAAAAAAAAATGGAGAAAAATGTATTTTGAAAAAAATGGGAATCAAACAAAGCCTTAGTTAAAATGTTAAGTTGTTAGGTATTTTATACCAAATACGAACCCGAGACGATGATTATTAATTGGGTCGACTTTAATTCATAGGTTTCGCAAGAAACCCATTATTGAACTAATTACATTGATCCAATATTGCAATTCGTAGTTCAAGAAATAGAGACCGGCCAAGAATCTTGCTACTTGAAATTGGAAAATTTCGTAACTAAGAGATTAAGTATTACTCATTTCAAAGCTAAGAAACAAGGTTTAAATTTTCAAAAATCAAATATTAATTACACCTTATTTATGAAATAATTAATTAAATATATTAAGGTCACAATTCTTATAATTTGGTCACAATTATTACATTAATTGATCATAATATATTTCTCGATCATATAACTTATTTCTAAGTCACGGATCAAAAATTTTATAAGCCACATTAATTTTGAGTCACAGATCAAGAAATTTATAAGTCACAAATTTTATAAGTTACAACTTATTTAACCGTCACAAATTATCAAATGAATTGGTCACAGGTAATTTTTCAATCACAACTTAATAAATTGTAAGTCACAGTCACATTTTTTAGATCGCATATTATTTATTGGTCACGATCAACCAAATAATTGGCCACAAATTAATATATTAATCAATTTATTGGTTAAAATCAACAAAATAATTAGTCACAAACATTTCCCAATTCCCAACCCACCCCACCCCACTCTACCACCATCACCACCACTAACATACCAATCCACAACCACAACTCCCACCAAAAAGTCCCAACATCTACTGTAGGACGCCATCACCACCATCACCTATATCAACAAAAATCATCATTGCCGCCACTGCTACCACCACCAAAACCCCATTGTCTGTATCAAAAAATTACCGCCACTACAACATCCAGATCCAAAAGTGCCATTGTTTAATCCACCTTCAAGTCGACAAAACTTACCTCCATCGCTAGATCCATTGCCATCGCCAACAATCGCCACTACCATTCGTTGTTCGAGACGCCTCTGCCACCATAGCATCATCATTATCCACAAACACAGCCCAACACAAACGCACTGCCATAAAAACAGCCCAACAACCCAACCATATAGATGCACTACCACCACCAACACAACCATCACCATACGGTGCGTCATAAAGGTTGCAAATTGCTACAAAGACGAAGTCGTTACAATGACGAAGCACCGCTCCATCTACGGTATAGGCAATAGGTGCACAGATCATTGCTAATGATGGTACTCAGCCTCGGGAAGCATTGTTCCGACGTCTGGTGGCGACGATGAGTAGAGAGAAGGAGAGTGGAGAGAGAATTGGTTGAAAATGAGGAAGAAAATGAAAATTATAGTTTGGGGTGTGGGTATATAATTAATTGAATTTTGTAATATTATTATTTAATATTAAGAATTTTGTTATCATCTAATTTTTGTATATATAAACTCTACTTCTAATTTTTGAAATATAATCATTAAAATTATGCCTCTATGTGATTTCCACTTCGAAATTAGGGGCAATTAGGGGCTCAACCCCTTTATAATTTGGAACAATTGTCACTTATCCTACTTTCCGCTATATATATGGGTTTTGACCTTCGATAGAATAATTGTAGACATACACATGGTCCTTACTTTGAGAGAGAGAGAGAGGCTACCTTGGTCTTCTCCTTTGACCTTTTCCTTTTTCTTCTTGATCCACGTCTAATCCTTTCTCTCGATGACAAACATCGGCACTGTAGCGACCTTTGACAACTTCTTGTGGTGTGATTCTCTAACTGGCTTTTACTTATTTCGCGGTTGCTCTCTATCTGCTTCTCAATGCATATCTGCTTCTCAATGCATCCTTTGGGTGTGAGATTTCTTGGGTCAATCGAGATCTTAAGTTGTTGAACTTGAGCCCTATAATTCTACCTATTGCTACAATCGTGATTTTAATAGGGAAGTTCCATTCTTACTCATTTTACATTGATTCAATTATTGTTATTTAATTGATTTTAAGCTTAATTTGTGTTTGTTGTTTCAATTGAAGGTTGTTTATTTCCCATAAATTCGTATCAGAGCTTGGCTGCTCCTATGTCTTTTAAAATTGAATCTATAAAGTTTTTTGTGACTTGAACGTGTACACCCATAATCTATCATTATTGATTTTCCAATAGGAACTTGAATCCTTAAATTTTTTTGCATCTCTCATTTGTATGGACCTCAGATACGTTCGCTCGAGTTAATTCATTCATCATTTCTTTTTAAAATTCTGCAATAGCATGCCATCATGTGGGATGGCCATTAGGAATTACCGTGTAGGGTAACCAGGACCGGAGCCATGTATAGTTGAGTGCAGGCCAATCAACTTTGGGAGAAAAGTTACTATTTTTCAAACCGGAAGCAGCTTTGTAGGTCTCGTTTTTGAAAGTTAATCCATTCAAAGGTTTACAGATTTCAAAGTATCACTTACAATATAGTAATAAATATCAACAAGTTGAAGTGGAGATACTGATTTAATTTTGCATCCTACTGGTGGAGTGTTCCCCCCACTCACATAAAAGACAACCGGGTTGTCAGCCCTAGTCACTATCCTACCCATTTCAGTATGTGCTACACAGTGATTAACAGCGACAATCAGTTTCCTCCAAAGCTGTGATAGCATGCAGATCACCACGACGGAGACCCGTAAGGAGGAGCCAGAGTAAATTTTATAGTTAATGTATTAGTTGCTAAAAAGCAGAAAAATAGTTCAACTATAGTGGTTGGAAAACCGGAAGCAGCTTCCTCCATGTGAAAAAAGTTGATGGGAGAAATAGTGGTTGGGAGAAAAAATTTGTGCCCGCATTGAAAAAAGTTTCTGGCTCCACCCCTGAGGGTAACTATTGTTTGTTGCTAGAAATTAAGATTACTTGTCAATAATCTGCGATATTTTCATGATTTAGATGAAATTTCATATTTGTTGCTTAGTTGATTATTGGTTGGAACTGTCACCTAGACTTTACTTGCTCGAAGATTCCATTGATTTGGGGTCATCTATGACATTTCATAAGTGAGTGCCATAAAGAGAAAAATGAGTTGTGAGATTAGAGAGATAGCGAACCCAATGATGAGAATACTATTGACCTTAAAGATGAATTTTGTGAGGTTCATATGCTCTAAAATTCTGAACCAGCCAAAATTAACATGTCTATGAACTCCCTGTGATTGAGTGAATTCTTAACTTTTGTATCATTTCCATGAGTCTGATCATGGATATATAATTGCATGGGGTAGAGTGGTATATAAGATCGCCGATGTGGGTAGTGTAACTATCAGATTTGACAATAACTTTTTGCATATATTGAAAGAAGTAAGATACATTCCATATATAGGTAGGAATCTAATTTCTAAGAGTGAGTTCGAGCGTACATATTCCACTAGTGCATTCAGTAATGGAGTGATAGAAATGTTTAAGTGGGCACTTAAGGCTTTTAAAGCCACTAAGAAGAATGACATACACATCATACATACTAAAGTGATAAGTGGTTTAAATTCCACTATCACATTACACAAAAAAGTGGCACAATATATTAGACCACGTTATTGTTAAGGCACTTAAGTTCCTTAACAATAAGGGTGTGTTTGGTGAGAATCCAATGTCCGAGATGCCATTTTACGATGATTGTGTGCTTGTTAAACATCTTAGGATGTCATTTGCATCTAGTATACACAAGACATTTGGAGTGTTAGAATACATTCATACTAATTTGTGGGGTCTCATGAGCTATCTAACTTTTGATAGCAACAAATATTTTTGTTTATTATCGATGATTTTTTAGACGTTTGTGTATTATTTGCTAAAAAATGAATCTGAAATATTAATCCTGAGGGATAACTCAATAGTCAAACCTTGGGTTTGCTGCCCAATGGTCATCCGTTTGAGTCCCTTCAAGACCACTGAGGTGAGTATCTAGCTGTAAACTTCAGGGCCTCATGAGATTAGTCAAGGTATGCGTAAGTTGGCCCGAACACCCACGACCATAAAAAAAAAGAATCTGGAACTTTTTTTAATTTTAAAATTTGGAAAGTTAAAGTGGAACACCAGACAGATAAAAAGGTAAAATATTTGCATATTGATAATGATCTCGAGTTTTGTAATGCTGACTATGATAGTTTGTGTAATGAATTTGGCATAACTAGACATAGAACTGCACCTTATGCTTTCTAGTAAAACGGGGTTGCTGAAAGGATGAATCTTACCTTACTTGATAAAGTTAAATGTATGATGCTGAGTTTTGATGTGCCTCAATTTTTTTGGGGTGAAGTTATGACTGCATGCTATCTAAATACTACGACTCTTTCTGCATCTTTAAATGGTGATACGCTATATGAAAAATGATACGGTAAATGTGCTGATTATTCTATACTTGGAACCTTAAGCTGTGCTAATTTCTCTCATTAGAGTGATGGACAACCTTTAAAGTTCCCTAGTTTTACAATAGCCTAAACTAGTTATCAAGAACTAGTTTATAAGGAATTGAATAGTTATGAGGAGGCTATGATGAGTGAATGATGTGAGGAATGATAGAGTGTCATGAGAGAAAAGATGAGTGCTCTTGCTAAGAATCAAACTACGGATTTAGTTCATAGACCTAAGAATAAATCCATAGTTGGATGCAAATGGGTTCATAAGATAAAGGAGGGAACCACTAAGAGTGAGCCTGTAAAATATAAAGCTAAGTTAGTAACCAAAGTTTACATACAAAAGGGAAAGAGTAGATTATTATGAAATCTTTTCATCCATTGTCAAGTATACCACTATTAGGATCATGCTTGTGTTTGTAGACAGCTATGACTGAGAACTTGAACAATATGATGTTAAAATAGTATTTTTGCATGGTGACCTTGATGAAAAGATTTTTATAAATCAACATAAAGGTTTTGAAAGTAAAGATAAACCTGATCATGTGTGTTTTTAAAGAAATCTCTTTATCGGATAGAACATTCTCCGCGTTAGTGGCATAAAAGTTTTAATTCTTATGTTTTTTCTATTGATATTAAGAGGAGTGAGTTTGACTATTGCTTATATTATCATTACCACGTCATTAATAAAGAGTGTGTGTATTTGTTACTGTATGTAGATGTCATGTTATTAATTGGACCTAAAATGAAAGTCGTAAAAAGGTTAAGAGTGAGTTAAATAAAGAATTTAGCAATGAAAGACCTACGATATATTAGGAGAATCCTTGCTATGGAGATTAACATGGATATGTCTAAAATCTTGCTTGTTTTTGCATCAACCTCCTTATGTGCTTAAAATTTTGAAAAAAAATTAGCATGATTGATTGCAAACATGCTTCTGTGCTTCTTAGAAACCATTTTATTTTGTGAAAAGAACAATCACCTACTAATGATAAGAAAGAAGATATTATGAGTGAAATTCCTTGCTCTAATGTCATTGGCTCCGTTAAGTAGCTTATGGTCTAAACTAGGCTAGATTTGTTTTTCATTATTAGTATGATGAATAGGTACATGTCTAATCTTGGTTCCAAATATTGAAGAGTATGTTAAAGTGGTTGTTTAGATACTTGAATGATACTTTTTAGTCTTGGGAGAATAATATTAATATTCTTGAAGAACATTATTATTAATTTAAATGTATCAATATTTTAGAAGAAGAATGTTGTTCTATTGCTGGTAAACAATCATAATAAAGTATTTATCAATATTCTAAGAGTTTTGCTATATATACATTCCAGTGTATGTGAGGGGGCCCATGCATTTTTTATGGATGTGGGTCCCCCTCTTTTGAGAGGAGTGTACACCCATATGTACAAATAGCATTTTTCGTATTCTAACGAATATTATGTCATAGTTTTTGGGAAAACGTGATTCTATATTAAAATGATATTTCAGAGGAGTATCGTGTTAACTTTTAAAAATATTTTGTTGTTTCTGAAGAACCTTAAATTTATGCATATCATACTTTATTAGGAATATTATATTATAAAATGTGAAAGAGCATAAATATTCTTGAAAACATTTTGGGGTTATTCTTGAAAAAACACAAATTTATACATTTCTTTGTAAATGTTGTATTGATCTTGAAGATTTACAATTTTAATTAAATTACTTCTAAATAAGCAAAAAAATTATTTAAGTCAATATTTCAGTAGAATACTGTTTCGATACTCCGAAAGAATCAATACTACATTATGTGAGAGAATAAAATTTTATTATTTTATACTTTAATAAATTAAAGAAAAACATACTAATTTTTTAAAACGTGTATCATGATTGATACTACATTGATATTGATACAATAGAAATAAATACTGTATTAAATCAGAAAGTCAAATACTGAATGTATTATTATTTGATACAATTAGTTGGATCATCACTGGATTAATAATAATGTCAAATTAAGGCCTCAAATGGACCTTCAAGGAAGAACCAAAAGATTCTTTAATCCAATAAATTCACATTACTTGTTGTTTTTTAAATTATAAATTGATCATTGACTATCACTAGCAAAGTAGGGATTAATTTCCTGTATTTTTGAAAATTTATTATGTTGATTATGGGCCCCACCACTCACCATGTTGATCATCTATATAATATTTGTATCTCATAAATATGATACATCTACTAGATGACTGTCTGGTGTTCGCAATTTGAAAATTGCAAAATTGATGTTCAAATTTTAAATTACGATAATAAATTTTTGAATTGTACAATCAAGATGTTATATCTTGTTAATGATAGTAAACCAAATCTCAATCTTTTAATAAACTTTAGTTGGGGTGTCGACAAATGGTTTAATATTATTATTTGTTAAATGCTTCCAATTAAATTTTAAACTATTAATATTGAGAACAAAGTCATGATGCAAACATAAAAATTCTTTTTGCTATATTTAGAGCCTAATTTTTCCATTTAATTATTTTGATAGTACAATATATGTACAATTGATCTACCATAATGTGCTGAGGAGAATTTAAAATGTTGAGAATAAATGTTTAGTTTAAACCCTTATATATTATCTCAAGCACGAAAGGGTGATATTTTATAATGCGTTTTACTAATTATCAGTTTGATAGAAAAAGTTTCTCATCATTAGGAGATGAATTAACAAATTGAAAAATTATATATATATATTGCAACATTATATTATATAGATTTTCGCAAAAGACAATTCAAACCAGAAATCTGAAAGATTCAATGTATTTTCTAATCAAAGAGATCAACAATATTTATACACCAACATTAAATGCTCTCAAATTGACGTCCTAAATGGACAATTCATTAACATTAAATTTGATATATTTATGCCACCCCTGAAACATGAATACATTTAATTCTAAGACTAAATTCTAAAAAATAAAAATAAAAAAATGGAGCAAATAAGAGATATAGTCCCAAAAGTTGTATACTCTTGGAGAACATGTGACATCATAACTAATTATTAAACACCATAATAAGTTCAAGTATTTGAACAATTGAAAGTTGAGATATCTTAATAAGTTATGTCATTATAAGAAAGAAATAGAATTAAAAAGAAAAAGTCGTCGATAGTTTTTTTGGGCATAATGTACCACTTATATTATAAATAAAGAAGATATTGAAAGAAATTCATTGAAACATAAAACACCATAATAAGTTCAAGTATTTGAACAATTTAAAGTTGAGATATTTTAATAAGTTATGTCATTATAAGAAAGAAATAGAATAAAAAAGAAAAAGTCATCGATAGTATTTTAAACATAATGTACTGCTTCATATTATAAATAACGAAGATATTGAAAGAAATTCATTGAAACATATTGATCGAAGAAAGAATTAGTCAAATAAAAGGATACAATCATAGTAAAATTACATTTACTAGAGAAATCTGAAGTTTTCTGTACCTACAATCAAAAAATTAAAGGTACATACTCATAAAAAGGAAATGAGAAAAATAAAGTTGTAATATATAATTCATGAATCCCATCATATTGAATTTCACAAAGATCGTGATAAATGCAGTCACAAGTCCATATTTTGTTATTTGGACAATCATGAAATTTGAAATACGGTTATAGCCAACTCATATGACATAACTATTAATATTATCCTTAAAAGATTTATAATGTATGAAGCATATAATTCAAGTGATAGTTTCACGATGGGGAGTAAATATGCGTTGTACTCTTTTTCCATTGATCATTTGTTCCATTTTATTTTCCTAACAAAATTTTTAATGAAATAACTCTTGTAGCATACTCAAACGAATAATGTAATCTTTTTCATTCATTAAGATTTTTTCTACAAGATTTTCCTAATAAGGTTCAAATGAGATATATTCTTTGTGTAATAATGTCTATAATCTACAAAGTATTTACCATCCAAATAATATTCTTATATATTATAAATTTTTGTGAGACTCTCAAAGAGAGCAACAACACAATCTATTTCTCAACAGATTATCAAGTTGACTAAAGACGAACAAAGATTGATAAATATCATATATGGAGACGATATTGCTTGAAGGTTATAACAAGATAACACGAAACATGCTTAAACAAAATTGGAATATTGAAAATGTTGACATACAACACAAAGACACCTTGATAAGAGAAGTTTCATTTATTGAAATTAGGGGAGTAGTTGTACTTTTTTTCTTCGATCAAGTTTTGTTCCATTGAATTTTCTTGACAAGGTTTTAACAAGGCATCATTCTATAATTCCAAATTATTTATAATCATTTTTTCATATATTTGGTATTTTCTTGTCTCATTGAATTTTTGTCAAACGACGTTTTTAATGAGGGTTGTCATATAAATAATAATTTAAAGGAGAGTGTTATAAATAAACCAATATTTATGAATGATCATTGAACTCTTGCAGCCTTAATTGTAATCGATAAATATGAAATTTTGGTTCCCAATAAAATAGCTATTGACATTCTAAAGGGGGAAAAAAATAAAAAAAAATCACTATTATATAATTATTGGCAAAAAAAGTCTGAACAGAGTTCTTAAGAGTGCAATTCCATGACATCTTATCCCACCATTAATTTGCTCATTTACTCATTTATAAATATACTCAAAATTCATTTGTAACCATTTATTTATCCATAAGTACTAATATTTATTTGGATTAATAGCAGAAAACTCCTATAAACGCTTTCATGTGCGATATACCCCTTCGTATTGAAAATCGCAAAAAACTCCATGTTTGAAATCTTTAATGTGAAAGAATTCCAATCAGTCAAGATCTGTTGGGTTTGTCATTAAAAATAGGAAAAAAAAAATGTCAAAATTTAAAGGAATAATCGCAATTTCAGTACCCAAATTTTTTTATTTTTTTACAAATTAAATCCAAATTTTTTACACATTTCATATACAATCTCAAATTTTTAAACCTTTATTTTCCATCCACCCCACCCCACCGCATCCCAAACCACTTCACCCTCTTCTCAAGAAATTCAATTGAGACTCCGCCCAAATTAAAATTAAAATGGGTAAAATGATAACTTTAAAATGACCACATTAAGAGCTTGTTTGTCTCTCATTTTTGGAGAAAATATAGAGTTTTGAATAGTAGTTTTTGGAGAATGTGTGGTTGAAATTTTAAAAACATTCTCTAAAAACTACTATTCAAAACTCTATATTTTCTTACAAAATGAGAGACAAACAAGCTTTTATTTTGTTGAAGGAGGACAAACATGTAAATAAATAACCAAATAACCAGAACAAATATCGAAAAAATAAAAAACCAAAAAATAACAAAAAAAGGTTCTCTCTTCAAAACCCCATCCCCAGTTGGTAAGGATGATGCCACGGAGCTCATCACGAAGCCTACGGCATAGGAGGCACCAACGGGCTTGGTCTCAAAGGCGCGGCATGCAGTGGTGCGGAGGACGGCAACGTCAAGGACCACTTTGCTAAGAACTCTCCTCCGGTCATCGGTGATTGCCAGGTTTTCCTTGAACGGCAGATCGATCTCTATGACAGCTTCCGCTTTACGCTTGTCTCCAACCCTACAAACACCCCATCCGATCCCAACCTCTCCATTTCAATTACCAGACGTTAAAAATCCTAAAAATCAATCTCTTTCACTACTAATGGTACAAGTTTTCGAACAGAAAAATCTTAACATTAAGATGTGAATTGTGAATTTATGTCTGAAGTAGAATCTGGATGGCTGTGGCCGGCTGATGATTGTGCCGATGGTGGTACCGAAAGAGACAACTTTTTTTCATATATATATTATTTTTTCTTTTTCTTTTTCTTTTCTTTTTTTTTTTGGAAAGAAGAAGTGGGGTGGGGAGAGGTGGAGAATAAAGTTTTAAAGATTTAGGATTGTAGTTGACACATATAAAATGTTGGATTTAATTTGTAAAAAAAAGTTTTGGGGGCTGAAATTACAATTATTTCTTTCAATTTTTGGCATTTTTATTTATTTCTAATGGCAAATTTGACGGAACTTGACGGTAGGAGATTTTTTGCATAAAAGGTTTCAAACATAGGGGTTTTCTGTAATTTTCAATGGGTAGGAGGCATATCGGACATGAAAATATTTTTAGGAAATTTTTTGCTATTAATCCCATTTATTTATAATTAAAACCTTTTTAAAATTCTTCCCTTGAATATAGATATTATTGTGTTTTTTGACTCTTGTATAACTTAATTGGTAGGTGATTATTTTTATTTAATTGTGTTTATCCACTAGAGTGCACATAAATTGCCTATGTATCTTGCCACCCTTTAGATATGGAATTATTTAAGTACAATTAAGGAAAAATTGAAGTGGAGTTAGGACACCTTTTTATCCAAATTTATGGATCCTTAATTTTTAATTCGTGCAATCACATTCTCCACCTTTACTTTTGTGAGAGAGTCAATTCCTAAAGTTAGTTCGTCCAGATCATATTTAAATATGCATGCGATTAGCACATGTCTAATTTTTCAGAGAGTAAAATAGACAAAAACAATTAATCTTTTTTCCATCGTGGCCAAATGTGCTAAGAAATGTTAAAACTTTTTCTAATCATTCTTTTAAATAAATATTAACACAATTGCGTCTTTCTTTTACTTATAATAATGTCGTGTGTTCGGTGAAATCATGCAAACATATGAAATTGTTGACAAGTAATAGATGTTTGAGTAAAAAGTATCATCCCATGAGAGATAAATCTTAAATTGAATCGTATTAGTTTGTTATCAAATTTGAATAAAACCATAACACAAAAGGTTTGATTTTTTATTTCTAAATTATCCTATTTATTTTCTAAGAATTTAATGAACTATACATGTGAATGAAGTGTTGGAATTTCGAATCCACCTATTGTTATTATACTTTAATTTCTCGACCTATGTAATATAGTGTAATTTGTGTATTCTTGATAATCGATGATCCAATTTATTCAACTATCTCTCTCGAGTAAAATCAAATATGTTCTAATATTGACCTCATAAAATGGCCTTATCCCAAATTCATTGTAGTAAAATTTGTTTCCAAGTGGAGAGTTCTTTGAAGTTTTGTTCATTGCGGTGAAATTTGTGTCAAGATGGATCTTGCTAGAATTTGGTGTGACACAAATTCTTTGTTGAAAATAATTGTGAGTTCTAATTGAAGTGCACATTAAGAAGAATTCTATTTAAGTTTACTTGACAAATTCTATTTAAAGTTCTACTTTGAAGCCCAATCGGGAATTGAAATTTATGTTTGACTCGAAGAGGACATGAAGATGAAGTAAATCACGATTTTGTAGTAAAGGACCCTAAGAGTAGGCACCGCTGTGCCAACGTTGCGGTGCTACAGTGCCAAGGAGATTTTCACTTGACGTAGCGCACACTTGGCCTATGGCAACACCGTGCAATGCCAAGGGCCGCAGCGCCACATTGGTGGCACTTGTCTGTTTCACTTCTTGATTGATTTTTCCTCCTCTACTCCGTTTTGGAATCTGTTTCATGAATTCTACTTTAACAACAACTCTACCATTAGGGTTTTGGACGCCCTCTATTTATTTACTATACATAGTTGGCTATTCAGTATGATTTAGAAGAAATTAGAAATATTGTAAACACAAAATTTTTTGTACTTTCTCTCCATATTATAATGAAATCTTCATTATCTGCAAATTATTTTATTCATGCGTTCTTATGATCAATTACTTCATATTATAACTATAATCTCTCTCTCTCTGTGGCAAATTTTTATTGAATTAATCCGATATCATCTTCATTCCGCAATATAAGAAAATATTTAATACTTATCAATGAATAGACGAGAACATCAAATGGACTATCAAATGGGGAGGGCATAACTAAATTCTAGATTATCCTAAATCAAAACTTGAGTAAGTTTTGAGGTGTGAGAGCATCTGCAATGACAGTGTTCTTTATTGTACATGCAACAAGTAAAATGGGGATGGAGAGGAGAGAGTCTGCCATAGAGGTTTGAATTGCACTATTGTGGACTCATGTATAAGAGAGAATGTAAATAAAGAGTGTAGATAATTTTAAAAACGAAAAGAACAGATTCTTTCATCAATTTATTTTTATCATGTAAACATTTTGAGATTGGAAATGCTAGGAGGGATAAAAAAATGAAAATGCATATGTTCGATAAATTAATAATCTCATTTAAATAATAAAACTTTTCGATTGATTTAGACAATTATATTAAATTAATAATCTCATTAAATACATAAGATAATAATTTTTTGAGATTTTTTAAGACCGAAATAAAATAATAACTGCTTAATTGTAGTTTTATTATTATTATTATTATTATTATTATTATTATTATTATAACTACATTCAAATGAGATGTCATGGTAGAAAAATGTATGATTGGGGCCTAAAGTTAAAACTAATGACTAGAGAAATTATGTTACATGTGTACATGAAATAATTTGAACGATTAATTTTTCAAGATATTAAAGTTTGAAGTCAATGAACGTACATTCATTTTTTTCTCTTTAATGCATATATGCGCATGCCTTTTTGTGTACTTACATATTAAATTTTGAATTTCACCATATTTAATATATATTTTTTATTTTTAAATTTCTTACATGTATTATGGTAAAACATATAACAAATCATAAAAATATAAAATATTTTATAAAGTAATACTATTCGTTTATCGATAAATGAAGAAAATGAAATTATTTATTTATCAATAAATTAATAATTATTTTAACATATTAATATTTTTCAGTTCCAACATTATCAACTTACCCGCATTTGAACAAACATTTTCTGCACCTTCATTTAATGCATTTCAGCAGCCCCCCACGCCCTTGTTATTCTTATCTCCCTATTCCACTTTAAAGCATTGTACGTGTGTAAACAAACATCACACAACCATCTATAGCTACTCCGATGGCTACAGCATCTCCAGTGGTTCTCTAGTAATCTTACATCTTTGGTATAAAGAGTTTATCTAAAGTCTAAAAATTCTCTATTTTTCAAAATTATAATAAAGATTGAATTTGAATTTATATTCCACCAATACATCCAGGATCTTCAGTTCGGAGAGGAGGCGAAAAATTTTGATGAGACAAAATGTAAATGTATCTTTTATGTATCAAAATTTCTATGTTGTGTGAGTTGTTGCCATCCCGTCCCCCGTGTCACCCTGCTCAAAGGCAAAGCCAAACGTCATACTTTGGCAATGAGCATCTAGTTAAGAGAAATACAATTTCGATGAAAAAATAATAAGTTGAGAGAAGAGGGAGAAAAAGTAGTTTTTTAAGGTTTGGGCAAAACGTCATACTTTGGTAATGAGCGTCTAGTGGAGCTTTATTATAATTATTTTTTAAAAGCCTTGTATTTGATCATAGCTTCAAGTTTTTAAAAAACTCTCTATATAAAAGTATAAAATGAAAATACATTAGAAAATTTCAAGTAAGAGTTGTCTAGTTGAAAGTTGAAGTAAAATAGTCTAACTTTTGTATTTCGAAAATTTGCAAATCATATTGACTATTGCAAAAATTATTACATAAATATAGTAATTTATAATTTTAGATTTTTGATAAATATTATTTTAATTACAAAATAATTTTTAGAATGATTAAAAATTTAAAATAATTTTAAAAATAAGAACGCTTTTTACACCTAGGAGCCTAGATTCGTAAAGTTTGAAATTTAGCGTACACATTTAATCATGTTTTACGCTATTTACAATACTAGTAAATAAGTTGTAAATTCTTAGATAAGAAAAATTGCTTCATCGAAACGTTTAGCAAATGGCAATTTTCATATTAACCTTCAAAATAAATTTTTTAACTTTTAAGTAAAAAAATTCAAATGAGATGTCATGGTAGAAAAATGTATGATTGGGGCCTAAAGTTAAAACTAATGACTAGAGAAATTATGTTACATGTGTACATGAAATAATTTGAACGATTAATTTTTCAAGATATTAAAGTTTGAAGTCAATGAATGTACATTCATTTTTTTCTCTTTAATGCATATATGCGCATGCCTTTTTGTGTACTTACATATTAAATTTTGAATTTCACCATATTTAATATATATTTTTTATTTACATTCAAATGAGATGTCATGGTAGAAAAATGTATGATTGGGGCCTAAAGTTAAAACTAATGACTAGAGAAATTATGTTACATGTGTATATGAAATAATTTGAACGATTAATTTTTCAAGATATTAAAGTTTGAAGTCAATGAACGTACATTCATTTTTTTCTCTTTAATGCATATATGCGCATGCCTTTTTGTGTACTTACATATTAAATTTTGAATTTCACCATATTTAATATATATTTTTTATTTTTAAATTTCTTACATGTATTATGGTAAAACATATAACAAATCATAAAAATATAAAATATTTTATAAATTAATACTATTCGTTTATCGATAAATGAAGAAAATGAAATTATTTATTTATCAATAAATTAATAATTATTTTAAAATATTAATATTTTTCAGTTCCAACATTATCAACTTACCCGCATTTGAACAAACATTTTCTGCACCTTCATTTAATGCATTTCAGCAGCCCCCCACGCCCTTGTTATTCTTATCTCCCAATTCCACTTTAAAGCATTGTACGTGTGTAAACAAACATCACACAACCATCTATAGCTACTCCGATGGCTACAGCATCTCCAGTGGTTCTCTAGTGATCTTACATCTTTGGTATAAAGAGTTTATCTAAAGTCTAAAAATTCTCTATTTTTCAAAATTATAATAAAGATTGAATTTGAATTTATATTCCACCAATACATCCAGGATCTTCAGTTCGGAGAGGAGGCGAAAAATTTTGATGAGACAAAATGTAAATGTATCTTTTATGTATCAAAATTTCTATGTTGTGTGAGTTGTTGCCATCCCGTCCCCCGTGTCACCCTGCTCAAAGGCAAAGCCAAACGTCATACTTTGGCAATGAGCATCTAGTTAAGAGAAATACAATTTCGATGAAAAAATAATAAGTTGAGAGAAGAGGGAGAAAAAGTAGTTTTTTAAGGTTTGGGCAAAACGTCATACTTTGGTAATGAGCGTCTAGTGGAGCTTTATTATAATTATTTTTTAAAAGCCTTGTATTTGATCATAGCTTCAAGTTTTTAAAAAACTCTCTATATAAAAGTATAAAATGAAAATACATTAGAAAATTTCAAGTAAGAGTTGTCTAGTTGAAAGTTGAAATAAAATAGTCTAACTTTTGTATTTCGAAAATTTGCAAATCATATTGACTATTGCAAAAATTATTACATAAATATAGTAATTTATAATTTTAGATTTTTGATAAATATTATTTTAATTACAAAATAATTTTTAGAATGATTAAAAATTTAAAATAATTTTAAAAATAAGAACGCTTTTTACACCTAGGAGCCTAGACTCGTAAAGTTTGAAATTTAGCGTACACATTTAATCATGTTTTACGCTATTTACAATACTAGTAAATAAGTTGTAAATTCTTAGATAAGAAAAATTGCTTCATCGAAACGTTTAGCAAATGGCAATTTTCATATTAACCTTCAAAATAAATTTTTTAACTTTTAAGTAAAAAATTAAGCCTTTGGCTAGGTTAAAATCAAAATTTTAATAAAAATTAATAAAATATACATTTTTAAAGTTGTCTATCTCATGTGATTAAAATAAATTGTTAACTTTAACTTAATTTAAAATCTGAATTTTAATAACCATCAAACTAGAGATCAATTTATATCTGACGAATTTTTTATTAAATTGTAAGTCACATTAAATATTTGACAAATACCATTAATTACTAGAAAAATGAAATTCACCATGTCAAAGGAAATATGCAAACAAATTAATTTCAAAATCTAATTAAGTTAAATCGAGTCCAGAACCATACATGCGAATGATTGTTTACCCACTCGAATCAACTCAAGGGTGCACATGAGTCAATACCCGAACCACCACCCTTACAATCGACACCACCATCGCATGGCTAACACAGAGGCGATGCCACCATCTCGTAAGGGTTGTTTTAAGTGCGGTTCGTTCTTGACTCGTCCCCTAAATTGCGAGTCCTACATCTCAAGAAAATTCATTCCTCCACCCACATGTTTAGCTATACAGTAACGGACGCAGACACGAACACACAATACATATTTAGCTGATTTTTATTTTTTTTAATCAACTTTCACAATTAAGGGCACACTTGATTTTCTGCACAGTGCATGAGATAAGATTCTTAACCGTCTCCACTGACTCCACCGTGAGCTTGGCCGCGGGCAGGCTATTGACCAAAATTTGAAACGCCACGGTCAACAACGACCCACTTGTCCTATTGCCTGGACCACCATCCATCGTCGGTCCACGAGAACCCGGCCCAGCCGGCATGATAGCAAATCCGGACGGCAACAACGCCACGTAAGCCGAATCCCCACCGTTCATCACCACTTGCATTGCCGGAATGTCGACCGGCGCGTAAACAACGAGTGACCCAGCCGGGCCTATGCACGTCTCCTGGAGTATCAGCATGCTCCTCTGGCTTGCATTCATGGCCTACAAAATGACAAAAACCACCTCAGCATTTCATCAAATTTTCACCAAATTGCCACTACTGTAAAAAAAATCAGATATCAGACGTCAGATTCGTTACAGCGTAACTGAGTCAACCATTTTCATCGGGAAAAGTGACATCACGGGCCCCACTGGGCTGACCCATAAAGTTGATGTGTGTCATGTGTTTTGACTTTTTATATAGAATTAAAAAAGTTGGGACAGTTCATTGGATCTCGAATGGATCGTCCTGTGTAGATACTTCCAAAATCCCAGTTTTGTCCTTTATAATCATTTTACCCTTTTTCTGGATACTCATGAAACTGAATCACCTAAAGATTATGGGCACATGCTTCATGTAGCCATTTTTTACAATTTTTAGAAAACTAGTTGAAATATCGACTCAAAAAAGATAGAGGGTCGAGAGCACTTACACTAGCACGGAGGAGGGAAACACAATTGCCATGGTCTTGGCCTTTGGCAATGTGTGCCATTTCTTGCATGGGGCCACCATTCGATAATATGTCCCACTCACTCCGAAGACGTTCATTGCGGAGAAAATCAAACAGTCTCTGAGGGGAAACGGGTAGCCAAACGGAAGTAGAGGCACTCAGAACAATACCCGGTGGCTCACCTGGGTCGTCTACGCTTTTCCGGGTCATGACCCGGACATCTTCATCAACATTTCCGGTGGAGAAACTGTTCCATTCATGAACTGTGGATGGGCAAACACCGGCACAGAAGTTGTCAGTCATCCGATGTGCAAGCTTCAACATGCTTCTCCTCCCACTTGGAGTTATTGCTGCATGTGAAGTAGAAAATTAATTTCAATTCACAAGAATTTTAAGGGTTTGTAATTCACATGATATGACTGAAACTGGTTTCTTTACCCATATGATCTCGGCTCGTAACGGTGGACATAAGAATGGCAAGACATTCACATTGTTGTTGAAGGGTCGAAACCCACCTCTGCGCTCCAAATCCCATGCCGGCACTAATCAAAGGCCGATAGAGCCGATGAACCACACTCTCATCATATTCAGCATGTTCTACCCATGTAACCTGCTCATTGACGAGTAATATAATTAAGAACAATATAACAAAAAATGTATTTAAAAACAATCAATGGGCTTCAAATATCTATTCCTTTTTCTTTTCACCGGGTCAACAGTTACACAAAATTCTGCAAGATTTAGAGGCACGAGGTGGGTAGGTGAGACATAGTAATTTGTAATCAATAATACTACAATGTCAAATAGGTCGACAAAAACTTTGACATAATACCCTATGATATTTTATCATTGAACTGTTTAAAATATGATAAGCTTTCACATCCAATAACCTACTCTACCTACACTTCTGTCATTGTATCTATCAAAATCCTTCTGTATTAGGAATCTGCTCAGAATGCCCTAGATGCCCACATGAAAATAGAAATATAGCCCAGCCAGTCTAAAGGTTTGACTACACGGTCTTGCATAAGTAGAAAAATTAGCACATCATGTGGCTGGAACCAGATAATACAGACAATGTGAGGTGAGGTGAGTTGGGGTGGGGTGGGGTGATGGCAGTATCATAGATTGGTATAGAAACATCAAATACTCAGTTTTATTTTACCAATGTTGTTGAAGATTCCCAGCATTAATTTCTAAATCATATGGAAAATTAATGTGTCCCAAGGAGCAAAAATGGAACTAATAGTGGCTTCTAATGATTTAATTAATAGGGTTAAAATCGATTATAATAATGTCTAAGATTCTATACAGATATTGAGCAACCTCGATTTTGAAAATTTTGTTAAAATATGTTTTGCAGCATGCAATATTAAAATAAAGTGTACAAGATTTTAAAACTTCGAGTCAAGCGTATTAGCGCCAAAAGTTTGGACTTGATAAGTCGGACTATACCGGAGAAAACATAAAAGAGAATGAAAATGATAGCATAGCAAGTATTTTAAACGAGGCTCGAACGTTGAACCAAGAAAAACAAGTATAAAGCCGTTTGTACACGGGAAGTTGCCATGTGCTGATGCGGCAGATTTTAATTGGCTGTTTTAGATCTGTTTTCTTGTGCAAAGTCCAATGAAATTCCGACACTTGACATCAAAAGGTTAAACAAAGTGGCTGGGTTGACCTAGCCAGGTAGTATTCTACAGATTTTATAACAATGGTAATTAGGTATATTGGTGAATACAATGCCTCCAACAAAGATCCAAAGATACAGTTGTATCACCAAACCCATTAACACAAAAGGGCAATGGACAACAACTATAAGAGACTCAATAAATGTGAAGAAAACTAAGTTTGTTGGACATTAAATAGTTAAGTGACCACCGAAACAATGTATATTCGGAGGAAGAATGCTTACTTTTGAGTAGCCATTGGGCATATCTTGCACCACAAAGCCAGACGGAAACCTTCTGCAATTTGGAAATGTTGGTGCACCAGCAGCTTCTCTAATGGCATCAATCGACACATCCACGACTGCCCAAATGCCCTCTGCGTGCTGCTTGCAAAATCGGAGAAAATCAACTTTTCGAACCGGGACCAGTGGCGATAGTACTTGTAGTTCAGCATGCATCTAACAAAAATATGGACAAAGATATCAGTATTTTTGGTGAACAGTATTGGATAGGACTCAAGAGTACGATAAATGAGATTTTTTGAACTTTGTTTTTATTGTACAATGCTTACAAGTTGAAGTGCACCATTTCTGGTCCCTCCCATGCCATTTGATATTACATCAGTAGTTGAGGTTCTGGCAATAATAAATGGGAACATTTCTCGCCATTTGTTCTATAACAATTAAACAAACCTTAATCAGTCACTGCCTTAATCATCATCATATAAGAAAAGAGAATTGAAAACAAATTACTAACAAAGCATCCCAACTAACAGGAGTCCCATCATACTTGAATTGTGAATGACTTAACTATTGCAATAACGAAAACTTTTGCAACATATTTGATATACTCGACTAGACGATGCTTAATGAGATAAATAAAAAGAAAGTATAGTATAGTCCAATGTTAAGCACTGAACAAATTCAAGAAATATTCACTCACCGAGTCCATTAAGGTCTCAACGAGTGCTAAACTGTTGATGATCACCATCCCCGTCTCCCTCGAAGCTTCGGTAGCAAAACCATTGGGCTTCATGCTAATGCAAGGAGTGAAAGTTCTCATATATTCTTCATGGTTGAGTATTTCCTTTCCAATTTCTAAGTTCCTTAGCCAAAGGGGTTCATCAATTTGCGCCATTTTAACGAGTTCATCCATTGCTGTTAAAGCAAGCTCCAAATACATCGATCTCTCCAATGATCTCTCGATGGGTGTTACATTCATTGTGGTCTTAGTTTGAGGCATCACCGGTAAAGGACTCGAATTTCCAACACAAAAATCATGAGGCCCTAAAGGCAGTGTAGTCGGAACAACATTCAGGTCTCCAAATCCATTGCTTCCAAATCCAAATTCCAAACTTGAGTTTGGCATTGGTGTTCCCATCGTAGAGGCTGCTAACAATGAAATCGGACGGCCTAAAAACTTTCCTGCTAGCGCACAAACGCGATCTAGTTCATCCTTTAGCCTAGCATTCTCAATTCTTAGGTGTTGCTCTTCAAGTGATATTTCGCCAATTATGGCAGAACCACCACAGTTGTTGCAGATAGGATTCTTCATCGCATCCCTAAACGACATATTCTCAGCACGTAACTTGTCATTCTCTTGCCTAAGTATCGAATTCTCGTGGCGCTCGAGTTGTGTCTGGTGCAATCAAGAATAAAAATTTCTTAATAAACCCAAAATTAAACACAAAAAGCTAATCTTTTCTTAGAATCTATACCTTCATTTGAGTTCTTCTATTCTGAAACCAGAACTTCACTTGTCTAGTCTCCAAGCAAAGCCTCTTGCTAAGCTCTAATCTTTGCTTCTCATCTGGATGCGGACACTCCTTGAAAAGACTAAAACAAATTCAAGCATCCACAAAATCAGCCAACAATCCTTGTGAATAAATTGAGAAAGTGAGAAAAAGGGATTTCTTTATAATAAGCAAAAAATTGAAAAAAAAAAAAAGAATAAAAACAAAATTAAAAAAATAAAATAGAAAAGAAGCATACGCTTCAAGTTCTTGAATCTGCTGAGGTGTGTGTCGGTGGTATCTTTTCTTCCTCGGAGGTTTGTCTGAAGCATCTTGATCATCACCTGATGCACCGTCCATGTTATCACTACCAGATCTGCTCTCATGTTCTTCATCTCTACTTCTTCTGCAACCAACAATGCTTGATTCATAATTTTCCCCCATTCTTGCCACCTCTCCTTGCCCATCCATGCCTGTTTGCTGCCAAAATAACAGCCCACAAAAACATCAGCAGAAAGAACTAATTATACTATGTGTGTGTGTGTACATATGTAGAGAGAGAGAGAGAGAGAGAGAGAGAGAGAGAGAGGGGGGGGGGGGGGGAGAGAGAGAGAGAGAGAGAGAGAGAGAGAGAGAGAGAGATTTATTTTTATATTTTTTGAAGGAAAAGAATTGAAAGAATGCGAAAGAAGACACATATAGAATGGAGATACTTACTTTTTGGTGTATGTAGGTGTGGGGGTGGGGTGTTAGAGAAATAAAGCATCTAATCAATAGAAATGGAAAAGATGGAAAATGTTAATATAATATATATCTTACAAGAGAGAGTCCAGGTGAGTTGAACATAGGCTTGGTGGAGAGCGACTGAGATACAAGGTGCGGCTGAGCTATGGGGCCAGTGGGCATGTTGTTGTTCCCGTTGCTATAGGGTATATCGGTAGCAATTTTTACGCCACCACCACCTCCGACACTACCGCCGCCGCCGCCCGAGTTTTTATCAAGAAAACCCCCAAAATTCATGAAATAATACCCTCTTTGAATTTTTTTTCCTTATTTCAACCACTTTCTATACAAACACCCTCCTTCTGCACCGATAAGAAAGTTGCCTTCATAAAAAAAATTTCCTTGTAACAAATACATTCATTAGAGAATCACTCCAATTTATGCCATAAAAAAGAAAAAAGAATAGTAACTAGATGAAAAATTGCTGGATTATGGACTGAACTTGAAGCAGTAAGTAAAAATTAAGAAGAAAAAAGTGATTATTTTCTAGAAAAAAAAATTAAAATTAAAAAGGGGATAGAGAGGTAGAGGAGACACAATGCCTATATCAAAATGTCTCAACTGCCTCTCTACAGAGATTTACTGAGAGAAAGAAAGAGAAAGAAGGCAAGCAAAAGAAGACCCTTCATTTTTGCTGGCTAGCACTTCCTTCTCTATCCCTCTCTCGGATTCCATGTGAAGTAGGGTGAGAGTGAGCCAAAATGCTTCAAGAAAACCCTAGTTTTGAGGGGTTTTTCATTATTATTCTTTTATATAAAGATCTGCATGCTTGACTTGCAAAAAGCAGAATAAGTAGAGAGAGAGAAGGGTTTAAAAGTGCTTGTTGTTGCTCAGAGAAGGGTTGAGAGAGAAACAAAATTATAACTGTGAATGAAAGATAAGAGAGATGGAAGATAATCCCCGCAAAACTTTGTGGAGTCTTCGAAGCCCACATATACATACGACCAAAGAAGCACAGAAAAGGTTAAGGTCGGTTGACTCTGTTTCTTGAAATTTTCTTTGAAAACAATGAAAAATGTGATATCCCTTTAACCCCTTTTCCGAGTAAATAATCAAAGGCAGAATTGCAAAACTACAAGGAAAAGACACTTTGACACGGTTCAGATCCTAGGCTTTTCATTTTTCTTTACTACCTTACTCCACTCGCCCACGCATTCCATCTCACGTTCCTATATGGACACGTGATAAAATTTATCTATCCAATTAAATTACGAAATTTTAATTTTTGGGCTGTTCAAATCATGGTAACCCGAACGTTCATCCACTCTTATTTCTATCTATGACTCAAAGGGCACCTTCCTCCACATCTTGAGAAATACATTTACACGTGCATACTGGTAAGATTAGTCCATTCAATCAAATCAAAACACATTAAATTTCGAATTGCTCAAAGCATGACAACTTAGACACCCACCCACTATTTTCTCTCTATGACTCACTAGGTGTCTCTATGCCCTAGTGTTTTATGCTTAATCATGGTTTTTATCATCAGAGGACGACTGAATAACAGCTGATAATTTCCAACTAATGGTTCAGGTTAAAGTGTGTAAATACCATTAACCTTGGGTAAAGAGATTATCTCTCTAGAATTGAGATTCAATTTAGTAAATCCCTTATGGATTTTAACCTCATGTTCATTATACAATTCTCCTAAGGAAATCAAATTCCTCTAAAGGTCAAGAACATATTTTGTCAAGGGAAGCTCAAGAATATGGCTGTTTTCTATCACAAGATGAACTTTACCAATACCTTGTATTTTGCAAGTCATATCATTACCCATTTGCACTTAGCCACCATTGAAGATAATTAAACTTAGTGAACCATTCTTTAACAGAACACATATGAAAAGAAAGGCCATAATCCAGAACCTATTCCTTTGGGCTTCTTTTTGTTGAAGTGACAAGGACAACTTGTTGTACTTTAGATTCATTATTGCAGACTATTGCTGCAGACCCATTAATATTTGATTTTCCTTTCATATCAAATATCTTTTTGAAGCAATCTTTTATAAGATGTCCAATTTTACCATAGTAATAACATTTCCTAACTTGATTCTAGGATTTCAATTGACTTTTGTTTTGATTTATAAATTTGGGAGTTTGAGATTTTATCCTTTTTGGGAAGTTAAAGCTACACTGATTTTTCTTTTTATTCTGATTTAATTTCTCTTTAATGTTTAGCACTTCTCAAAATTTAGAATCCTTAACTTCAATCTTTAGTTCAAATTATCTATTTTTTAATGGTGAGATAATAATATCAACAATCAAATCCTTTCTCCCATATTCTAAAGCATTTCTAAATTCCCTATGTTTATCACCTAGAGCATTCAATAGAGCAACAACTTGTTGATCATTAGATAACTCCTCATCACGATTAGCCAAATCTTGAATCAATTTAATGAATTTATCAATCTTTTCTTCTAAGGTGGAAAAGGTATCAAATCTAAAATTATAGAATTGTCTAAGGAGAAAGCAATTATTAGGCATTGTCTTGGTTAGATAGAGGGATCCTAACTTAGTCAATAAGGTTGCAGTAGTTGTTGTTTCCCCTATCTTTCTTATCACACTATCAGACAAATATAGAAAGATTGTACTCCAAGCAATCTTATCTAGTTCTTATCTCCTATAAGCACTAATTTCAGTACCCATTGTTCCATCAGGGGCAGTAACACACCTCTATTATAACAATAGAGCCCTCGTCTTTTGACTTCAAAGATTAAAGTCTCTAGTCCCCTTTCAAATTTCTACTTCAAATTTATGTGCAATTGTCATAACAGTAGATAAGTTCACAAAGTCAAGATTATGCAATACACAAAGTATATCAGTATGAGAAGATTATAAAGTATGCAAATTTGAGAATAAGAAAGCATGTTGCAAAAAAAATCTTTTTATCGTGCAATTTACACAATTTATAAGACAAATTATACAATCCAAACAATTCAAAAATTATATAACAGTGTAATGGTCAATGAAGACAAATATTAAGAATTAAATTTGTCAGTTTAACAGGTTTAAGGGGTGATGACCTATGCATCCACTACTCCCTCAAATTCACAGATCCTCATAGGAGATCTTGGGCAAAGGAAAGTAGTGGTGGATCAATTACCTTAATAACTAGATCAAACTTAGACAACAACAATCTAATTTGTCTGACCAAAAATTAAGAGTATGTAGGATTATACCAAAGCTGAAACCTTTGAGGTTTCAGTAAAAGATCATAGTGAGAGAATTAGAACCAGTTCACAAGTCTAGGGATATGATCAAATGCTCCATGAGTCACAATGACTCTATTCAACTCAGCAATTAGTCAAGAATAGCAACAAAACTCGGAATGAGTCAACCCAACTCACAAACACTTAGGAGGAGTTGAAAAACACCACACCAACTCAGTGGTAAGTCAAGAGTCAAATCACCAACAAATTCAGTAAATACTAAAGATTTTTCAGATCCAGAGCATATCAAAGTGTTTTTCTCAAAAACTTTCAAGATTGAATAGATCCAAAACCTGTGTTTTTTAAAAAAAAAAAATACACCCAATCTTTAAAAAATCCAATAAGAATTAGATGAAAGAGGGAGATTTAACAAACAAACATTTGAAGACTATTTATTTTAAAAAACACATTTGAAAAAATCCTTTAAATAAAATTTAATCTACAAAAACTCAACTAGGGTTTCAGTAAGAACAAACCCTAACGCCCGATAGATAAAAAATTTCAAACTCTGATGGCACTTGTTGGCCTCAAAATCATATTCACAAAGATTTAACAAAAGTTTGCAAAAAAATAAAAGAACATAAGGGATTTTTTGCTACAAAGGCCAGGATGTTCAGCTGCAAAACCTACTCAGCCGTTGAGCATTTACAAGTAGATTATGCTCAATTCTACTAAGAAGTCACCAAGAAATAGTACAACTGCATGAAGAAATAAGAGATTTCTTCAGATTGCTCTCGCCTATCTTTCAATCACAAAACAATGTAATCTATACAACATTTTCTGACAAATTGTTTACTAGAAACAATCTAAATCAACACTCAGAAGATTTACAAAGAAAAACTACCAAGACTACAGAAAGAGAACCAAACGAGAAAACCCTAGAAACTTCACACAGACTGAAAACTTAAACGGCATGGAGAGAGAAGCTATATATATTCAATCATAACCACATATTGAACGGCTACAATAACAGCACATGAAAAGTCCATATTAAAGGTAATCAAATAGCCAAAGTCGTATTACTAAAGCACGTTTTGCCAACGGGTGATCAGGGCCCAAGTAAAGATGCTCCAATATGGCCCAAGTAGAAATCACCATCAACTAAGGCTAGAGTCCACTGAATAGTGAAGCACTAGCCCAAGTCCAACACTCCACTCCCTCTCCATGTGCATGTTGTAAGACTTGTCTAATTAATCAAATCTTGACACTTTAAATTTTGAATCACTGAAGTAATGGTAACTCATACTTTCACACTCCATTTTTCTCTTTGACTCGCTAGGCACATGAAATATCATGTTTTAATCGTCATAATTTGAGTGGATGCTCCCAAAAATCTATACATAAACTTATTTCCCTACTTTCTTTCTCACATACACTTGAGGTATTTTCGTTTTCTTTCCAAGTACACAAACTTTGGGATCCATTAATACATGAAGATAATGGCATAATAATTCATTATTATGGTCATATTCTCTTTTTTCCTTTGTAAGGAATTGATTACCATTATTGGGCTTTTTGCGATTCTATAAAGGGAAGAATACATAAGTCAAACATTAACTATACCCCAATTCAATTTTAAGAGAAAGAGTTTAAAAGTTCAAAAATCAAGAGGTAAATAATATATATATTAATTTTAATTCCTAAAATCAAGCATTCAGTTACAAATGTTTTCTTTCCAAACAGGATTCCATTTCTACAGAGAACTTGTCGGAGCAACTAATTTTGATTTCCATTGCCCAAATCTAGTTAATTGAAATCCTTCGAACATTTGAAGTAGAAAATTGGAAGTTTTTGACACTGTGTATAAGAAGATCAAACAAAAATATAATCTACAGAGAACTCGTCGTAGCAAATAACTTCAATTCTCATTGTTGGAATCTGGTTAATTAAAATTCGTAGGATGATTGAGGTCACAAATTAAAATTTATCGGCATTATACATCAGGAGATCGATCAAAGAGAGAATCTATAGAGAACTTGTCGGATGAAATAACTTCGATTCTCACCATCAAAATTGAAACCCGCTAAATGATTATGGTTAAAATTGGAAGTTGTCGATACTGTGTAGTAGAATTTTTGAAGGCAATTGTGACAGCTAAGGTCAGAGAAATCAATGGCTTGTGATCAATTCTATTGAATTTGTTACCTGTGTATATATTGTCACATGTGATCGGTAAACTGTTACATATGATATTGACCCAATGACCTATAACCAGTTCTCTTAGATTTATGACGTGGACATTGATTTGTTACATATGCAATATGACCTGTGACCAATGAATTATTTCTTGTGACCTATAACATATGAACTCTGACCTATGAACTTGAATCTGTAACTTGTTATTAGTACACAAAGACATGTGACATACGATCTATGATCGGTTAATGTTATTCTGTGACCTATACAATATAACCTATCACTTGTAGAATGTGACCTGTAATTAGTTGTGTTTGATATATGACCCGTGGACATTTTATCTATGACTTATGCATAATAACATGTGACTTGAGACCTATTACCACCACCATATATCAACATAATATTTGACACACACTCTATCAGCATTTGACCATCTCACCACCACCACCACCACTAAATATCAACATAGCATTTGACACATACTTTATGAACACTTAACCATCGTCACCATCACCACAATAACACCTCAAAAGCAACATAAAATTGACACAAAACTACCAAAAAACACCATGAACACCACAAGACTGCAGTAGTGGCGACTAAGGTTTGTCGCCATATTGGTGAGCCTAATATTGTTGAGTGTGGCACTTGGATCCCTGATGAGTAGCGCTCTGAGCATTACGCATAGCATCGAACTCAGCATCGCTATGTGTGGTGCTCAATATTGATTTGTTGTCGCGCTCAGTCTGTGACTGCATTGACACTCATGAGCAATGTCCTCACTGTGAGCTCTCGTAAAAAAGAAGAATGTGAAATAAAATGAATTTGCCAATGATCTTCTACATCTTTTGTCAATCTCCTCTTCATTATCAGAGACGCAAATATAAATTAATTTAGGATTTGGGAGAAGGTGGATGTTGGGGTAGGGTGGTCTGGGGATGGGTATATTTTGTTATATTACTATTAATATTAATAGTTGAATTATCGCCTAATTTATGGATGAGTAACTTTATACTGGAAATACAAACTTTAAAAATTTTCCCTAATGTAATTTCCACTTCTATAAATTCTTGTTGGACTGGCCATTAGGCTCACATATCGTACATTGGATGAATGGATATGAGCTACTCTAGTTTCCCTTTTGTTTATCTATCAAGATAAATTTCAAAATGGGGATTGGGCTTCCATCTAGAAAAGGAAAAGGTCAAAATGATTGCTTCACAGTGGTTATCGTCTGGTTTTTGAGGTGAATCAGCTAGTTTGATGTTCATTTTAACGATTTTTCAATTTTCAATCTTCGTCCTATGATCGGACTAGATTCTGGATTTATTCATTGAAAATGTCGATTATATTCGATTTTGACAATATTGGAATGAAAAGAAAAGATATATTCGAATGCCGATAATATTTAATTTTGACAATATTGGTATGAAAGGAAAAGAAATATTCGATCTGTTCATTGTGTTGTTTAATTTACCTGGTGCTGCTATTGAATGGTTTTTGTAAGTGTACGAAACGAATAAGTAATAACGAATAGAGTGTCATTATATGATATAGTCTTTTATTAATTATTGAAATTAGCTAATCCTAATATTATTTCAAGAAACCGAATCCAGACCTTGAATGATGAAATTCCTAGACAAATAAAGAGATACAAAACACAATAGTGTCTATCCCTATTCAATTCCTTTTCCAACATGTTACCAAAGTTTATTACCCATGTACCCGTAAGCGTTATGTCTTAAGTCCAATTGATTTTGGACATGAACACTTTTAATAAATAATTAATACATTATGTTTATGGAAAATATATTATTTGAATTAATGTTCTAATAAATTAAATAATAGATTATGTAGATTCAAGTTTTGATAATTTGTTAATCACAAGAAGTTTTGATTATGAGATATAAATTACACATGACTGAATCTTAAATCATTCATGGTAACACGTATTAACAAGATTCTGACATTGTTATTATAGATAGACCATCACGTGTGGTATGTATTACATGTGAAGTAAGTAGCTGATCTCAGAAATTAAAATGTAATGCATTTAAATGAACTTCTGGATATTTTGTTAAAGAACAAAATATTGGATACCCGTTGAAAATATTCCACATAGATAACTATTTAAGAGTGAATGGTTAATCTCTAACGTTTGGTAGTGGAATTGGTCCATTAACTTGAGGTCATCATAGTGCTTTACACGGGGACAATCATACTTTCATTATGTTGAATGTTGCTCTGTCAAGAGTTGCAAATACGACATCATTCGCATATGTCAAGAATCATATAAAGGTTGTGGATGATCAATAGAGGATTGATTACTTTTAGATAGTAAGAGATCATGATATATAATTCATTCAGTTAAATCATTAATGAAATCTTTGGTCAATGTGTACTCATAAGTCGAAAAAGAGTCTTTGACTTGCACTAACTTAATAGTAGAATGAAAGATATTATCAATAATCAAAATTGCACACTTTAATATTTTATAATTGATCGAATCAAGTTGACGAAGGAATTATAGTTCCAGAGTAAAACGAACAAGTTTGTTTTATCATACCCTCTGACATTTTTCATCACATGTATTGTTTTGACAAATTGCTAGATGTCAATTTGAGACGACGGATGTGAATTGGTGATAAATTAAAAATGGATATTTTAATAATTCATGTTGTTAGGTATTATGATCTGGAACCTAATGAGCCACACACGAAATGAAAACTAGATAAATGAGATTTACTAATTGATTAATTAATAAGTGCTGTACAATTAATTAATTTGGTTGCTTGTTAATAGAACCGAATTAATCAATTCATGGACTAAATTTAATTAAATGAATTAATTAAATATTTGATCGAGTTAAGCTTAAGAGACGAGCTAAGCCTACTTGAACTTTTATTAAAAGGCTGCTAAGGTTTGAAAATTTATAACATAATACAATTTTATTCTCACTATCACAATAATAGAAAAACCCTAATTCTCTCTATCTTCTTTCCTATATGGATTTTCATTGGAGACTAAATGGTTGGACAGCCGTGGATTGCAGATCAGAACTATTCTTTTTTTAGGAATTTATCAGGTATAATTTTCTATTACAGTTTTTATCTAAACACAAAGCAGAGCCTTGGTGAGAATTGAAATCTATCTTATTTTTCACTGTGTGTGATTAAGTGAATTTTCACTAGTGGTATCAGAGCTTACTTTGTACTTATTAGAAAAAGTTTTGTTTGTAAGAACAATAAAAAATTGTTTATTATTATTTTTCTTGAATTTAGCAATTTATAAAATTATATTTAATCTTTAAAAATCTATTTTTAAAGGAGAATTAATTTTTTGATCAAAAAAAGAAAAAGAAATTGGATCCGAGAGATGCAGCGGTGGTGCACCCGACAACACATGCCACCTTGCGCTGCTGCACACTTGTAGGGCCCACAAACAGCAACATTTACGATCGATGTTGTAGTGGCCAACATTGTCACAATGATAGTTTGCCCATTGATTCGTGCTGCTACAGGTAGCGAGATGTCTCAGATGGCAGTATATTTGGCGTTGCCCCAATTGTAGTTCTAGGGTTAAGGTTATCGGGTGTTTTGGTTGGAAGGTAGCCTCTATTGCAATTGGAGAAATTGCAAGCCCATGTTTGGAATATGAATTTAGGGGTCATGGTGTAATTTTAACATTAAAGGCTATTGTGCAGTTTTAGAAATTGAAGAGCCCATTTTATAATTTTAAGTTGGGTCAAAATGCAGTTTTTTTTTTTTTTTTTTTTTTTTAAATGGCTTAGAATGCAATTTTTCAAAGGGTTTTAAAATTGATTTTGAAAAGGGCTTGACCCATATTATCAATTTTGACCTAAATTTTAATTTTTATCCAAATTAAAATTTTATTTAAGATTGACGACTTTTTATATTATTGTTAAAATTGGATTTTAACTTTACTATAAAAAGTTGACCCTAAATTTGGTTTTATTTTATTTAGGAATTTTATCCTAAATTAAATTGTTGATTCAATTACAAATATGGTCGGACTCTAATTTGATATTTAATTAATATTTGATTTTAATTAATTATCCATCCTAAAATATATTATTGAAGTTAGGGTGGAACTCTAATTTGATATTTAATTAGAATTTGATTTTAATTGATTGTCTCGTCCTTAAATTTTGGAATTAGAGTTGGGATCTAATTTGGTATTTAATTAAAATTTGATTTTAGTTAAATAAATCCATCATATAATTTTGGAACTGGATTCTAATTCGATATTTAGTTAAAATTTGTTATAATTAATAAAATCACAAAATTGAATTAATTAATTATTTAACTATTTCCGATCTATTTATCTAAATGAGTTTACGTAACTAAAATTGCTAGATTCTTGAAATATATTTATATATAATATAAGATATTATATAGGAATGAATTTATTTGATGAATATTTATTTAGAGGATGAATATGGACTCGACCATTTAGATGTGTTGAATAGTTAATTTTATTCTTGTTGTTTTATGGGCCTGCGAGCTCTTAATTCATTTAGGACCTAGGAATCCATTATCACTATTATTATTTGGGCATGAGCATCCAATTTCATTTAGACCTACGTGCCAACTAGTATAGGATACAAGTTGTAGTTGGACTCATTGAAGATGCAAAAAAATAATGAAAACCATGGAGATTGATCATTGATATTAAGTTAATGCAATAATCCCTAGGAATTGACCAACTAATCTTTCTTTTGGATTGGGAGGACTATATAGATTTTGTCCATTATCATCCATACTATTATATGTACGAGAGTTCTAAATTGATTTCAACTTGTTGAGTACACTTAATATAGATCTATTAGAGATATGTTTAACACTGAAATATTTGATTTTTTTGAATGATAGGTTCGACTGAACTAAAATTTATATTTTGTTGAATGTAATCAAGGAGATAAATTATAAAGGAGCATTAAACTAACATATAAATTGTGTAAAGATAAAGAATTGTCAGTTTAATGATTTGAGAGTTGTATGAAGATACAACTGATAATAGTATCTATCCAAATGTTTCATTGAGGCTTGTTAAGTACAATCAAAGTCTTAATATAACAAATGGGATTTCAGAACACTAGGAATCAAGTATGGATCCTATTAATTTATGTGTAAGGGTCATAAATTCATTTTAAACAATGAGAGCATATTTAATTTAATTAAAGTCCATATTAAATTTATATAATACATTTTTATACATAGTGATTCTTTACTTTTCGTCATTTACAGTTTTTGAATAATGAGTAATCATATGAATTTGAGAGGCATGCTGGATGCCAACAAATTGACTAGGCCTAATTTTCTTGATTGGCACTATAATATGAGAATTATTCTCAAGCATGAAAAAATTGGTTATATCCTTGAACAGTTCCTTCAAAATATGCCAATTGAGACTCGAGTGAGGAAGAAGTCGTTGCTTACAATAAACACATTGATGATGATAATACTATAGCATGGGTGATGATTGCAGTTATGGTTACAATAAACATAGCTAGTAGTGGGCATATCTTAGTCATTCATTCCTCCAAGGGCACTAAGAGGAAGATTAAAAGAAGTTTCAAGAAAATATTCAAGAAGGTTAAGAGCAATAATAAGGTAACGAAAGCAAACAAAGACAATACCAAGTCTGATGAGTCGAGCTATTATTGTGGAATGAAAGGTCATTGGAAGAGGAACTGTAAGGCTTATCTCGGTAGCACCTCGCCGGTTTGAAGGAGAAAAAGTCTTCCGAAGCTTCCACTTCGAGTATATTGGTAATTGAGGTTAACATGTCTACTTTGTTAGTTTCTTGGGTCTTAGATACCTGATGTGGATCTAATATTTGTATAAATATGCTGGGACTAAAAAATAAATAAACCACTGCAGAAAAGATAAATTGACATGTACGTGTGGAATGGAACAAGAGTTGCTGCATTACCTTCGGGCTTAGTATTAGAATTAGAGAATTGTTATTTTGATCATGCTGCCATTACCAAAAACATTATTTCTATTTCATGTTTGAACATGAGATTTTTTTTTCATTAGTGTTAAGGACAATATTGTTCCTTTTATCGAGATGAAATCTTTAATGGTTGTGGTACATTACAAAATGGCATTTACATTCTTGATACTGAGTCATCTATTATAAGCATAGAAAAAAGGCATAAAAATAATAACCTAAATAATGCTTATCTTTGGCATTGTTGACTAGGTTATATAAATGAGAAATGCATTTTCAAATTATATAGAGCTGTGTATTTGAGGTCAACTAATTTTGAATCGTTTGACAAATGTGAATCATGCCTATAGGGCAAGATGGCTACATTCTCTTTTACAGAAAAGGAAGAAAGTAAGATGCACAATTACTAGGCCTAATACATATCGACATATGTAGACAATTGTCAATCACCACTAGAGGTGATTTTTCTTATTTTATCACATTTACTGATAACCATTCTAGATATGTTATGTATACTTGACGATTTTCAAATAGAAGCTTTTGAGAAGTTTAAGGAATTCAAGCTAGAGATAGATAAATAAATAGATAAAGATATTCTCACACTAAAATTTGATCGATGTAGAGAATATCTGAAAGGAGAATTTTTAGATTATCTAAAACAAAATTGGATTCTCTAGTAGTAGACTCCACTACATACGCCACGACATAATGGTGTATCTGAACAAAGGAATCATACATTATTAGATGTAGTGCGATCCATGATAAGCCATGCAAACTCTCAAAATCATTTTGGGGTCATGCGTTGATTGCTACATGCTACACACTAAGTCGCGTCTCGTCTAAATCAGTTGACAAAACTCCAAAAATGTTATGGAAATGCATTATTCTCAACTTGTCTCATATTAAAGTTTGGGGTTGTGAATCTTATATAAAGTTGACTAAATTGAATTAGTTTGAAGCTAAGTCCGAAAAATGTATATTTTGTAGGATATCTAAAGAGACCATTAGTTATAGGTCTACAATCCTATTAAGAAGAAAGTGTTCATCTTAAGACATACCATATTTATAGAGAAATAATTCATTCTAAGAGAGGGTAGTAAGAGCAAATTAGAACTTGAAAAGGTTTATGAATCCATAGATGTTGAGCAATTAGATGAACTTGAGTTTATTACCCGCTGAGGGACAAACTCTTGATTAGGATATAGAGACTTGTGTCGACACTCCAGCTTAGCGTAAATAAAGTAGGACAAATCGAACTTCTAGTAGGTATGAATTCATGATTATTAATCAAGTATTATTTATCGAGGATGATGAACATATTGATTACGTAGAAGCAAAATCAGGCGCTAACTCAAAGAGATGGCAGGAAGCCATGAAATCTAAAATGAAGCCAATGTATGTAAACAAGGTTTGGACCTTGGTTGATCCTTTTGATCAGATAAAACCTATAGATTGTAAATGAGTTTAGAAAAAAGGCGTTGGCGTGGATGGAAATATCCATACATACAAAGTAAGGTTAGTAACAAAAGGATTACAAACAAAGATAAATAGTTGACTTCGATGAAACGTTTTTACCTATAGCCACACATAAGTCCATTCGCATTTACTTGCAAAAGCTGCATATCATGACTATGAGATATGAAAAATGGATGTCAAAATTGCATTCCTTAACGGGAACTTGTAAGAAGAAGTGTATTTGATACAAATCAAATGTTTTAAATCTAAAGATGCTAATAGGACATGGATTGAAACAAGTCTCTAGGAGTTGGAATCTTCGATTTAATAAGAGATTCAAAATGTTTAATTTTATCAGAAACGGAGCTGAACCTTTTGTTTACAAGAAGATAGAGGGAGTGTTGTTGTATTCTTGATATTATATATAAATAACATATTATTGATTAGAAAAAGAAGTTTCCGTTATGCCTTGCCACACATGATTTCACTCACCAAGGTCCTTTTGTCCATGTTGCCAATCCACCATAGCTCTCTGGTCAATTATTAGATTATTCTACCCAATCAAGTATTGGAACCACCTCCAGCGAAGCTTCCTAAACAAGTAAGGCCTAGGACATTAGTTCGAGGGTCATTCATCTCTTCTATCAAAGCAGAGGTATTGAGGTGATAAAGCTCCACAAAGTGTGAAGCTTGT
>NC_036251.1:12843358-12848458 GCF_002742605.1 Olea europaea var. sylvestris
AATATCACCAACCAAAACTAGGCCATGCAAGAACTACTGATATAAATGCAGGGCTGGGGGTTATCTAATCCCTCTCTATGTACCTCAAGAACAATATCTATAGTAGGACAAGGTGCAAAGCTAAATGGCCCCATCTTCAAGACATGCCAGGAAAATTAGTTCCATGGAAAGAGAAGCAGGAGTTGATGTTTCTTCCAACTATACATCCGACTGAACCATTGAGGCCCCATTTGATATGGAAGGCAATTTCGCACCAGAATATGAACTGAAAAGTAAGCTTAGAAGGTCTAGTAGTGCATTTAACAAAATTAGCCCTGCAAAATTGAGGCATACAACCTCAGCAACCTCCAGCACCTCGAAATAGGCCACATCCCCACCTCCTACAACTTGAAAACAAGAGGAAATGTAAGAACATGTCTCCCGTGTTGACCAGCCTAGGAATAAGCATCAAATGAGAGACAAGTTGGTTAAGAATCAAGTGGGCCATCTAATCTTCCACCAACTTATCAAGCTGATGGCAACGATGATTCAGATGAAACTCAGCTATTTTGTGACATTGATGATGATGATGAAAATTTACCTTTTTCACGAGAATTGAGGAATGCTCTAGTACCAAGCCACTATATAATGCCAAAAATACCAAAGTATGATGGTAGAGGTGACCCAGCTAAACATTTGGACAGCTATAAAACTTCTATGAGCCTGCGAAGCTCTACCCTGACAGTGGAATGTAGAGCCTTCATCCTTATCTTGAGTAGAGCAACAAAAATTTGGTATAGTAGTCTATCTCCCGAGAGTATTAGGAGCTAGATAGAGTTCAAAATCACATTCTTAAAAAGGTATGCTATAAGTAAAGAAAGAGAGGCTCCCATTTAACACCTTTAGGACACGAGACATCAACTTGGGAAAGTTTGAAAAGATTTATATCTTGATTTATAGATAAAATGATGTACTGTGTACAAGTCACTGATCGTGAGGCCCTATCAGTATTGTAAGGAGGTCCAAACATGAATACCTTATTTTAGAGGGAATGTTCAAAATTGAGACCCAACCACCTATGACGTATTACTGAAAATGATGAGATAGAAGATCATCAACAAGGAGTTTATTGACCATAGAAATAGAGCCATTAGAGGTCTTCTACCTCAACAAAGACAACATGGAAGAGGACCCACCTCTCACCGAATGGACCACTAGTGGAACCAGGCTAGTAGTGAAATTGCTCCTAACTCGGGACAGACACTTGTTATAGCCACTTTGAACTCGGTGTCCTCGTTGGCCTATGAAAATGTTACTCTCGGAACCGACATGTAACAAATAAGATCAATACAATAGGCTCCCCAAAAAGAAGAGGTTGAGGATTGAGAGCTAGAGGTAGGCTGAATATCCTCAAATATTGTATTTTCCATCATTTTTCCAGCCATGACATGACAGATTGCAAGACATCGCCCGACACCCTAGGTGGGTGAGTCATCAAAATGATCAAAAGAATGATTTTCCTTAAAGGAAAAGGCCCCATGTCCCATCATCAAGAAGTATTCCCTGACAAAGGAGAAAGCATGGAAGTGAAAGGCTGAGAGAACAAAGATAGCATAGGGGCTACCAACCTAATGCGAAAAAGTCTTTATCCACGAAATCAACGCCATATTTGGAGGCCAGTATGTTGGAAGCAAAACAAGAAATTCTCAAAGGAACTATGCTATAGTGGTCAAGGGCCTCCCGCTGACCAACTATATAGTGGATGATAGTTCTAGAAGAAGTCAATTACCATCAATTATGTTTACTCAAGAAGACGCAGAGGATATCCATTTTCCTCATTACGACGCCCTTGTTGTAAGGGTTGTGGTGGCTCGAAATTGGCTAAAGTGGATGCTACTTTTGACAAAATGATTGTGGATTATGAGCTAACTCCTATCACCATACCCTATATGGCTTTATCGGAGATAGTGTCACTTCGATGGGAAAATAATGCTTACGGTGGAAATGAGAGCGCCATTCCAAACAAGTTTGAATTTCATGAAATTCCTGATGTGGACAACAGGTCAACTTATCATGGGGTGCTATGAAGACCTACTTTAAAGAACTTAGGAGCCATTACCTTTGTCTACTACCTGTGCATGAAATTCTCGACTGAGTAGAGATATCAACAGTTATGGGTGACAAAAAGGAGCTCAAAAGTGTTATTTGAACTCGATCAGAACGGTAGAACCTAGGGACATCAACGTAATAATTATGAACATGGACATATTAGAAGTCTTGGTGGGAAAGGTCCTAAACAGAAAGACATCGAGATGGTGGATGTCTCCGAGGAGGTGTTCATACTCAATGAGTTGTACCTCCATGTCATCGAGCCTTAACTGCAATTAGCACCGTCGAAAAGCTAGAAAGTTTCTAGGTGGATCATTTGGACCCCTCAAGCTGTTGTAGGTGGGAAGAGGTCTATTCCCAAAACTTAAGGAAGAACTCAAAGACTTCCTATGGAAAAATCTTGACATCTTTGCTTGGGAGCATAAGGATATAGTGGGCATGAAAACGTGACAAGTGCCAGTATTACTACCTTATTTAAAGACAACCCTTCCAAGTACTGACGGTGGTATCCAGCACTTGGTCTTTTGAAAAGTGAGGCATGGACCTCATAGGTTCCCTACTTAAGGGCAAACGTAGTGCAAGTTTTGTTATTCTTACTATTGATTACTTTACCAAATGAGTTGAAGCCGAGCCTTCGGCAAAAATCACGAAAGCAAACACTTCCAAGTTTTTGTGGAAGAATATTATATGTTGGTTTGAAATTTCCCATTCGAATGTCTCAGATAACGAAAGGCAATTTGATAATAAAAAGGTCAAAGACTTATGTAAGGAGCAAGAAATCAAGAAGTATTTTTCTACACCTCAGTATACCCAAGCCAATAGACAATTCGAAGCTGTGAACAAAACTATCAAACATACTCTAAAAGGAATGCTCGACGCATCTAAAATGTTATGGGGTAATGAGCTGCCACAAGTGTTGTGGGCCATTCGAACTATCAACAGGACTCCTATTGGAGAAACTTCATTCTCCATAGCTAACAGTGCCACAACTTCAGAGGATGTTTGGTCAATCAATTGATCAAAGTGACGCAACTTCAGAGGATGTTTGTAGATGTACTCGATAACATCCCACTATGCCTCTTGTAGCTCGAAATGAGCCCTGAATTTGCAAAAGAAAGAAGGTAATGCCCGTCGAAGTTATGGAAGAAAAAGACAAATTTTAAGAATGCACTCACGTGCTTTGGAGTACTAGGTCGGTACGATACAAGCTGGGGCAGTGTCTCCCTCAACCAGTTGCCACCTTCCACTTATCCAAAACCATGACTCTTTTCAATCCTTAATGGAGGAAGGGAGGCCTACTACAAAAGAAGCATGAGCCTCTCAAGGGGTGATGTAGTACCACCCATTTGATTCATCTTTCCCAAGCACCCAGGGTTGAAAAGTGTTCAAAAGACATGTAGAGGCATGTCCTTACCTAAGGAAACCTCCTTCGAAACGAAGTAGACCCTAACTAACTGGCTCTATCCATTTGGTAGGACCTAAGTCAGAGCCAACATGAAGCTCCTCAACACTACCATAAAAATAGAGTACAAGGACAGATGTATTCTTGTCTTACACAGGAATTCACTAATAGCCACACATCCTGATCTCGGATAGTAGGCATGTTCATGGACCTCGAGTAATAGGAGTTCTATATAGCTTGGGACACAGTATTTGCTCCTAAGTTTAGCTAGTTAGGCGGAGGTCATAGCAAAAGGAATCTTCACAGTCCACACCCAGCCTCATAATCTGCTCACTCATGGCCCAAACATCTCTTTCCGAGACCCCAGGCAGGGTCTCCTCGCTATGCCTAGCAATGGTAACTCTATCCTTGCTACCACTAGAACCGGAATCCATTGAAGATAGCAAAAAAGGCTGGAGGCAACTAGAAAGAAAAAATCTAAAACATTACCTAGATGAAAGGAAAGATCTAAGGGCATGTTTGATGGCACATTATTTTCCATGGAAGTAATTCTAACTTTCACTTTTTGGCTGTTTGATAGCATATTTTTTTCAAGTAATTGGTTTTCTTGCCACTTAGACAAATGAACACCAAAAGATAGATTATTTTCTTAGCTTTTTTGACAATGGAAACAAATTCTATCCCCAATACCAGTAAATTCTATCCCTTTAATTGACAATTTTAATATAAAACAAAGCGGAACGAACACCAAAAATACTTTTATTTGAATATTTTTCACATGAAAAATTATATCAATCGAACACAATAATTAACAATTTCTAGTAAAATAATTTCTAGATAATTAAAATTCTTGGAATTCGTTTTCTTTTTACCCAAATTCCATATTTGCAATCAAACGGACCTTAAGAGTAAATCGTCGAAAAATATGAGTTGCTATAAAATGTGAATGCAGAGAGAATTTGAACGATTTTTGTATAAGTAAAGGTATAACAATGTCAGTTTTTACCTTTTACACTAAATAGAATATGAGCCCCAATCGTTAGATAAAAACCTTTTTGATCTAAGGCGTCCAATTTTTCAGCCAAATCGAAGGCATTGAATTCAAACAATCTCTTCAATTGGTGTCTCAGATTAATGCACGATTCCCATGCATGGCCCCAACGCATTCATTTCGGATTGCAATGGCACCGCCATCATTACCTGTTTAATGTGACAATCGAACGTGTATGGGAAAACATAACGCCTCCGTTGCTTTTTCTTGGTAACATGCAAAGATATCAAATCATTGACACTACTATCAAGGGCTATTATTAATAATAAATAATCCCCGACAGTTCAACTTCATCTCGTCTTGGTCAAAATAAATATCACGTATCTCAAAGGTAAGGAGACTCGACAATTCAACTTTATCTTGCTTCGGCTTGAAATAAATTTCAGCCATCTCAAAAGTAAAGGAGCCTCAGGAGTTCAACAAGATCCTACCTCAGCTCAAAGCAAATTTCAGGTACTCACAACACGAAAGAATATGACTTCCAACTCCAATCATGATATCAATATCTATGCTTTGACTTAGGGGACTATTATGTTATGTTAGGTCACAATTTTTTTTT
>NC_036251.1:12853583-12885892 GCF_002742605.1 Olea europaea var. sylvestris
TTTTTTCCATTTTATGTGATCTTTTATTTAATTTTATTATATTGACACAATAAAATACTATAAAAGTATTAAACAATTTGCCATATAACAAAATAAAAATTAAATGTACCCAAATTTAATCATTAACGAGTGCTTTTATCTATGCATATTTAGTTAATTTGAAATTAACTTAATTGAAATTGTTGTGGTATATAATTAATATATTTATTAAAACCAATTCGACCCCAGTTTAATCTCGATTCAACCTTTTAATCCTTGACCCTTTAACTTTTTTGAGTCAACATCCAAGCCTATTTTCAAAACATTAGATTAGACAGCTATGGGTTGCATATTAGAATTGTTCTTCTATGAATTTATTAAAGGTATAATTTTTCATTACAGTTTCTCTCTAAACACAAACCATATTCTTGGTGAGAATTAAAATTCTGCTTTATTTTTCATTGTGTGTGATTAAATAAATTTTCAACAGTAGTATTAGAGCTTACTTTGTACTTGTTAGAAACTATTTTTCTTGTAAGAACAATAAAAAATTGTTTGTTATTTTTTTTCTTAAATCTAGCAATTTATTAGATTATTTTTATCTTTTAAAAATATGTTTTTAAAGAATAATTAATTTTTTGGTCGAAAAAAGGAAATTAAAATTGAATCGAGGAGATGCAACGGTGGAGTACACGATGGCTCATGCCACCGCACACTGTTGCACACCTTGTAACGACCGTAGACAGTGGTGACTCATCACAGTATAGCCGGTGTTGCCCCATTTGTAGCTCTAAGGTTAGGGTTATCGAGGTGTTTTGGTTGAGGGGGCCTCTATTGCAATTTGAGAAATTGCGGTCCCTACTTGCAATATGAATTTAGGGGGTCCTGGTGTAATTTTAATATTAAGGGCTGCTGTGCAATTTCAAAAATTGAAGGGTTCTATTTATAATATTAAGTTGGGTTAGAGTGCAATTATTTGAGAAAGTGTTTAGAATGCAATTTTTCAGAGGATTATAAAATTATTTTTAAAAAGGATTTGACCTATATTATCAATTTTTACTTTTATATTATTGTTAATATTGGATTTTAGCTAAATTATTGAACGTTGAACCTAAATTGAATTTTATTTTATTTAGGAGTTTTATCCTAAATTAAAATGTTAATTCAATTATTATTAGAGTTGGACTCTATTTTGATATTTAATTAAAATTTGATTTTAATTAATTATCCACCCTAAACTGTATTCTTGAAATCAGATTTGGACTCTAATTTGAATTTAACTAGAATTTGAACTTAATTGAATTGCCTCGTGCTAAAATGTTGAAATTCCAGTTGGACTCTAATTTGGTACTTAATTAAAATTTGATTTTAATTACATAAATCCGTAATATAATTATGAAATTAGAGTTGGACTNGTTGGACTCTAATTTGGTACTTAATTAAAATTTGATTTTAATTACATAAATCCGTAATATAATTATGAAATTAGAGTTGGACTCTAATTCGATATTTAATTAAAATTTGATTATAATTAAATAAACCTGGAAATTGAATTAATTAATTAATTAATTATTTTCAACCGATTTATCTAAATGAGTTTAGACGACTAATATAGGATACATGTTACAGTTGGACTGATTGAAGTATGCAAGAAAAATAGGAAATCATGGAGAGATGGCTATATATGAGACCTTTCCATGATAAACCTCTCACTAAAATGTTAAGCCGGAATTGCCATTGGCCTTTCATCATTATAGTGAAAAACGAAAGTTTTAAATCGATCTCAACTTGTTGAGTACTCTCAAAATTGGTCTATTAGAGATATTTTTGATACTATAAAATATTTGATATTTCTAAATAATTGGTTCAATTGAGCTAAAATTTATGTTTTATTAAATATACTCAAGGAAATAAATTCTAGAGGCGCGGTAAGCTAACTCATGAGATGTGAGAAGAAAAAGAGTTGTCAACTTAATGATCTGAGAGTTGTATAGAGATACAATTGTTAATAGTATCTTTCCAAATATTTCATTAAGCCTTGCTAAGTACATTCAAGGTCTTAATATAACGAATGAGATTCTAGTCCACTAGGAATCAAGTATGGACTCTATTAATTTGTATGTGAGGGTTATAATTCATTTTAAAAGCAGGAGCATATTTAATTTAATTAACGTCCATGAAGTCTCCAAAATAACAAGTGGGGGTGGTGGAATGGGGGAAAAATAAGTTATTATTATTTTATTTTATTTTTTTAGTTTCAAATTTAAATCATTTGTTTAGAATGTATTTGTACTTTTTTGAAAAATTTGGAAGTACGGCTACATTTTTTTTTCTTTCCTTTTTATTTTATTTAAATAGGAAGGTATATTAATCATTTCATGACTTTTAATTGAGAAAATGAATTAAAATGATGGTTTTCGCAATGAAAGGTGGAAATAAGGATGAAAATGTTAAAAAATTTAAAGTATGGACGTTTTACACAATGATATTGAAAGGTATGAACATTTTGTGTTAATTATCCAAAAGTTATTTATTTCTATCAAGTGATTATAGATGAAGGCCCCATTTTTATGATCCACTAAAGAATCAAACTTATTTAAATGTTCCTGCTATTCTATATTTCCTTGAAAATGGTGCTCAATCTATATGAACAATTCAAGATATTTTAAAGAAGGTACATGATGTGTATATTTTAAAATTGATGTGGACTTATACTTTGAGTACTAAAGTATAGCCTATTTTGCTTGCCTAAGGTACAAAATTCAAAACTGGGAACTTTTGAGATGGAATATTTTCCAAACAGTACCTGTTTGTGAAGCATTTGCCGGCTTTTTTCATTAACATGTGCTAGCCTGTTGTGCACTTTAAAGTTGTATCAATTTCAGCACTTGAGACCTCAGCAGTATGATCTATCACTAGTTTAGCTTTAGTGACATAGATCCATTAGGGATGTAAACGAGTCGGGCCGAGCCAGCTCGCGAGCCTAAAGTTTCAGCTCGGGCTCGACCCGATCAAAATGCCGAGCTTTTTTGCAGGCTTGAACCGTGCTCGGCCAAAAAAAAAGGCTTGCCAAGGCAGCCTCAAAATTTTATTTTATTTTATTTTATTATTTTTAAAGCTCCCGAGCTCACGGGCCGGCTCGGGCAAAGCCCGTGTCCCCAAAATGGGGCTCGGCCGACAAGTCCAATTGCCATCCCTAGATCCCATTCTCTTTGGTACTTCTGAAATGCTATTTTCAATACTACCTTGTAATCCAATATCATCTAGATCCCCAATTTAAATTACATTCCTATTTAAATCTGGAACGTATCTAAATCTTTCAATAGTATAGATATAACCATTTTGGAATATCAATGTCATATTACCTATCCATTCAACCCTGTAGGTAACATTATTTTCCATTAACACTTCATCCCATTAATTCTCTTAAAGTCACTAACCAGCAACTTTTAGAGGTTATATGAAAAGTGCAAGCAGAATCCAAGATCAATTTTAAATCTGATCACAATTTCCAGCAATGTTAGCAGAGTTCTGATCAGATGTTGTATCAGTAACAACATATATACATCTATATTGTTAGTCTAAGGGGTTAACCTATATTTCCTTCATCAACCACCTTATCCTTCTATTCATTACATTGACAGTTTTTCACACCCATAGCATTTCTATTATTTGCCTTGAACTTAGACATAGATCTTCCTCTATTTTCCTTCTTATGATTATTCCTCTGATCTATAGGATTCCATTAATTCTCATTTTGCATATTTTGTGTTCTCCCTCTAAAAAAAAAAAGAAAAAACCCTAAAAATTATTATTCTTAGCTTTTGTAGATTTTAGCTCCTCTTTACTCTTCAAATAGTTAATAATAATTTCAGGAGTAAGAGTGTCCATGCCCTTATACTCGGATACTTTTTCTCTAGTATTCAGATTTTCATGAACCAATTTACTAAATGCTTCTAAGTTGTAATCTAAGTCTTTTGAGGAATCTATTTTAAAATAAAGAAATCTTTCTAAGAGCAACGATCTATTTGGTAAAGATTTGACCAAGTAAAGCTCTTCAAACTTCGTCACACAAGTTTAGAAGAACTTTTCTCAAAATTTGATCAGACAAATGCAAAATAATAGAAGTGTATGCTACCTCATCAACTTCAGATTTTTTGTTTAACAGTCATATAATCCAAATGTTCTTCCACATTGGCTTTCAAAACTTTTTGTTAAGCAAGAACCCTTATTATTATTATTATTATTATTATTATTTTTTTTTGGTTATCAAATAGGAAAATCATTTTTCCCATTAAAAACTCCAAGTTCAAAAGCGGTTATGGTCATTTTGAAAAAATATCAAACACAAAATATTTAATAAAATGACGAACACACTTGAAATTTTGGCACAAAAAGTATCAATAGGTTTTAATAGCAATGTAAAATAGGACGCTGAAGTAGATTAACTCAAGAAATCAACATAAACACAATATATAATATGCATAAAAAATATTTTCCTTAACAAAATCTAATCAACAACAGACAATAATATCAATAATAAAGGAATACTATAAATTTTCAATTTTAACAGGGATCAAAATTTAGACACTTTAGATGTTGTAGAATTAGAGGATATCAAATTAACAAATGATCTTAATACACATGCAAAAGTGACAGAGTCAATTTTATGTAGACTATCAAATTAAAGGAAAAATAAATGAAAGATAGTCAGATAGAGGCTTAGTAGAAGCAAATCAAAGAGGTGGTTTGGAGATTAGACCACTGTAAGAATCAAGAATTCAAAAAGAAGTTAAGAAAACACCCACATAGATCAGCAGTCGCAAATTCTACCAAGAAATCAATGTATATATTTACAAGTTTTCCGAATTTAGGGTTTCAACCCAAATTGTACAAGAAACTTCAAATATTTGAGTCAGATAGTTTGTAACCAGAACAACTAATAAAAACAATAACATTCAATACGTTTAGATCTATTATTTCAAAGCTTGCCAGATCTAAACAAATTGAACCATATCGAACTGTGAAAAATGATTTTCTTTTGTAAAAAACTCAATCGAAGGTTCAATAAACCTTTCAGTGACTAGATCTTTCAAAATAGACCTAGGATTTTGGGAAAAAAAAATTTGAGATTTGAAGAGATCGAACCAAAACCAACTACGAAAATTTATTTATCCCAGTGAGTTGACTATTGAAGGTCCAAGAACAACCTACACGGGCTATGATACAACTCTTGTAAGAATCCACACTTCGAAGACCAAAAATTACAAACCCTTTTCTACAATATTTAAAACTAGAAACATAAAAGGCATCGAGATTTGACAAAACAGGCTCATACTATTTTGTACCCTTTGTATTACAGTGAAGCCACAAACTTAGATCCTCAAAATGGACTCACTGGAGTTGATTCTACTGATCAAAAGACTTCAACCCAGAATCTAAACCACTCCTCTTACACAGAATCATAAACGCTCCAAAGATTTACACAAAATACCCTAAAATTGTCCAACTAGATGTTGAAGACGAAGGGAAAAGACATAGAGAAAACCCCAGCATCTCAAAGAAAATCAAACGATTTGGAATGAATTAGGATAACAGTAGAAGCCTTCGTTTATGCCCTTAGTCATCACCGTTGGTCTCAGATTAAGATCAACGTCCAGAGCAACTAGCAACTAACTATAATCTCCGGGGAAAAAAAAATAATAATAACTAATCTATAATCAATACAACTAAAGTTACATTTTGGAATCATAATTTCTACCATTTGTAATGGGTTCTGGGTTTGGGCTCACTCGTGAAATTATTAGGCAACAACAAACGAACTCGATTGGACCATAATTATCCCACTTATCATGATAGCCCATATTGAATTGGATTTGGCATCATAGCCCTATGTTGTCAATTTTATTTCCGCAAATGTACTGATCGTAACAAGTAATAAGTGAACTTAAGAGTCCGGATTATCATTCTCATGTGCCTAGTGAAGTAGACAGCTACTTTGTAGTTCAGCACCGGAAAGATTCACTGAACGTTCATTAGATGAAGCTGCTCAAGAGGTCATCGAGGTACTATACTTTAGCATTTAATCTAATCTTTTTTTTCTAACCACTATTCGATGGAAGCAAATAAAAATTTGTATGATTTTAGTTGTAATCTAAATACGAGAAAATAAGTGGATACCACACGACTGGTTTAGAAATTAAATAATGAACGGACGTTAGGGAAGAATAATTTCACCTATTGACCACCTTTATATTTTAAATCAAGATTCACATCTAATGCAGTGTTCAATCGAATTTTCCTATTGTACTCAATTTACCAATCTCGAGTTCTCATTGAGCTTATTTACCTAATTCAATTCCATATCTCTGTGCAAATCAAGTTTAGTTAAAACGAGTTCTTTGTCCTTGGAATTCAATTATGATCACGATAATTAGTATAGGTATCTCCACAGTTATACCGGTTTACCGAATTTTACTATATGATTTAAATCCTAAACTTATATATCTACTCATAACTGATACACAAAATCATCAAATTAGTGATCAATTAATTTAATTCACTAAATCCATAGTAAAATCAACACATGGAACAAACAAGACCAATAATCTTAATTAAAAACATAAAGGATCCCAATAGGATTATATTATTTGCCATAAAAATAGATTTAGCTATTCATAATTGTTAGGTTCAATTGTAATTGGCAGTTCTGTGAACATAAAAGGGTCAAATTGAAATAGTGTTGAAGTCGAGGAGTCATGTGCAATATTGTAAAAGTTGTTGGTAGGTTAGGGTTTAATGTCAAAATAAAGAAGGAAGGACCGCCACATTTTTGCTTGATTCTCACCAACACATTGCTAGAGCGGCACATGCAAAGAGGATGTCGCTAACTTCTCGCCAAGCTTTCACTCAAAAGAAAAAGTCGTCGCTAGCTTTCGCTAGGCGTCGCTTGAGTGACATATTTTTTCGCAAAACCCTAATTTTCCTTTTTCAAGAGTTTTAACCATTCCAAACTACCCAAAACATCCTACATATAAATATCTGCACTGTGCTAAAAAAAAGGAAAAAAACTTGGATTGTCCATTAGAGAAAACACTTGCATCCTTAACAAAAACATGCAATCCATTCTTCATCAAATATTGGTGATTGAAAAACATCGAACCTGAAATTCAAACACCAAAACAAAAGCTTCCAGAGGATCAATGTGAGATTGAAGATCAAGGAAGGTGATCGGAGTTTCGATCGTTGGAAAATGGGGAGTTCCCGTGAAATCCATAGGAGATAGACAAGCCAAAAGTTTGAAGTTGGTGCAGAAGCACACAATCCAGGAGGGCTTTGAAAATTGCAGTATAGGAGGTCAGAAAGAACGTGGTTGTGTCTAGTCTGATGGTACTGTAAATTGTGTTCGTTTATAGTGGATTCATATTGGCTTGTGCCGGAATTTTACCCAGTTTGGGGTTTCTCCACCATCAAATTCTTAGAGTTATTTACTTTTTAGCAATTTATTATACTGTGATAATAAAAGGTAGATTGCACGTGAATTGGACTGGATTAATTAATAAGTTTGCTGTGCTGCAATTGGAATAGTAAAGGACTTCATACACTGTCTATGGCTGTGTCTCCTGGGGAGTTTAGGAGAGTGTTAATGTGTGAGACCGCAAGAGAGGTCTGGGGCATTTTGGTGACCACACATGAGGGAACCAAAACAATTAAAAACTCTAAGCTACAGATTTTGACTTCTAGGTTTTAAGAAATCAAAGTGAAAGAAGATGAGACCTTTGTTGAGTTTTATGCTAAGTTGAATGACATAGTAAACTCCAGCTTCAACCTAGGAGAAAAGAGACCCGAGATTAAGATTGTTCAAAAAGTTCTTAGTGTAAGTGTTATGCCCTAAGTTCAATCAACCTTGGACATAAATACTTTATTATATAATTGATGCATTGTATGGCAGATCTATTTAATTAATATTCAATTAAATTAAATAGAGTCCGTAGATTCAAATCTTGATAATTTGTTTATCACAAGGAGTTGTGATTGTGAGATACAAATTATATATGATTGAATCTTAAATCATCTGTGATCATAAGTAATAACAAGATACAGCTATCGTTATTACTGATAGACCATCATGTATGGCATTTCTTACTTGTGAAGTAAGTAGCTGATCTCACAAGCTAAAGTGTAGTGGCACCTGAATGAACAGGTAGATGTTTTGTTATAGAACAAAACATTGGAGACCCGCCTAGAGATCCCACGTGGATAGTTATCTGAGTGTCAGTGGTTAATCTCTAACGTTCGGTAGTGGGATTCGTCCTTTGACTTAAGGTCGTCATAGTACCTTTTGTGAGGGCAGTCATGCTTTGACGATTTTGGATGTTGTTTTGCCAAAGACCGCTAATATGGCATCGCTCGGGTATGTCAGGAGTCATATGAAGGTTGTGAATGACTAATAGAGGATTCCTCACTCTTAATCTTAGATAGTAAGGGATTATGATCTGCATTTCATTCAATTAAGTCAATAACGAAATCCTTCGCCAAGGTGTACTCATAAGTTGAAAAGGAGTTTTTGACTTATATTGACTTAATAGTGGAGTGAAAAGATATGATCAATAATCGAGATTGACACACTTCTATATCTTGTAATTGATCGGATCATATTGAGGAAGTGATTATAGTTTCACGGTAAACGAACCAGTTTGGTTTTGTCATACCACGTGACATTTTCCGTCACATGTATTGCCCTAACACATTGTTAGATGTCAATCTGGGAGGACGAGTATGAATTGTTGATAAATTAAAATGGTGTTTTAATTCATCAATTTTGATTAGATTAAAATAATATTTCACGTCGTTAGGCATCGTGATCAGGAACCTGATGGGTCGCACACAAAAGAGAATTGGAAGATTGCAATTGGATAATTAATTAATTTAACAATCGTTGGGTAAATTAATTAATTGGGTTGGTTATTTATAGGGCCAAATTAATTAATTGGATTAATTAATTCACGGACCAAATTTAATTAAATGAATTAATTAAATATTGGACCAGGTTAGGCTAAGTCCGTTTGGACTTATATAAATACATGGCTAGTGTTTCCAAATCTGTAGAGAATTCATTATTCTAGCTAACATAAGAAGAAAATCCTAATCTTGCAATCTTGTTCTCTACGTGGATCATCGTTGAAGGCCGGACAATTTGTCAGTTGTGGTTGGCAGATCAAGATCGTTGCGACACAAGAAAAGTAAAGGAGTTTGTAGATCTAGAAAAAGGTATGATCTTTTTCACAATTTCTATCTAAACACAAAGATGAATCCTGGTAGGAATTGAAAATTGTTTTAATCTCTGCTGTGTATATTAAGTAGATTCCCAACACTCAGATCCCTGCTAGGGAGGTTTAGACCCAAAGTCACTACCATTGAAGAAAGTAAGGATCTAGATGCAATCAAGATTGGAGAACTAGTAGGATCTCTTCAAACCTATAAACTCACTATAGTACAGCCTAGGAAAAACAAGTCTATTGCATAGAACACCCTGAAGGAAAAAAAATCTGATTCGTCTAAGACAGAGCCGCTTAGGGATAAGGAGTTAGCTTACTTTGTTAAGAAGTTTCAAAAAGTCCTCAGAAACAAGAGAAAGCCTCAAGATAGAAAAAGGAGATCCCTAGTAGAGTTTTAAAAAAAAAGACAAGCGTACACAAGGCGAGAAATAAGAGTACTAGTCCCGATCTTTTAGATGTCATGACTGTCAAGGGTTTAGTCACTATAGGAATGAATGTCCAAGTTACAAGAGGAACTTGAAGAAAGGAAAGGGCAAGGCATTTTTGGTGTCTCTAACCAATGTTGTGGTAATAGAGCAAAGTGAGACTTCTGAGGAAGAGATGGATATTCATGAGGTCTATCATTTGTTATTTTAGGAGAGTCTCAAGATTAAGAAGATCAATAAAACCTTTTTTAAGAAGGTAAATGAACCTGAGAGAGTTAAGGAGAGACTTGCAGGTGACCTTCAGGATTCATCCAGAACCCTGGGTGAGTTGAGATGCGTCAATGAGAAATTGGAAGATAAGGTAAAATCTCTGATGAGTGACCTGGAAGGAGCAAACACACAACTTCAGTCTTTTTTGAGCGGAACCAAGAAACTCGATAACCTGCTAGTAAATAAATAAGCTAGCTGGAGATAGACAAGGTCTGGGATATGTTAAAAGTGATAACAGTGCTGCAAGTTCATCCCAACACCACTTTTGTCCTTGTTTGTACTAGAACAAGAAACACTATTAACCCTGAGCCCAAAGGAAAAGAGACTTTAAGACATAGAACCTCTAAAACACTTATGACCACTCAGCCTAGGCTTAACAATCATCAATCACGTGCTTTTAAACCTAGGTTTATCCCTACCTGTCATCACTATAGTGTAGTAGGACACATGAAACCTAAGTGTCATAAACTTAAGAATAAAGGTAGAGGTTAGGACATCTTTAGCCAAGTAAGCTACCTATTGAATCAGGTTAGTCACTTAACCACGATGCTAACTAAAATGACTAGGGTGACCTTAACTTCTAGGAAGATCTGGGTCAAGAAAAGTGATCTCCCTAGGAAAAACTTGAACCTCAATTGCTTCATGGCTCATGTTGTTTTTAAGGCTCGAAACAACTCTAAGTAGTACTTAGATAGTGCTTTCTCTAGACATATGTGTGGAAATAAGGCACTATTTTCCACTCTCGACGAGTGTAATGGCAGTATGGTTACCATTGGAGACGGGGCTACAACACATATCCTTGGTAAAAATACTGTCCATGTATCAAGACTGCCTGTTATATCCAATGTGCTTTATATAGAAGGCCTAAAATATAATTTGGTAAGCATAAGTTAAATCTGTGATGCTGATTACAAAGTTAGTTTCATCTAGAAGAGATGTACTGTCTATGACTTTTCAAGAGGAGTTGTTCTTGAAGGTGTCAGGACTTCTGACAACTGCTATGGAATTCTTTCGAATTCTAATTATGTTTGTAGCAATGCCAAGATTGATGTAACAGAATTGTGGCATCAAAAACTCGGTCATCTAAACTATAAGAGTTTGTCAAAATTGGCAAAAAAGGAATAAGTAGATGGTCTACCCAAACTAGAGCTAACAGACAAGTCGTATGTGGACCATGTCAGCTAGGTAAACAATTGAGCGTACACCATAAACCAACTACTGAAATATTGATAAACAGACCTCTTGAACTACTCCATATGGACTTGACGGGACCATCTAGGACTGAGAGTCTAGGACGTAAGCGCTACATCTTAGTTGTGGTAGATGATTACTTTAGGTATACGTGGATCGAATTATTGAGAGAAAAATCTGAAGTAACTGGTTTGATAAAATCCTTGTGCAAAAGACTCAGTAGTGAACAAAGTCTCACAGTAGCTAGAGTTCGAAGTGATCAAGGACGAGAGTTTGAAAACTCAAGCTTTGAAAACTTTTGTATGGAGGAGAAAATTTAGCATGAGTTCTCCTCTCCAATAATTCCACGACAAAATGGGTTAGTTGAGAGGAAAAATTGAGTTCTTCAAGAAATAGCTAGAGCCATGCTTCACCCTAAGAGGCTAGCACTTCATTTTTTGGAAGAAGACACTAACACTACATGCGACATTATCAATAGAATCTACCTTCAACCTAAAACTAACAAGACCTATATGAGATTCTTAAGGACAAAAAGCCAACTGTCCAATACTTTCGTGTGTTTAGCAGTAAATGTGACATTCGAAGGAACAGAGAGAACTTGGGTAAGTTAGACTCCAAGAGTGATGAGGGGTTCTTCTTAGGATACTCGAGGAACAGTAGAGCTTATAGAGTATATAATTCGTGCATTCAAGTTATTATGGCGTCAGTAAATGTTGTGATTGATGATGCTCTCAATGATGGAGGAGGATGAACTAAATTAGGATAAAATGGAGAACTCAAGTAAAGATCCTATGACCTTTAGTGAACCTGAAGAACAACCAATTTCAGATAATCTACCCTCTCCTAGTGGCCCAATCACTCTCGAAAAAGAGAAATCACCTAGTGATAAAGCTAAACCTCCTAGGGAATCGTCGTTTAGAGTCAAGTCAAATCATCCTAAGGACAATATTATTGGGATTTAGAAGAAGGCATGAGGCTACGAAAGAGAGTTTTTAATAAACTAGGATATACTAGCTATGTTTCCCAAATTGAGCCTAAGAAAGTTGAAGAAGCCTTTAGGGATGAATGTTAGATGAATGCAATGCATGAGGAGCTAAATCAGTTCACTAGATATAATGTATGGTCCTTAGTTCCTAGGTTTGAACACTGTAACGTGATAGGTATGAAGTGGATCTTTAAGAATAAAACTGATGACCAAGGTACCATAACCAGGAATAAGGCAAAGTTGTTTCCCAGGGATATACGCAGCTGGAAGGTGTAGAGTTTGATGAGACATTTGTTCCTGTTGTACAAGTTGAATCCATTTGAATTCTCCTTTCTGTTGCTTATATTTTAGGGTTCAAGCTATATCAAATGGATGTTAGAGTGCTTTTCTAAATTGAATACTTCAGGAAGAGGCATATGTTGAACAACCCAAAGGATTCATTGACCCTGAGTTTTCTCATTATGTCTTTAAATTGAATAAAACCCTGTATGGTTTGAAACATGCTCCTAGAGCATGGTATGATAGGCTTACGCATTACCTCGTGAAGCATAACTTTCTTAGAGGTGGTGCTGATAGAACATTGTTTATCAAGCGTAACAAAGAAACCATAACCATTGTACAAATTTACGTCAATGACATCATTTTTGGCTTTTTTTATTGACTCTCTTGCTCATGAATTTGCTGGATGCATGAAACAAGAATTTGAGATGAGCATGGTAGGAGAGATAAGTTACTTTCTTGGTCTACAAGTAAAGCAAACGGATGATGGGTTGTTCATATCTTAGTCAAAGTATGCTAAGGATCTAGTTAAGATATTTTTGATTGACAGTAAAAAACATGCTAGGACACTTGGGAGCACAAGTGTGAAGTTAGATTGTGATCTATCAGGCAAGAGTATTGGTCAAACACTCTATAAGAGTATAATAGGAAGCATGCTTTATCTCATTGCTAGTAGACTAGACATACCCTTTAGTGTTGGAGTGTGCGCGAGGTTTCAGAACGATACTAAGAAATCCCACTTAAGTGCTATTAGAAGAATCATTCTCTATGTTAATGGAATAGTAGATCATGGAGTCCCGTACTCGAAGAATCTAATCTTGATCTTGTCGGTTACTCCGATGCTGATTAGGCTAGAAATGCCGATGATAGGAAAAGCATCTATGGTGGCTATTTTTATATCGGTTGTAATCTTGTAGCCTGGATGAGCAAAAAGTAAAATTCTATCTCCCTGTCCACGACCGAAGCCGAATACATAGCTATCGGCAGTTGCTGCACTCAGTTGCTTTGGATGAAGTAGATGCTGAGTGACTATGGCATCAATTAGGGGACCATGACCATTTTCTGTGACAATATGAGTGCAATCAATATTTCCAAAAATTCTATTCAACATTCTCGAACCAAAAACATTAACATTAGACATCATTTCATTAGGGAGCTAATAGAGAGTGCTAAAGTATCCCTTGAACACATTTTCACAAAAAACCAACTAGCCGACCTATTCACCAAACAATTGAATGACATAAGATTTGAATCGCTTAGGAAAGTCATCGGCATGTGTGCACCTCCTCAATCGTGTCTATGGGATCATGCATGCATAGGTTCATCACACTCATTCATTCCATTCTATGCATACTTGTGTGTGTTTCTTTCTTTTGTGGTCTACATGTTTTTTCTATTGCGTATTAAAAAATAAATTGTTTGAGCGAGGGACATGCAATATCATGTTTATTTTCTTGAAATTGCATTTTGTGATTGGATGTGGATACAATAAATGAATGGTTTCAAAAGTTCCATTACATGATTTAAGTCCATAAGAAGTCTGGGGTATATGTTTTCCATATATATTATTTGCACAACACACAATAAAATCTTGTAAGTGAATCTTGATCGCATGTGTGAGATTTGTGATGGCTAATCTTTGTTGATGGGTTGATTTTGACCATGAATTGATCTAAGACTAGTGTGACCTCATTGTGCATGTGTTTCCCCTAACAAAAATAAAATAAAAATAAAAAAATAAATTGTCAAAAATGTTGCATCATAAAATATCTTATTTCTATCTTCGGAGCTTATTTGACTTGAACAACTAAGCCTGCGGGATCTCTTAAAACCTGGTGTCTATGGTCAACTGACTTGAGTTAATTGGCTTAAAGCTCGCTATGGGGTCATTTTAGTCACTTAATGGAAATGGGATTGCACATAAGATACAAAAAAAAAAAAGTTAGGGAGAGAAATAAAAATAAAACACTGAAAATCAATTTCTACAGGTCCTAGTAACGTTAGATTTGACTTTCATTGGGAAAAGAAAACCTCGGTTCAACATTGATTTTGGCAGGTCTCTTCTCACAAATTTAAAGTTTCGAGTCTTGTTTACCTAGAATTGGTGGCACGTTACATGTATGGTTCACATTTACCACTTACTAGCTTTGAACTTGATCTGCGTGTGGGACATCATTTTGTTTGTTGAGTGTGCCATGTTTGTGATCAGGTGTATCTTTCAGATTACATGCCTGTAGATGTGCATGCCAATTTTTTTTTTTTCAAAAAAAGAAAAAGGTGCTAAAAGTGAAAATTTTAAAATGGTGCTAAAATTTGCGAATTTCAAATAAATAGTGCTATTTTTGTCAATTACATGGTAAGCCCGCCTTACGCCTGGGCCTCGCTCGAGTGACATTAGCAGAAGCTCTTCGCTCGTGTTTAAATCTGTAATTTGGTCGAGTGTTCAACATTTGTGTGTGACATTAACATCATTCCATCTACAAATTCATCCCTAAATCGAAGGTATGATTGCAAAACCCTAGTTTGTCATTGTTCTCAATTTTTTGGGGATTTTTCCATTTTCTTCACAATTCATGTGATTTCATGCATCCAAAGTATGGTCTAATGTGATTGGAATTACATTGTGAGGTCAAGTTGATATAATAGTTTATGGCATATCTTGTCTTTACTTAGGTTATTCTATTGCACATTTAGGTCTCTTTTATTTCGAATTTTGCCTTCATGGGGTTCATTTTCTTTATATAGATTTGTTGTGGGGGATGTTGGAGTTGTGTTTGGTGAGTTATGGGGTATTGTGACTATTGCTATCATGTGGATTTTTCATCATTTACAAGCGCACACCACGTGTTCGATGAATGGCCCCTTCTCTACATTAATTCAATAATTAGGCTACATTACCACACCACTTTCATGATCTAAGTCCCGATCAGTTATGGATCCTTTTGGGTTTTGGTTGTCATTTCAAACTTGTAATCTCGTGTTCATATCATGCACACTGTGATTGCTCCTTTCATCTTGACACCATGTCATCTCCGTCTAGCAACCAGTTCACTTTCGTCTAGATATCGTACCTCATCCGACTTGATATCATCACGCTCATGTCTGGACATCATGTCACTTGTGTCTTGTCGTCTAGTCACCTACGTCTGGACGTCACGTCACTCACGATGTGACGCCACGTCACTCAGTTCATGTCATGTCATCGCACGTATTTTGCATTGTTTTGCGCATTTTTGCACTTTGTTGCATAGTTTTGTGTATCGTATCCTATTTTGCATTGTTTTACATGCTTTTCATGTTTTAGTATTGGTTTGTGTGATTTTGTGCATTGTGTCATGAACCTTCATACATATCATCACTTAGGTGGTCTACATAGGCTTCAATATTTTGCTTTCTATGTTTTGATCATATGCCACTATCTTTTATGTCAGATGCTACCTAAGAGAGCTCAGACTTCTGGCTAGAAATCTAGTAGATCGACCTCCTACAATAGGTCTAGGTTTATCTCCTCCATTGTTCATGAGATCTTTGTGTCTCAATTTTCGCCCAGTTCTTTTCGAGCGTGAGGTAATATTCTCTGACCTCTCTCTCGACCTGGCAGCTATCTCCATCACCTAATCTTCTAGTTCAAGAGTTCTATGTGAACATTCATGAGGTTTGTGGGACCTCGTTTAGGGTTTTCCTTAGGGGGGTAACTATTAAGCTTCCATTCAATGTCATTTCTAGCACTTTGCACATATCTCTTTGCTGAGACCCTTTCGACCGACTCTCTGGTTTGGTAGACATTGTTTAACTATCCCTTAGGGGGTGGTCCTACAGCGATCTGGACCGAATCTCTTTCCACTGATCGTAAGATTCTGTTGCGCATTATGTGCACGAATCTTTGGCCAGTTTCTCATACTTCTTCCTTGCATATGGATAAGGCACAATTTTTGTATGCTTTACTACACAATGACTCAGTTGATTTTCTCTCTATTATTTGTCAGCACATTTTGCGTGTATTTCGAGTTCTACGTCATCGAATAGGTCTTCCTTATGCCTGTTTGATTCATCATTTAGTTACTTTCTTAGGAGTCACTTTTTCTAACGGGTTATCAGGACATGTATGTCGACCTATAGGTCATGTTACCATATCTCAGAGTCGATCACATGTTACTTCATCTTTCGCTCCTATTGAGCCTGCTGACCTGGGAGTGCCTGCTGATACCTTTTGTGATCCCTCTTCTGTTGGTCCTTTGCATATTCTTGCTTCTACTTCTCAACCAACTTTTCCCTCTGATGACCCATCATCATCTACTTCGATTCCGCCTTTTCCAGCTAGGTCCATGCCTAGGACTTCCTCTGCCTCTTTTGATCCATCAATTGCTCTTATGTATCAGATGTCCGTGCTAATTGAGTAGCAGGCTCGTATGATGGCCGAGTTCAAATAGCTGAGAGCTACTTCAGAATGCCACAACTTTGATCTTTTTGTTAGTTGGATAGCTTGACACAATTTTTGATTGTTATTAGCGCCAATATCTAGATTAAGTTTTTGATGTTCTAGCAATATTAATGTATGTTGCTTTTGGTTGTTTGGCTTGCAATAATATTGTATCTTAATCTAGTTAATGTGATTCGCATATATTTATGATCGTCTTTAACTGCTTTTTATATCTGATATTGTTTCATGTGCATTTTACACTGGGTATGTGAGTTTCGATTTCAAGAAACAGGTTTAACACATGCAAAATATGAGGCAGTTGAGTCTGTTGTTTTTGAGTAGTCTTGGTAGTCACTTTTGATAAGTCTTGTTAGTCAGCTTTGTTGTATGTATGTTTTGTCACGGAATGCCTGAGGGAGAGTATGCTAGGTTCAATTGTAATTGGCAATTCTATGAACAAAAATGGTCAAATTGAAATAGTGTTGAAGTCAAGGAGTCATGTGCAATATTGTAAAAGTTGTTGGTAGGTTAGGGTTTAATGTCAAAATAAGGAAGGAAGGATTGTTGCATTTTCACTTGATTTTTGCTAACACAATGCTCGAGTGGCACAAGCTTTCCCTGGACTTCGCTCAAGCGACGTATTTTTTCGCAAAACCTTAATTTTCCTTTTTCGAGATTTGTAACCATTCCAAACTACCCAAAACGTCCCACATATAAATATCTGTGCTGTGCTATCCAAAACGCTTAGATTGTCCATTAGAGAAAACACTTGCATCCTTAATAAAAACATACAATCTATTATTCATCAAATATTGGCTATTGAAAAACATCAAACCTGAAATTCAAACACCAAAACAAAATCCTCTAGAGAATCTATGTGAGATTGAAGATCAATGAAGGTGATCGGAGTTTCGGTCATCGAAGAATAGGTAGTTTTCAGGAAATCCACAGGAGATAGATGAGATCAAAAGTCGAAAGTTACAGAAGCTCGCAATCCAGGAGGGCTTTGAGAATTGCAGTGCAAGAGATCAGAAAAAATGTGGTTGTGTCTAGTCTAGCAGTACTGTACATTATGTTCATTTACAGTGGATTCATACTAGCTTGTACCCGGAATTTCACCCAATTTGAGATTCTCCGTCATCAAATTCTTCCTGTTATTTACTTTCCAGCAATTTATTATAATACGGTAATTCAACTTACGGTAGATTGCATGTGAATTAGATTGTATTAATTAATAAGCTCGCTGTGCTGCGATTGTTAATTGAAATTTGTTAAATTGAGTGCAAGCAATTATTCACCCTCTCTCTAGGTGTTTTATGGGTCAACTGCATAACTTTCAATAACGAATGGAGAAAAATAATAAATCGTCTTATAATACATCACCCGATTTGCAGTAAAGATGTAGAAGAAAACTTATCAATCATGCACCAAGATCTCCGTCCTCTCCCAATAAATACTCTAAACTTTCAATTACTTTATGTTTTCCTCCATTCAATTCTTCTCTTTAATCTTAAGGTGTGTTTCTTACCTTTCATGCGTGAATCCCATCAAAAGTGTGAGAAAATTCTATTTATAGGTGTCTCCCTGTGTCCAGAAAGTAGGGTTTTCTTATGGACTTCAAACGGGCCAAAGCCTAGCTACGGCTCTTGTTGACGCCGCAAAAATATGGTCGCCACCTCTCCGATACCCTCTGGCGCCACAGTGCCTGATCCCTATATCCTCTGGTACTACAGCACCCTGATCAGGCGCCGCGACGCCTTAGCGCCACTATTTCAATCCTTTTACTTTGCATCTTTTGCTCTTATATCCATAATTTCTATTCGATCATGCCAATAGCTTTATTTGATGAACTTCATTGTGTCTTTCACCATCTCAACAGTCCTATAAAAGCCAACATTAACAAACACACTAAAAACATTCAATACTCGTGAAACCTAGCTTATAATCAAGTTAAAATTGGCTTAAACTTGTAGTAAAACACACTCGTCGCCCTACACATTCATTTTTTGAAAATTAGAATTTTAGCAACATTTATTGAAACAAAAATAGGAGTAATGATTGTGTTAAATAAAAAAACAAAAAAGAAAAAAAAAAAAAAAAAAAAAAAAGGTCGAAAGAATATAAATTCAATAATTATAATTTTGAATAAGGAGTTATATTAAATTTTGCTGATAGATAAAGTGTCAAAAAGAAAGTAGAGAAATTTTTTTATTTAGTTGAATAAATTTTGACTCAATTATATTTCATCATAATATGTGTATGTACACCAATTTATAAGTAGTAATGTACATGTATATCAACCATATAAATTTTTTTCACTATTCCACGTCATCTATTTTTTACACCATTTTGTACACAATGATGTACAAACAACATTACTCCACAAACAATGCTTAGTAGAAAAAATTATAAATCATTTCCCCCGAACAATTGAATGATCAAAGTAGTATCTAGTTATCCATAACCTATTTTTACATATTTATAAATTAAAATCCTTAAATTTGAACGAAACGGTGCGCTTACTACAGCCATCGAATTTTATTTTTTCATCATATTTTTTACTTGATTCTAGTCGCCATCCAACAATGTACAGATTACAACATCAAATTCCAGATGTAGTGTGGGTACAAATGGGAAAAGTAGCTACAATCTTGTTATATGTACATTAATTTTGACATCATGGATCACATTTTGTGAGTTGACAATATTTTATATATTGATTTTAACAACGCCTTAATAATCAATGTCACAGATTTTGACAAACGCAATATCAAGAATAGTGTCGTCTAGAAATGCACATCTATATTAATTTAAGGAAACTATGCTCAATTTGTTTCTATCACTCAGTCAATGAATCCAAAGAAACAAACTCCTTTTTGCTGTATGCAATTACCGGGTAATTTCTTTCCCTATTAATTTGTTGATTTTTTTATCTGTCATCTAGACTTTTCGTCTATATTTTAGTGATCCTTGATTAGGAATTGTATGCTTACGTGAAGGTACTATCAATCTACCAGCGAGGTCGTAATCAAATGGAAATTGTGGAGTACCTTCCATGTTCGATGAACTTTGGACCTTCAGTGTTCTATGAACTCTGTACCACTTTCTTGGGGTTTATAAAACCTGAATAGAATTTCTCTTCTAAAGCATTCACGAATTCTACTTTGTGCACCGCAAGTACAAATGTCTTGCTTACCTGTTTTTAAAATTCAGGAGCTAAAGTGTTGCATTTAGAATTGCCAATTCATTTCTGATGATGAATACGATCCATTAGATTATTTTCAACGAACATATGTACGTATATCAGATATCAAGAATTGTATATCAATTGCTCTTGAAGAATGGGCTTTATGTTACATCAATTCTTAATTGTCCTCCTCCTACTTCCCACCTTGAGCACTGCACGAAATTTCACCAATGGCACGATTGATTTTCAAATTGGTGTGGTTCTTGATATGAATTCACTGGTAGGGCGTATAGGACATACGAGCTTGTCCTTGGCTCTTACTGATTTTTATTCATTTCACAGCAACTATAAAACAAGATTGGTTCTCTATTTCAGGGATTCCCATGAAAGTGTTATTGACGCTGCTGATGCTGGTATGTTTCTACCTTTCCTTCATCCTTGATGTATTCATGTTCCCAAATGAACGCCCATATTTTTGAAATAAATAAAGAGTTAGCTATCTTTCAAAATTATAATTACTACTTTCATGTTATCTCTTCCAATCCAGTACATGAAGAGATGAAGAGGAAGTATGAGAGGAATCAATATAATGATTTCTGTCGTGCCGGTATCTACAATTCCAAAGCAAAATTAGCCATTTGAATAGGCACATAAAAAATCACTAGGGCATACCAAAAGTTCTGTGTCCTTAAAAAGATAATCAAGATATTTTGACTTGTTCTAAAATGATCGATGCAGCTATTGATTTGCTGCGAGACGTTGAGGTGGATGCTATCATTGGTCCTCAAAGAAGTACACAGGTCAACTTTGTGATGGATCTTGGTGATAGAGTTCATGTACCAATTATTTCTTTCTCTGCGGCAAGCCCTTCTCTCATCTCTCGAACTCGTTATTTTGTTCGGATGGCACAAAGTGATGCCTATCAAGTTGAGGCTATTGCTTCCATAGTTAAAGCTTTCCAGTGGAGTCAGGTTTGCATTATTTCTGAAGACACGGAATATGGTACTGGCATTATTCCTTACCTATCTAATGCATTACAAAATGTCAATGCCATAATTTCATATAGAAGTCTATTTCCAAAATCATCCACTGATGATTTTATATACAAAGAACTATACAAAATGATGACTATGCAGACGAGTTTTTGTGGTGCACATGTCAGAACGTCTTGGTGCCAGGCTCTTTCTAAAAGCAAAAGAGATAGGAATGATGAGTAGCGGCTATGCCTGGATTGTTACCAGTGGCCTGACAGATCTATACAGTTTGATGAACTTGAGCGTTGTTGAGGCCATGCAAGGTGTTTTGGGTGTAAAGCCTTTAATTCCAAAATCTAAAGAGCTCGACTATTTCGCCACTAAATGGAAAACGATGTTTTCTCACACTTATGATGATATCAAACCCGCACATCCAAGTATTTATGGCCTTTGGGCATATGATACCCTGTGTGCTCTTGCAATGGCAGCAGAAAGAGTTGGCAATAGGCTGCTGGATGCTGCCAATATCAGTTATTCGTCTGTATTTGATTTACCAGTCTCTGAAACAGGTCACGAACTTCTCAAAGAAATGTTTAAAATAAGGTTCCGTGGACTCGCTGGAAATTTTTCTCTTACTAAGGGACAAATAGAGCGAACACAATATCAAATAGTTAATGTTATTGGAACCGGTGATAGAGAGGTAGGAGTTTGGATACCGACCCACAGAATTTCTAGGAAAGTGCATCAGATTGCCTCTAGTTCTTTCTCTATCTCAAAGTCAAATCTTGGGGATATCACTTGGCCGGGGGGCTCAGTGGTAGTACCAAAAGGTTGGGAATTTCCAGTTAATGGTAATAAGATAAGGATTGGAGTGCCACAAAAATCTGGTTTTAATGAGTTCCTGAAAGTGGAGAAGGATCCTCGAACTAATGCTACCAAAGTTAGTGGATACTTTAAGGATGTGTTCGAAGCGGTCATGGCAGCATTACCATATGCTGTGTCATATGAATATGTTATATATCCCTTTGAAAAATCTGATGGTTCATTTTCCAGGAGTTACGATGATCTCACATATCAAGTTTCTCTTCAGGTAAATCATACATTAATTTTTTGTTCTTATAACAACACAGTTCTCTTTTTATCAGTAAAATATGCCTTTAAATTGATATTGGTTTCTCTTTTCTTTCACGATAGGAAAATTACGATGCTGCTTTTGGAGATATAACAATTACTGCTAACCGATCAACTTACGTGGATTTCAGTTTGCCATATGTAGAAGGAGGAGTTACATATGTTATCCCAGTTAAATATGAGGACCCTGATGATAAGTGGGCTTTTTTAGAGCCCCTGACAAAAGAAATGTGGAAAGTGTCTGCTGCATTTTATATCTTTACAGGTCTTTCAATTTGGATCCTTGGGAGAAGGGTTTCCACCAGTTCCCGGGGTACCGCTGGTCAACATGCTGGCATGATTTGTTATTTTCCCTTATTTCCTGGTGATCTATCTTCTCTTCTCTTCGAGCAGATTATGCATATTACAATGTAACGATGCTTATCCTTTCAATTTGTGCTCATAAGATGATCTTCTGGATCTTTTGTCCACCTGTAGGACAAGGAATTGAAGGCACTTTAATTTGTCTGATTTTGGTGGGATGGGCAATAGTTTCATGTTTGCTAATGTCGACTTACACAGCTAGCTTATCGTCAAAATTAACAGCGCAAAGGCTTCAACCAACTGTACCAGATGTAAAGGAACTTATTGAGAGTGGAGTTTACGTCGGGTGTCAACGAGGATCCTTTCTTGTCGATTTCTTGAAACGTTTAGGATTTGAAGGATCAAAAATCAGGACATATAAGTGCGCCGAGGATTGTCATGAAGCTTTATCAAAGGGGAATAGCAATGGAAGTATATCGGCCTATTTTGACGTTATGCCTCACATAATGCTTTTCTTGACTCAATTTTGCGGGAAATACGTGGTTGCCCGCCCTATCCATCGAACAGAAGGATTTGGTTTTGTAAGTATTTTTCTTTCATAACACTGTTCTTGTCCTTTGTGGGCCAAGTTTCATGTTAATGATCATCTCATATTTGCTTAAAATCAGCAGGTTTTTCCTAAAAGCTCGCCATTAGTTGCCGATGTCTCTCGTGCAATAATTCAGTTGACCGAAAAGGGTAATATTTTAAATATTGCTGAACTGAAGTCCTTTAAACCAGGATGTGCAGCACCAGATACAAACATCAATCCAAGCAGCGTCACATTGAGATCCTTTCAAGTGCTCTTTGGCATCACAGCAGGTGTTACTTTGGCATGCCTAGGTGTTTCCTTGATCAGATACCTTTACCCGGATGTAAATTTTCTTCAAATCGTCTCAAAATTTGTTCTCAACGCCGGTTCAAAATTTCAAGCATTATTCAGAGACTTCATGCAATTCTTCACATCTCTACCTCCTCGACTGAGACTATATTTCGGCCGAGCGTAATTATCCCTATTTCTATTGTAGCGACTGAAATTAAATTTTCATCTATTTTATCTTGTCATGTTTTATAATTTGAGATACCGATGGACTAAGTTAGAAATAAATCTTGTGTCAAAAAAAAATAAAAAAATTCATATCAATATTGGGCCTGTTTCGAAGCTCATATTAAATGGCGAATTATGTACTTGAGAAAAAGTTATTTCGAATTAGTTAGGCCATGATATTTATGTTCAAAGAATTCACAGGCTTAATTAAGTTAATTAGGGGTTTAATCAATTAATTTTGGCAGCCATGTGACGTGTGAAATTGAATGGGTTTTTTAATATTTTCATTTAGTATGAAAGTTATCCGGAAGTTATTTATTGTTTTTTTTTTTTAAATCATGCAATTTAAATTAAACTTGAATTTGGATTTACGTATTTGAATTAGCTAAGCCTATCCTAATCCTATAATGAGACATCTATTCCTAAAAGAATTCACAGGCTTAATTAAGTTAATTAGGGGTTTAATCAATTAATTTTGGCAGCCATGTGACGTGTGAAATTGAATGGGTTTTTTAATATTTTCATTTAGTATGAAAGTTATCCGGAAGTTATTTATTGTTTTTTTTTTTTAAATCATGCAATTTAAATTAAACTTGAATTTGGATTTACGTATTTGAATTAGCTAAGCCTATCCTAATCCTATAATGAGACATCTATTCCTATCCAAATTCTACTACCTTGAATTTAATTTTCACCCAACCTTCTAAGGTACACGGATTCCAATTTTCAAAATTCTCCGGAGAAACATAGCAGGGAACAAAGATTTTCCAGTTTCATCTCTACTGTTTAAAAAAGTTTTGGAAAGAAATTCGATTCAACGACTACGTCATCACCAATAATTAAGATAAGATTCCTACACTAAGGGTGTGTTTGATTACATTTATTTTCCATGAAAAATATCAGTTTTCTATTTAAATTCTTACTTGGAATGTTTGATTGCTATTTTTTCCACGTAAAACATTTTCGAACTTTTGAAAATATGCTTAATTTTCATTGTTTTTAAGGAAAATATTTTCTTTGAGTGGAGGTGGATTTTGTTTTCCTCAAAACAAGAAAAATATTTTCTTTTCTAGTTGATATTTTCCATGTCAATCAAAGATGCTCTAAGTTATACTTATATGGATTTAATTTTCATTCATATATGTTATTCTTTATACTTGCTTATGAACATACGTAAAGCTCCTTAATGGTTTTCCCTTGAATGTAAATGGTATAAAAGTTATATGCTTAATTGATGGTCGCAGAGGCTCATCAAAACTTTAATGTTTTATGTTCAACTAATGGTCGCAGAGACTCATCAAATCCTTAAGTAAAATGTTTGATCATTGGTTTAATTATTGACCAAGGCAATATGTAAGAATACATATTTACATGCATGATTATTATGTCCATATAAATTGTGTAGCCTACTGAGTATTCTTGAGATGCTTATTCCTATTTAACATTTTTAGATTGATCGGAGATTTTGTGGTCGCTCGGCATTGATGGCATAATTATTATGGAGAGATTTATTCATCACGTTTAAAATTTTCATTTTTTATGGACAATAATCCTCGTGGAGTCTAATAAATTTCAGTTTGGGTTTATCTTTCGTTGAGGCTAGGAAACTGGGTCTTTCAATAAATTTCAGCTTCTGCCACTGTTTTGAAATTTTACAACGATTTGTAAAAAATGAATTTTTACATATCCCAAGTTGGAAAATAATGCCTTATGAGTTATTTATCATATGCAACTGAAATTTTGTCAATCGGAGTCCCGTACAATTTTTCGTAGCATTTTTTTGTAAGTTGTGACTGTTGGATCCGGGATTTCAGACCAGCCACTCTAAAAATAATTTGGTACTTCAAACAACGTCATCGAGATCCCAAATTTTTATATGTTGTACTTATATGGGTTTATTATCATCCGGTAAAATTTTGTACAGTTTCGTCAAGGTTTACTTGATCAAAAAATTTTTTGTAAACTCGCAGCTTAAATGAAGAAAACTGTTTACAGCTTGCTGTTTGTTTTAAAGAAATAAGTAAATCAGAAATTTTACATGGGAGAGTGAACCCTAAAGGACTCACGTTAGTAACCCTCCGTATTACTAGAGTACGGGGCGTTACATCCGTGAATGGGTTATTCAATCATACGAGATTTGATCAAACTTCCTGAAATAGAATATTTTACTATTCCTAATATAGTTGATTTAAATTGTACATTCCCATATTTTGGAAGTTGTAAATTCCATTATTTAAAGGAGTGATAAAACTTAAAATTGAGGTATTGATCGAAATACAATTTTATCATGGTATCGTGGGCTATTTAAAAACCAATTCAAATCGGTCAAACCGACCAACCTAACCCAAATCGATTGGTTTTTAAGTTCAATTGGATTGGGTTCGGGTTGAAAAATTAAATTTGAAGTTGGGTTAGATCGAGTCTCCGTTTATGAATTAAAATCCAACTCAACCCCAACCCAATCCATTTCGATGAATTAAAAATACAAATGTACATTTTTTTACCTAGCCAACTGGCATTAATATTATGTACAAATGTAGGTTATTTGATGATAAACTAAAAGTAGAGGATATGATGATTATATGAATGAATTCTAAAAAAATTGTGAAAAAAGAAAATACTCTGTATTTTCAAACGTATTTATACTTTATTTTTCGAAAAGAATTCCTTTTACAAGCTAAAACGAATGGATGTTTTCAAGTGATTTTAAACTTTAAAAACTTGTTCAAATTCAACAAAAAAGTAATCAGATCCAAGTTGAATTAGGCCAAAGCCCAAACCAACCGATCATTCCAATTGAAACCGACCCAAGGTTGATTAAACATAAATTGGGTTGGTTTTGTTTGAATTTGGATTTGGATTAGCTTAAAAATCGACCCGAGCCAACTCAAGCCCAACTCTAGTATCAGAGCTTTCAAACTAAAAGAAAATTCTTCAATATTATTATTATTATTATTTTTTGGTATTTCAAGTTCTTGATGATCAATTTTTGGTATAGTGACACTTTTTCTTGGTTTAAGAACGAACCTTGTCTGGTTCTTGGTACGTTGACATCTGTTCTTTATTTCTGTTTAATATTTGCATCTTGGGCCGCTGGTGTCTCTTTTAAGTTTCCATATATTCGGCATTTTATTGAGATTCCATCTGTTGGAATCTTTGTCCGGCATTTCTATTTAGTATCAACTTGTGGGCTTCCGATGACTTTGGTATGGTGATCGTGGATTCTGTTTGCAAATTTTGGTAAGAGAAATTAGAGCCCTGTTCGACAATCTGTGTTTTTGTGATGTCGACGATCTCTGCTCTTGTTGTCGGCGATAATGGTTATGGGCAATTGGTTTGGATCGTCCGACGTGATCGTGAATCTCTATTTAGGTGTTTGATTCAGGTTGTTTCTTAGGTGTAGGGTGTTTTCATTTGAGCCGTGAGAATTTCTTCATTACCTGGGCGATTGTTGGGCCGTTTATATTAATTGAGCTATTTTGTGTCCTATGGCTTTCATTGTTGGGCTATTTTGTGTGTTGTGGGCTTGTTTGTTTGTATGCTTATTATTATTATTATTTTTTTTTTGAAGTTATCACGTCAATAGAAAATTCAATCGTTCATTTTAATGGCAATAATTATTAAACTAGAGAATTTCAGTTCATGATATTTGTTAAGGGCAAGGAATTATGGGGCAATGTGTATGGGTCGTTTCAAGCTGCTACAAATTCCAAGAAGCTTGGTTCATGGGAAAGCAAGGATTCCGAGTTCACGGCTACTAGGGAGATGTGGATCACCTTTGACGAGTTTATTTCAATTAGAATTGGATATTGGAAATTATCAATAGAGAAATCTATCGATTGAACAATTTTATTTGGGTTTGGTACAGTCTAAGGTTCCTAGAGATAGATTAGTGGCTTTGTAACGCCCCGACGGAAACGTCACTCAACCATTGTACTTTAGTCGTAAAGTTAGTTCAATATATTTTTAGTTGAAGGTATAAAGATTAAATTTTAGAATTTAATTAAAGAATTTTCTTTTTTTTATTTAAAGAATAATTCAATTCTAAAAGAAAATAATTTCAAAAAAATATTTTTAGAATGGGTTCCATGGATGTAACGACTATTGATGTGAAATTTTGGCAAAACTTAAAAAGTAATGTTGTTGTTCCAGTTTTTTGTCTCAAATAGTAATTGTCAAAATAAATTTGTTTTCATAGCTATCGATCTTAAAACTTCATCAAATTTTAATGTAAGGTAGTAAACTCCTTATAATATGACATAGTCAAAAATTAACTTCCGTCGACATCACATGGGGTATTAAAATATTTTCCAAAACTCAGCAGCGACCCGGTTGAAAGGTAATCGGTGCAGTTCACATAAAATGGCATATAAACTTCCACTGACGTCAAAACCATATGATTTCAAATTTATTCAGTAGTTCATCCATGAGACTATCAAATCCAATTGGTTTCATCCAAAAATTCCTAATAACGAGTGAGTTATGAATTTTTTATGAATTTTTGAAAACAATGGTAGAAGCTGAAAAAATAGAGACAGCACCCAGTACAGTTTACTTTATGTGACATATAACATTTTACCGATATTGGATTGACATGATTCCAATTTTATTCAGTATCTAACTTATTAGGCTATCCAATCCAATTGGTTTTGTATAAAAATACCAAGTAACGAAAGAGTTACGATTTTTTTAAAGATGAGGCAGAAACTGAAATTTCTGAAGAGACATCAAAACTTTAAGTCGCTAACTTTTTTTTTTTTTTTTATATACGGTGATTTGTAAATTTATTCCTATGACGCATATCTACTTTCAAATATAATTGATTCATAATGAGTGTTCATAAAATAGATCCATACAATATTCATAGGAATCAAACTTAAAAAAAGTGTAAACATCTCAAAATCAACTAAAGATGTAAATCAGTGGCTTCTCCATGACATGTTGCATCATCCTTTACCATCATCTATGCCCTAAGGAAAATTCATTCAACTTGTAGGAAGGGAATTAACCCATGAGTTTGAAATTCAATAGATATTATCAGTGCAATTCGTTATCAATTAGAAATTCTGAACTATAAATTCATACCGTCGCACGTAGATGGATTTTCGGCAAAATCCAATTACTATAGTATTATCATAACATGTAGAGTCGGAGAATGATCATTCAACCTGTTGTAGCGTCAAAGCACCGTACCCGAAATACCATTTCATTCAAACATTTATCGAAAAATCAGATTTGAAAACGAATGAACACTTGCACCTCTACCTACCTTGAATTTTCTTAGATAAAAGAACAAAAATGTATAGAAAGCATTTCTTTTTCTCACCCTTGTTATTCCTTAAGCTTAACTTGATATGAAATATATATATATATATTTTTTAGAGAAAATGAGATGAAATTCGGATTTGAAGATGAGTGTAGTGAAAAAGTGAACTTCCACTTTTATAACCTTTCTTTTTAATGAAAAATTAAGTGGGGATTTGTATTATCATTAAATTTATTAAACTTAGTCTTTAACTAAGAATTTGAAGTGTCTCTAAGCCATAAAAATAGTTCATATGAAAGTTTTATAAAAAATATCTACATGGTGATTCGAACCTGGGTTGCCTATATGAAATACCATGTAGATGACTATTGTGGCAACCCAGTTATTCATTAAATCTTTATAATCAATTTTACTTAAACTAAATCTCTTAAATTGATGGGCTTTTAATTAACTTATGACTTGAGCTTTCATAATCCTACATGGGTTGAGCTTCCATAGGTCGTTTCTAAAATAGGTTAGGCTCGTGATGCTAGATCATTACAAAATAATATCATAATTCCATTCTATTTTTTCTCGGCTACTGCAACCCTTACACCTTAAATAAAATTTTGTCCTCGAAATTTACCTTATGGTTGGACAAAGAGTGTTGGGTATTTGTCTTTAACTTCTTCTTCTCTTTCCCAAATATCTTCTTCTACTCCATGATTATTCCATTGCACCTTGACTAGTTGAATCTCCTTGTTCCGTAATTTATGTACCTTTCGATCCAGTATCTTGATCGGTAATTCCTCATAAGATAAGTCTTTTTGTACTTCCAAAGATTGATAGTTGATCACATGATCAGGATCATGCATATACTTTCTGATCATCGATATATGAAACACATTGTGAACTGCCGATAGTTCAGGTGGCAACGCCAATCGATAAGCCACATTTCCAACCCTGTCAAGTATTTCAAAAGGTCCGATATAACGAGGTCGTAGTTTACCTTTCTCGCCGAACCTAAGTACACCCTTTATTAGTGCTACCTTTAGAAAGACGTTCTCTCCAACTTCAAATTCCAAGTCTTTTCTCCTAGTATCTGCATAGCTCTTTTGTCTATTTTGCGCGGCCTTTTTCCTAGTACGGATCTTATCAATGGTTTCAACTGTTCTTTCAATGATCTCTGGTCCCAAAACTCTATTTTCTCCAACGTCGTCCTAATGAACAGGTGATCTGCATTTTCTACCATAGAGAGCTTCATACGGTGCCATTCCAATAGTTGCTTGGAAACTGTTATTATATGTGAATTCTACCAGAGGTATATACGATTCCCAACTGCCTCCTAGATCTAGAAAACAAGCCCTTAGCATATTTTCCAAAGTTTGAATGGTCCTTTCAGACTGACCATCAAATTGAGGGTGATTTGCTGTACTGAAATTCAATTTCGTTCCCATAGCTCCTTTTAAGCTCTTCCAAAACTTTGATGTAAATCTTGGATCTCTATCAGATACAATGGACACGGGGACACCATGCAATCTTACAATCTCTCTAATGTACAACTGCACCAACTGATCTAGATTGAATGTCATTTTTACTGGAAGAAAATGAGCGGACTTTGTTAGACGATCCACTATTAACCATATAGCATTCTGTCCTCTTGCTAACCTTGGAAATCCTACCACAAAACCCATTGCGATATCCTCCCACTTCCATTCAGGTATGTCTAATGGATTTAATAATCCTGCCGGTCTTTGATGTTCCGCTTTAACTTGTTAGCATACTATGCATTTTTCCACAAATGAATCTATACTTCTTTTCATATTCCTCCACCAAAATGTATTTCGAAAGTCTCGATACATTTTTGTACCACCAGGATGTGCAGTGTACTGGGTGGAATTAGCCTCCTCCAATATCTCATTCCTCAAAACTTCATCATTTGGTACACAAATTCTTCTTTTGAACATTAGTGCCTGATCCGAAGCTATTCCAAAATCCTTTCTCTTATCAGTACCAATCTCATTTTTTATCTTCTGCAAGAATGGGTCTTTATCTTGTGCTTCTATGATCCGATCTCTAAGAGTAGGTCGAACCACCAAAGTTACTAAATGAGCAGTGACTTTTTTTGGTGTAGTAATCACTTCAATTTGCAACTTTTCCAAGTCTTTGATCAACTCCATCGAAATAGTAGGTAATGATGCCAATTGTCCCATCGACTTTCTGCTTAGAGCATCGGCAACAACATTGGCCTTACCCGGATGATAATGAATAGTGCAATCATAATCTTTCACTAGCTCCAACCATCGTCTCTGTCTCATATTCAATTCCTTCTGTGTGAAGAAATATTTGAGACTCTTATGATCCGTATAAATATCGCACTTCCCTCCATATAAGTAATGGCGCCATATCTTTAATGCATGAACCAGTGCCGCAAGTTCTAGATCATGTGTCGGATAGTTATGCTCAGGTTGCTTCAATTGCCTTGAAGCATGGGCAATTACTTTTCCATGCTGCATCAGTACACATCCCAAACCTTACTTGGATGCATCACTATATATAACAAACCATTCTGAACCTTCAGGTATGGTTAATACAGGTGCTGTGATCAATCGTTGTTTTAGCTCCTGAAAGTTTTGCTCACACTTATCTGTCAATTGAAACTTTACTCCTTTCTTTGTCAATTGTGTCATTGGTCGAGCTATTTTGGAGAATTCCTCTATAAATCTTCGATAGTACCCAACCAATCCTAGAAAACTTCGAACTTCACCAGCATTAGTCGGTGTCTTCCAATTAGTTACTGCTTCCACCTTTACTGGGTCCACTTCAATTCCTTGGGCAGTAACTACATGGCCGAGAAATCCAACTCGTTCAAGCCAAAATTTGCACTTTTTGAATTTGGCGTATAACTTTTCCTTACGTAGTATCTCTAATGCTATTCTAAGATGTTCCTCATGTTGATCTTTACTCTTGGAGTATGTCAAAATGTCATCAATGAAAACTATAACAAATTGATCCAAATATTGATGAAATACTCGATTCATCAGATCCATGAACACTGCAGGAGCATTTGTCAATCCGAATGGCATAATTGTGAACTTGTAATGTCCATAACGAGTTCTGAAATCTGTCTTAGGTATATCATCTGCCTTAACCTTCAATTGATGATATCCAGATCGTAAATCGATCTTAGAAAATGCCTTAGCCCCTTTTAATTGATCAAGCAAATCCTCAATTCTAGGGAGAGGATACCTATTCTTGATGGTCAAACGGTTTAACTCCTGATAGTCGATACACATCCTTATACTTCCATCTTTCTTCTTTCTTCTTTACAAACAATATTGGTGCACCCCATGGTGATACACTTGGTCGAATAAAACCAAGGTCTAACAATTCTTGTAACCGGATTTTCAACTCCTGAAGTTCCTTTGGGGCCATTCTGTATGGGGCTTTGATAATGGCGCCGCTTCGGGAACCAGATCTATTGTGAATTCCACTTGTCTATCTGGTGGAATACCCAGTAGATCTTTTGGAAACACATCTATAAATTCTTGTACC
>NC_036251.1:12886456-12897411 GCF_002742605.1 Olea europaea var. sylvestris
AACCTTCGAGTTTTCTTAATTTTCGTGTCAACCAGATGTGGAGCATACTTTGAGAGTTGATCGAACTTCCGCTCGTAATCTGTTAGGGACATATTACCTTGCTTGAGTTGAAGGAATTCGTTCTCCTTGAAATCCCTTAGAGATTGGGGAAAATATTTGTCCATCACTTTCTCCTTGAATTGTTCCCAGGTTATTGCCAATTGCTGCTCTGGAGTCCTAGTTCTGGACATCGAATCCCACCAATGACTTGCATCACTGATAAACATAAACTCCGCACATTGAACCCTTTGGGCATCAGTGCAGTCTATGAGCCGAAAAATCCGTTCTAACTTATGAAGTCATTCCTCAACTACTAGTGAACCAGATGCTCCATCAAAGGTAGGGGGCTTATGCCTTCATATTTAAAGAATAATTCAATTCTAAAAGAAAACAATTTCAAAAAATATTTTTAGAATGGGTTCCATGCATATAACGATTATTGACGTGAAATTTTGGCAAAACTTAAAAAGTAATGTTGTTGTTCCAGTTTTTTGTCTCAAACAGTAATTGTCAAAATAAATTTGTTTTCATAGCTATCGACCTTGAAACTTCATCAAATTTTAATGTAAGGTAGTAAACTCTTTATAATATGACATAGTCAAAAATTAGCTTCCGTCGACATAGGATGGCCACTTAATCAGATGGATGTAAAGAATGCATTCTTTAATGGTGATATACAGGAAGAGATATTTATACTCCTCCATTCAACATTTTTTTTCTACTTCTACAGATGTTTGCTGCTTAAAGCAGTCTCTATATGACTTGAAACATGCACCATGAGCTTGGTTTGGGAGTTTTGTTCTAGTTTTTGGGATTTTATTTTTACTCAGAGTAAGTATGACTTTTTTCTTCTTTTGGACAACTTCTATTATGATGGTTATACTACTTGTTTATGTGGATGATATTGTGATTGCAAGTTACGATCCTTAGTTTATTAACAGCTACAATAGCAACTTAAGTTTCCATTTCATATGAAAGACCTTGGTCCTCTGCAATACTTCCTTGGCCTTGAGGTCCCTAAGTATCTAATTGGTACAATCAGTATAAATATACCTAAGAGCGTCTCTCTTTGGTTGAGCTTCAGGATAGTAATTCAATTCTTACACCTATGGAGGTCAATTTGAAGTTGCGCTTTAAGGGTGGTGATTCCTTATCTGATCCTTCAATGTATAGATAACTAGAGGAAAATTTGAATTATTTGACCATTATTAGACTTCATATTTCTTTTGTTGTCCAACAAATCGGTCAATTTATTCTGGCTCGTAGTCAAACCTATTTGGCTATTGTCCACCGTCTTCTTTGATATCTCAAAGATACCTCTCATTGTGGGTAGTTCTTTTCTTATACTATCTCATTGAAATTGGCACGATTTAGTAATGTGGATTGGCAAATTGTGTTAATATCCGTCGTTCTAACACTGATTGGTGTATATTTCTCAGTGATGCACTTATTTCTTGGTAAAGTAAGAATTAGGCTCGTGTCTTGATGTCTTCCATTAAGTCTGAACTTCGAGCAATGTCGTTAGTTTGTGTTGAAATCATTTGGCTTCGAGGCTCATTGAGGAAAATTGGTGCTCCACAACTTTCTTTGCTCTTCATCATGCTGATAATACCTATTCAAATTGTTATTAATTTGATTTTTTATTAGCGTACCAAGTATAATGAAGTGAACTTTCTTCCATTTGTGAAACACTTGTTTGTCATGAGATTTCTCTTCCTCAAATCTTTACGAAAAATCAAACACATATGTCTTTACTAGAGGTTTATCCTGCATCACCATTAGTTTATGGTTGACAACTAAACCTTAGTTGAATCTAACTCCTAATTTATAGTTATCGAAGAACTCCTTAGTTGTGCGCTCCAGCACCTGTTTCAAAACCTCTGAACTTCTTTTTCCCTTATGGATATCCAAGAATGAACTCATTCTTCTTTAATCGAAACTCCGATCACTCATGAATGGTTTCAAGAATGTCACAAGCTTCTTTAGTAGTTTCACACATGAACACATGAACTCTTCAAGGGATATAGCTATTAAGATGGAATGAACAACTTTACTATTCTAATTACACTCAACTAATTCATCTTTAATCTAAGTATATATTTTTGTAGATGTAGCCATACCAATAACAGTAACAGATGTAGCTATCCCTTTACCACACTCATACAAACTCTCTTGTTCTAACTTTCCAAAAATCATAATTGCTTCCATTAAAGTGTAGAAGAACATATAATGATTGATTAATACCCTTCTAGAGTATCTTGGGTCAAGAATCGAAATTAGGCTGATACCACCTGTAATAAACGTAGTGCAACCCAGTTAACATCTAGAGAGGGGTAAATACATGTAGTACGTGGAATTTAATTTTACTACCAATGACTTGCATCACAAATTATTAAATCTAGATGTATCAAAATCAATTTGTAATATGGCAATCATATAAGAACATAAGTAAATGCGTAAAAGTAAATAACACCAAGAATTATTAACGAAGGAAAAACTCTTGAAGAACTCATCGAGAGAAATAGTCCAGATACATCTAAACCTTAGTAGATTATGACTCCCAATCTATAATTATTGAAGAATTCCTCAGTTGTGCACTCCAGAATCTTTGGACTTTTTTACCCTTATGAATCTCCAAGAATTAACTCGTTTTTTCTATTCGGAACTTCAATCACCTCTCAAAATCCACAGAACTCTGAAGGTAATTTGATGTAGGGTTTGTGGTGCTTTGATTTGGTTGATGAAACAAAATTTTTGGCAAGAATTTGTTTCTTCTTTAGAAGGATTTTCTCTTTAATGTATTTTCTCTCAACAATAGAAAGAAAGAAATTTTCATTGTTTATAAAATATATTTGACAGTCCTAGGTGATTTAGTAGTGTTTAGAGGCTAAAAAAATGAACTGGGGTTTTCTCGTAAATACGAGTGCTTAAGCACCCTTTGGACGAATATCGAGCGGTCAATCTCTGGAAAAGTAGCTCGAGTTTTCACTTAGTATTCTTCGAGCGCTATTAGATCTTGCTTGACTTCTTAAGCTCACATCGAGTGCTACTTAACCAACTACCAACACTTATCAACTCAACACCATTTACAACTTGAATAAATGATATTTGGACATGGAACTTACCAAAACTTTAGACCTAACAAAAAATTTCAAAAGTGTTAATCACTTGCCTTGGATTTATTATCCTATTAACATTTCATTTTTCCTTTTTTTCATTTCTATTTTTCATAGAGTTTAATTAGGCTCCTGTGAATTAAACTTAACAAACAATTATTTCCCGACAAATATCACAATAATCTTAAGATAAAATCTTGTGGTTGTTTGTTGAAAAACAAACCACTCTCTTCTTCTTAGGAATAAGTCTTTGTGTGCTATTCATTTCTTTCATTTTGTGCTTTGAACTTCTGTTTATAACAGAAATGAATATCGTTGAGACTACTTCTAGTTAAACAAAAAATCGTATGAACCATGTGGTTTGGCCTTTGGCTATACTTATATCAAACTCTCATATCCCACATGATGAAAAATAGGAAAAGTTTGGAGGTGTGGATTTTAGAAGATGGCAACAAAGGATGTTTTATCTTACTAGTTTGAATTTGGAAAAATTCTTAAAAGAAATAGTTCCTGCTGTACAAGAAGGATAAAATAATCATGAGTTAATTATAGTGTTGGATGCATGAAAACACTCAAATTTTCTTTTCAAAAACTGCATGCTAAATTGATTGGACAATATACTTTATGGAGTGTATAGTTCAAAGGACTCGGCCAAGGATTTATGGGATTCATTGGAGAAGAAATACAAGATTGAGGATGCAGGAATGAAGAAGTTTGTTGTCAGCAGGTTTTCGGACTACAAAATGGTAGATTCCAAAATCATTAAAAGTCAAGTGCAAGAATTTCAAGTTCTACTTCATGACATATATACAAAAAAGATGGAATTGAGTAAATCCTTTCAAGTTGCAACCATCATTGAGAAATTCCCTTCTATATGGAGAGATTTCAAGAATTATCTCAAGCAAAAATGCAAGGAGATGAACTTAGAGGGATTGATAGTCTATCTGAGGATTGAGGAAAACAATTGAATCACCCAAAAAACATAATGTTCAACTTGAAGCAAATTTTGTTGAAACTGGTTCAAAGGTCATCAACAAGAAGCGTAAAATCTCTGGTGTTATACCAAGAAGAGACAACTCCAAGAATACCAAGAAGTTTAAAGGCAACTATTACAATTGCGAAAAAGTCGGACATCGTTCAAATGAGCATTGAAAGCTAAAGAAGACTGCACAAACAAATGTAGTTGAAAGAGACACTCTTTCTGAATAAGTTCAAAAAATGAGTCTACGTGGTTGTTTCAGAATGCAACATGGTTGGTAATTTAAGGGATTGGAGAGTCGATACTAGTGCTACCTATGCCATAATTGTACATATAAGACCATGTTCTCAAATTATCATGAATTGAAAGGAGAACAACTGTTGATGGATAACTCCATAAGTTCGAAAGTTGAAGGATTTGGAAATATCACACTTAAAATGACTTCCGAGAAAAAACTAGTCCTCATTAATGTCCACCATATACCAGACATTCACAACAACCTGGTTTCGAGGTCTTTACTTAGCAAGAATGATTTTAAACTTGTATTTATGTTGGACAAGTTTGTATTTATAAAAAATGATATGTATATTGGTAAGGGCTTTCTTAGTGAAATAAGATTCTAATTTAATTTATATGCTTGAACTATCATGTTTATGGCATAGTCGATTAAGTCACGTCAATTACAAATCTATGGGTAAATTTTTTAATCAAAGTTTAATTTTGATGCTTAAAATTGATTCTAATCATAAGTACGAAGAATGTGTTAGAGCAAAGTTGGCCAAAATAGATTTTCACTCAGTTCCAAGGAATACGACACCTTTAGAATTAATACATAGCGATATATGTGATTTGAAATTCGTTCAAATTAAGGGTGGTAAGAAATGCTTTGTAACTTTCATTGGTGATTGTATAAAGTATTGCTATATCTTTTTACTACAAAGTAAAGACAAAGCCTTAAATGTATTCAAAAATTATAAGATGAAAGTTGAAAATCAACTTGGTAAACAGATAAAGAATATTCGTAGTGATAGAGGTGGTGAATATGGGGCACCGTTTGATTATTATTGTTTCGAACATGGAATTAGTCATCAAACAATGGCACTTTACTCACCTTAATCGAACTGTGTTGGTGAACGTAATGAACTCTTAAAAAGATGATAAACACAATATTTATAAGTTTGGGTCTACCCCAAAACTTGTTGGAAAGCTATTTTATCTACAAATAGCATTCCTTACAAGATACCCCTTAAGAAATGGAAGAAACTTTATAAGAGCTATGGAAAGGTCATCCTTCTTTCTACCAACACTTGAAAGTGTGGGACGTTTGGCTAAGGTTGAAGTACCTAAGCCTAGATAAGTGAAAATCGGTCCCAAAACGATTGATTGTATATTTATTGAATATGCCAATAATAGTAGTGCATATAATTTCCTTGTACATAAATTTGAAATTCAAGATGTACATGAAGGAACCATAATTAAATCAAGAAATGCATCATTCTTCGAGAATTTTTTTAGGTAAAAACAAGGAAAATGCAAGTTCACATAAAAGAACTTATGATACTATAGATGACACTTCAAATAAGGAAGAACTAGGGTATAATAAAAGGGCTAGAATATCTACTTCACTTGGTCCAGATTTTCTAATCTATATGGTAGAAAATGACCCAAAAACTTTCGATAAAACAATGTCTACACCGAAGCACCATATTGAAAAGAAGCTATCATAGTGAGATATATTCTATAATGCAAAATTATACTTATGAGTTAGTTGATTTTACCTCTTGGAAACAAGCCTCGCGTAAATGAATTTTCAAAAAGAAACTAAAATTGGATAGATCCATTGACAAATATAAGGCTAGACTGGTTGCCAAGGGATATAGACAAAAGGAAGGACTTGATGATCGTTTGATTTTTCGCAAGTGGACAGGATCGTGAACAAAGTAATATAATGGTGAATTAAGAGTCGAACTCAGGACGACTATGTGCTTGATCGAGTTATAGCTATTAATACCCTTAATCGAATAGCAATAAATAGTTATAACAAATCGAAGTCTAAACTATCAGCTAAATTGAAAGTAAAGTAAAAGTTTATCAACTATGTGAAAGTGTTGCTAAGATGTAGAATCCCCCCTTGCTAATCTATTTTTTAGTTCAATAATTTAAATTGACAATTTGAAATCATGCTTATTGGTCAATGTTCCTATTTTATTTAAAATATTCTATCGGTAGCAATTAAATCTAATCCTACACGTGACCTTCCTATATTTCTATGAAAGATACGAACGTGCAAGAAAGTATTAAACGAGTTAGAATATTCATAAAACCATGTGAAGCATACAGACATATCACTATTCTTTATCGAACCTCACAATATTTATCATTATGTGCTATCGGTTCTATATCTCTCTCGATGATAATAAAACACAAACAATTCAATTATTGGCCAATTAATCGAAAAAAAACTAATCATTGATAAATATCCAAATATTCAAGCAAATTAACGTCAATTCAATTATTTAAATCAAAAACTTCATAACAAGGGTTCATTCCATTTTAGCAATATAAAAATCTACCTAGAAATATTGCCGAAATTAAACAAAGAAAGGATGAAAGACATCACCCGGAATAATTCCTCCCCTTTTTAATTTCAATTGCCAGTTCCTTCCTCTGCCATTTTCTTGTATATATTTTTATGTAATTTCGGCAGAAGCAGCCATTTATAAATTCCTCTAGCAGTCGCAATGTTTGACTCGAAAGTGACTCCAATTCTTTCTCCATTTCTAAAAAATATAGAAATGATGTTTAGATATTAAATATCATTGATCTAGTAACAATTTATTTTTAAATATACGAGTTATCAATTATTCGTATCGTGTTTACATAAGTAACGACACTTGTGCTGTTTTCATAACAGTAACATCACTAGTGTTGTTCTCATTTTTCATGTTGTCCAAGCAATGAGAGTATCTTTCAAATTATGTGAGCGGCATGTCCATTTCGCAAATTACATGAGTTCAAATTATGGAATATCGAGGTCTGGAAGGCGTGTGACTGCTCATACTCTTGTTTATCGACAGAACGACACAAGTGTTGTTAAACGACACTTGTGTCGTTCTGTCAATAAACACGAGTTTGAGTAGCCACGAGCCTTCCGGACCCCTATATTCGAGAAGTTGAACTCATACGAGTGGCGAGATGTACATGTTGCTCACATAATTTGGGAGATACCTTCATTACTTTGATTTTCTAACGAATGTAGATGGTGACTTGTGATTTCACTGAAATCCATGCCAATTCCTCCGTTATCCGTCACGTAATTAATAATTCTGACTTTCTTAAATTAGGAGGTCCGATCTTTGAGGTCGATGTGCGGATGAAATGAAGGGAAAAATGAGATAAATCGACAGAACGACACAAGTGTTGTTAAACGACACTTGTGTCGTTCTGTCAATAAACACGAGTTTGAGTAGCCACGAGCCTTCCGGACCCCTATATTCGAGAAGTTGAACTCATACGAGTGGCGAGATGTACATGTTGCTCACATAATTTGGGAGATACCTTCATTACTTTGATTTTCTAACGAATGTAGATGGTGACTTGTGATTTCACTGAAATCCATGCCAATTCCTCCGTTATCCGTCACGTAATTAATAATTCTGACTTTCTTAAATTAGGAGGTCCGATCTTTGAGGTCGATGTGCGGATGAAATGAAGGGAAAAATGAGATAAATCGACAGAACGACACAAGTGTTGTTAAACGACACTTGTGTCGTTCTGTCAATAAACACGAGTTTGAGTAGCCACGAGCCTTCCGGACCCCTATATTCGAGAAGTTGAACTCATACGAGTGGCGAGATGTACATGTTGCTCACATAATTTGGGAGATACCTTCATTACTTTGATTTTCTAACGAATGTAGATGGTGACTTGTGATTTCACTGAAATCCATGCCAATTCCTCCGTTATCCGTCACGTAATTAATAATTCTGACTTTCTTAAATTAGGAGGTCCGATCTTTGAGGTCGATGTGCGGATGAAATGAAGGGAAAAATGAGATAAATCGACAGAACGACACAAGTGTTGTTAAACGACACTTGTGTCGTTCTGTCAATAAACACGAGTTTGAGTAGCCACGAGCCTTCCGGACCCCTATATTCGAGAAGTTGAACTCATACGAGTGGCGAGATGTACATGTTGCTCACATAATTTGGGAGATACCTTCATTACTTTGATTTTCTAACGAATGTAGATGGTGACTTGTGATTTCACTGAAATCCATGCCAATTCCTCCGTTATCCGTCACGTAATTAATAATTCTGACTTTCTTAAATTAGGAGGTCCGATCTTTGAGGTCGATGTGCGGATGAAATGAAGGGAAAAATGAGATAAATCGACAGAACGACACAAGTGTTGTTAAACGACACTTGTGTCGTTCTGTCAATAAACACGAGTTTGAGTAGCCACGAGCCTTCCGGACCCCTATATTCGAGAAGTTGAACTCATACGAGTGGCGAGATGTACATGTTGCTCACATAATTTGGGAGATACCTTCATTACTTTGATTTTCTAACGAATGTAGATGGTGACTTGTGATTTCACTGAAATCCATGCCAATTCCTCCGTTATCCGTCACGTAATTAATAATTCTGACTTTCTTAAATTAGGAGGTCCGATCTTTGAGGTCGATGTGCGGATGAAATGAAGGGAAAAATGAGATAAATCGACAGAACGACACAAGTGTTGTTAAACGACACTTGTGTCGTTCTGTCAATAAACACGAGTTTGAGTAGCCACGAGCCTTCCGGACCCCTATATTCGAGAAGTTGAACTCATACGAGTGGCGAGATGTACATGTTGCTCACATAATTTGGGAGATACCTTCATTACTTTGATTTTCTAACGAATGTAGATGGTGACTTGTGATTTCACTGAAATCCATGCCAATTCCTCCGTTATCCGTCACGTAATTAATAATTCTGACTTTCTTAAATTAGGAGGTCCGATCTTTGAGGTCGATGTGCGGATGAAATGAAGGGAAAAATGAGATAAATCGACAGAACGACACAAGTGTCGTTTAACAACACTTGTGTCATTCTGTTGATTTCTACCATTTTTCGCTTCCTTTCCTCCGCGTCGACTTCAAAGATCGGACCTCCTAACTTAAGAAAGTCAGAATTATTGATTACGTGACGGATGACGGGAGAATTGGTATGGATTTTAGTGAAATCACAAGTCACCATCCATATTGGTTAGAAAATCAAAGTAATGAAGGTATCTCCCAAATTATGTGATCGACATGTCTACCTAGCGACTCAAATGAGTTCAACTTGTCGAATACAAGGGCCTGGAAGGCTCGTGGCTGCTCAAATTCGTGTTTATTAACAGAACGACACAAGTGTCGTTTAACAACACTTGTGTCGTTCTGTTGATTTCTACCATTTTTCGCTTCCTTTCCTCCGCATCGACCTCAAAGATCGGACCTTCTAACTTAAAAAGTCAGAATTATTGATTACGTATCGGATAATGGGGAATTGGTATGGATTTCGGTGAAATCACAAGTCACCATCCACATTCGTTAGAAAACCAAAGTAATGAGAGTATCTCTCAAATTATGTGATCGACATGTCTACCTAGCGACTCAAATGAATTTAACTTGTCGAATACAAGGGCCTGGAAGGCTCGTGGCTACTCAAACTCGTGTTTATCGACAGAACGACACAAGTGTCGTTACACAACACTTGTGTCGTTCTGTTGATTTCTACCATTTTTTGCTTCCTTTCCTCCGCGTCGACCTCAAAGATCGGACCTCCTAATTTAAGAAAGTCAGAATTATTGATTACGTATCGGATAATGGGGAATTGGCATGGATTTCGGTGAAATCACAAGTCACCAACCACATTCGTTAGAAAACCAAAGTAATGAGGGTATCTCTCAAATTATGTGATCGACATGTCTACCTAGCGACTCAAATGAGTTCAACTTGACGAATACAACAACCTGGAAGGCTCGTGGGTACTCAAACTGGTGTTTATTGACAGAACGACACAAGTGTCGTTTAACAACACTTGTATCGTTCTGTTGATTTTTCCCATTTTTTGCTTCATTTCCTACACGTCAACCTCAAAGATTGGACATCCTAACTTAAGAAAGTCAGAATTATTGATTACGTGACGGATAACGGGAGAATTGGTATGGATTTCAGTGAAATCACAAGTTACCATCCACATTCGTTAGAAAATCAAAGTTATGAAGGTATCTCCCAAATTATGTGAGCGACATGTCCATCTCGGGACTCAAATGAATTCAACTTCTCGAATATAGGGGGCCCGAAAACCTCGTGGCTGTTCAAACTCGTGTTTATTGACAGAACGACACTTATGTCGTTCTGTTGATTTATCCCATTTTTCGCTTCATTTCCTCCGCATCGACCTCAAAGATCGGACCTTCTATTGAAAAATATTTATTTTATGCTTATATTAAAAAAATAAAAATCTGAATTTTTTTTTGAAATTCGGTTTGGTAAGTGAATATACGGTGTTCTGCACTCTCGGTATTTGTAAGTGCAAAAATCGTTATATAAAAATACACTGCAAATACGGTAGGCAGCATATACGGTAAGTTGCAAATACCGTAGGCAACATATATGGTAAGGTGAAAATATGGTAAGTTGTTTGCAAATACGGTAAGCTGTAAATACGTTAGGCAGCGTATACGGTAAGATGAAAATACGGTAATGTAAAAATACGGTAAGTTGTTTGCAAATACGGTAGACTGTAAATACGGTAAATTGCAAATACGGTAAGTTGTTTACAAATACGGTA
>NC_036251.1:12897953-12903038 GCF_002742605.1 Olea europaea var. sylvestris
AGAAATGACACTTATGTCTTTTTTTGAGACATAACACAATAAAGATACATGTCAATATTTAACAAAAGACAAACATATCCTACAGAAAAAAATCCGTCTCCTGGAATAAAGTCATCCTATCGATATGGGCATGTTCAAAAGTAGTCTACAACATTTTTACATTCTCCAAAACATCAAAATCCTCAAACTCGAGTGAAAAATATATATACCTTGAAACAAAATAATTTTGAGGGGTACTGTAAAACGCTAATCCTAAGCTCTAGTTACACTAGAATCATACCCCCCCACCACTATAATTAACATTATTTCAACCACTACCACTGTACTAATATATGCTTTCCCCACTCCGAGTATAAGAGTTATCACTTCTAAAATCACGACCACCAAAATGCCCATACCACGTCTACTTTTACCTCTATATGGAGCTCGACTTATAAACCAAATCAGCCAATGGGTACCTCTTGATTGGCTTATCAAATCAGCTGGTGGCTTTGTTGATACGTGAGCAATGTAGGGAATATCAAGGCCATGACCTGCCATATCTGTCACAACCAAAATTAGTGTGTTTCCACTTTTAAACGATTTCAATGCTAGTTCTCTTTCTTGGAACAACAGGTAAATCAAAGTCAAATCAAGTAATAATCAATGTAGGCGTAATGATACAACGTTTACACAACTAAAGAATAAAATGATTCAATAAAGTCAAGGGGAAACACAACCTTTTAAATTGCAAACTTATATACATTATTTAGTAGGTGAAGTTCCAATCTACAAATAAGGGTACTGTGGTAAAAATAGGCAAAATATAATATGAAAAAATTCTGAAATCAACAAGTGTAAAGTTTAATAATAGAACTCACATAAAATAGGAATTACAGTAAAACATAATATAAAGAATTTTCCTAAAAATGCCGAATTATTTAAATCAAATTATTCTTAATGCAACTCTCTAAGTTTCAAGGCATATCAAAGAACAAGCACATTTACATATCACAATTTCGATTTATAGCAATGCCAGTAAATGAATTTTTTTTTAACCCATCATCTTCAAAACCCCAAATGTATCAAAAATCCATTCACATTAAAAAAACTCAGCTAAAACTAAACTAAATATACAAATAAATCACGAAATCATAAAAAAAATGCAATTTTTACAAATTTTTATTATAAAACTATAGTAATGGAAGCACAAAATCACATTTTAAAATAACAAAAAAGAAAAAAAATCGTAGAAAAAATTACCTTTTTTGTTGTCTTAACTTGTACCAAAGAGAGGGTAAAGTAATGTGAAATAAACTAGAGTCAAAGAAAAGTTTTTTTGTAATATTGAAATATAGTGAAAATTAAGGTGAAGAAGATGGGTTTGGAATTCAAGTTTGGGGAATAGGGTTTCACAGGAAAAGGAAAGAAGAAAGAAGAAGGTGAAATGAAAGAAGTTGGGTGAATAATTTGATATAAATTGAAGGACAATTTTGTCATTTTATCAATTAAAACATTTTAAATTTTTTTATTCCATTTTAATGATGGTCAAAGGCTATTTGTCCAAAATCATTGTCCAAGTGGGTCATCTGGCCAAATTCCCCTTTTTTTTATTCCAAAATAAGAAGTGTTGGCTGCCCTTTTTTATTCTTCAACTGCCTTTGATTTTTTTCCCAGAAGCTGCCATTTTCTTCCAAAAATCAGCTTCCTTTTCTGTGGTTTTTTTCTCCCAATCCAACTGCCAACCTTGTTTCTTCCCTAGAATTCAAAATTTATGTGGATTTCAACCCAGGAAAATTAATGATGGGCCCAATTGGTTTTGCTTTCAACAAGAGTCCAAGTTGAGGCCCAATTAATGTATTATTTTCTTCAAGGTTTCATCTTTTCCAAGTAATGAAAGTCAGTCCTTGTACTTTGGTTTTGCCATTTTTTGCCGTTGTTAGCTTCTTTTCTTCAATTCCTTTTCATTTATAGAGTTTACCTATCAAATGGATTTAAGATAAACGACTGTCAAAGTATGTGTACATAAAATAATCATCTAAAGCCTATGTGATTATATGTCTATATATAGATGACATGTTGACAATGACCAACAGCTACGAAATAATGCTAAACACCAAGAGAATATTAACGAAACATTTTGATTTAAAAGGCTTGGGTGTGGCTAATGTGATATTAGATATTAGGATCTCTAGAACATTGAAAGGAATTGTACTTTCCTAAACTTATTACCTTAAAAGTATAATGTACTTGAGGAAAGTCCTACAAAAGCTCCTATTGATACGAGTTTACACTTAGTCAAAAATGAGGATAAATGTGTGTTACAACTAAAGTATTCACATGTTATAGGCAATCTAATATATATGACAAACTGAACTCGATCGGACATAGCATTTATTTTGAATAAACTTAGTAGACTGACAATTAATTCAAGTCATGATCATTTGAAGGCTTAGAAGGTTCTTAGGTACTTGAAATATACGTTAACCTATGTATTATAGTTCACAAATTATCCTGTAGTACAGGAAAGATATTGTGATGCAAATTTTAATATCCAACATGAAATATTCTAAGTCTACTAGTAGTTATATATTTACCATTGGTGGAGCTGCTGTGTCATGGAGGTTGACAAAGGAAATAGAGTTTATTCCTTTGGACAAAGTTGGAGAAATACGCAAAATGGTTTCGTAACTTCTTGAAAGATATTCCATGTTGGCCTAAGATGGTACGTGCAACAAAAATACATTGTGATAATCATTCGATGAGTGAAAGGACGCAAAGCAGTATGTATAATGGTAAGTCTAGATATATAGCCATGGGTATGGCTCACGAACGAGTCTCTCCCCCCGAGGGGGACAGCAAGAGGTATATAGGCTACTCATATCTCCTTGAATTTACGGGATTTGTCCCGCCATTCCAATCGAAGGAAGGAATGGAGTAAGGGACTACCGATCCAACTCTAAAGTGTCATTTTAGACACAATACCATTAAACAATTGCTCTCAAATGGTATTATCTTCATAGATTATATGAAATCAAATGAGAATGTTGTGGATCCACTTACGAAATGTCGGTCAAGAGATAAAGTACGTTGCCTATCGAAAGGAATGTGATTAAAGCTTACTACGTAAGAATCTTTGTAATGGTAATCCTACCTTGTTGACTGAAGATCCCAATATCTTGTTTCAAGGTGACAACTAAGTTATTAAGATTCAATGAAGCACTAAGGGAAATACTTCCTAACTTATTCCTATGATAATTAAATTCCTTTCTATAGAACGTTAAAGGTTAAGATATGTTTTTAATTACTCTCATATCATGACAAAATCAAGTATAGTATGATAGAATACTTTTAATAGAAGGTCACCTATGTAAATGTAAGGTGGGGCAGCCTCAACAATAATTGTTCAAAGTTGAAATTTTCTAAAATGCTTATGAAACCAAATAGTGGTTCAGCACCAAAATGAACTACGTCATGACAACCATGAACGATTTAGGAAAGATATTTTCGTGAGTATTATTGTCTTGGTTTATACCAATGGCTAAATGGATCAAGACATTATGTTCATCAATTAGCCAAGTAATTTGATAGTATTTCATTAAAGAAAGTTTAAGGTTGAAAGCTACCTTACTTGATACAATGTTTTTCTACTCTTTCTTTCTACAATGCACCATACTTTTGTATAGTATGAACATATTTGAATTTTCATTTATGTGGAGGATTGTTGGAAATGGGTTTAAAGATTGAAAATTTTGGTTAAGTATAAAACATAAAAAGTGATTTCATGACAATTTTGGCCAAATATTCAGACGTAGTCCATTAGTCAAATCATAACTATAAATCAACTAACTTATTCTCCTGGTCAAGTAAATTGTCGTGGTATATTTGAAATTTCAAATCCAATTTTGGATTAATAAGAAATTGCAGTCCAGAATCAAAAAGAAAAGAGGAAAAACTTATGGGAAATTTGCCTAACATTATCGCTCGCTTAGCAGTTGAGTGATGAGACTTTTGCTCAAACAAAGACTCGAACATAGGCCGAAACTTTTGGTATCTTAATGCCCGGTTTGACACATTATTTGAAAAAAAATATATATTCTTAAATAGTGATTTGACATCATTTTAATCACACATTCTTCAATAAAATAATATTACACGTATATTCAAAACTTTTTTTTATTTTCTAACCACATATTTTTCATCAATATATTATTCAAATAAGGTAACGTTATTTCCATTCACATTTTTTATAAGTATATCTCACTCTACGTTCATCCCTAATAAAATTTTAAAAAAACAATACTATTTATATATACGTTCTATTCTAAATTTGTCCTTACTAAAATCATTCATTTAAATGACATATATCCACATAAATTTTATATATTCATCTCAACTTAAATATATCCTTTTAACACTATGAATTCTTTTCTTTTCTTTTCTTTTGTCTTAGAATTAGAATATGTAAGGAAAATTCGTACTGGAATTTGTTCTTGTTACTGCCAATCACAGAATTTCGGATGTACTGTGGGTACAAATGCGGAAAGGAACTATGCCCAATTTGTTCTTGTTACTGCCAATCACTGAATTCGAAGATTAAAATTGAAATTTCTCAAAATTTTCGATGCTTTATCGTTTTCATTTTGGATATTTTCAACCATTCAGTCTTGAATTTGACAACATTTAAGTAGACATTTTTCCTGGTTTTTTAGTGCTGTTTGGTGCTGACAGATTTTTGTTCGATCTCCTTGGACACTGCTTCCTGTCGCTGTCAATGTATTTACCGGGTGATTTCTTCCCCTATTAATTTGTTGATTTTTATTTGTCTTTTTGAGTTTGCCTCCACTCATCTTAGTAAGTCTTGATTTGGAAGGTGTTTGATTCTGCTGTCAATCTTTCACTGTATCCATCGATCTTACTTTCTACGAATCCGGATTTTCTATTTTGTAATTCAAAAAAAATTTTTTAAAAAAAAATACTATTTATATATACGTTCTATTCTAATCTTGTCCTTACTAAAATTATTCATTTAAATGACATATATCCACATAAATTTTATATATTCATCTCAATTTAAATATATCCTTTTAACACTATGAATTCTTT
>NC_036251.1:12911068-12912921 GCF_002742605.1 Olea europaea var. sylvestris
TTTTTTTTTTCTTTTTTTAACTTTGAGTATGTATTTAATTTCATCAAATTGGTGTTTCATTGCATATTTTCTTGTACTTAACTAATTTTATGCTTTATTTGTGGATACCTTGCCTTGGTGTGAGGACTTCGAGGAGCAATAGTACATCATTTTTATAACTTATCAGCTCCCCAACAGAGATTGTATGTACTTCGAGCTAATAGAAAACAATATTTACTTTGTGAAAAATCAGCTCATGTCCTCTCAAGGTAATTTCTAACTTCTTCGCTCTGGGTTCTTAAATCCTTGAATAATAGGTGCTAATGCTACGCTTAAAAGTATTTGAAAAAAAAGGCTCTTAAGCTTGATTTTGCCACCATTCGATGTAGTAACATCAAGTTTTGCGAGTTGAAAACAACTTATTGCCTATATAAAGTAGAGTGAGCAATTATAAAAGATGAGCAAGAGACTGTTTATTGGCGATGATGAGGGATCAAGCCTCTTGCTAAGAAGAAAAAAAGGTAGGTGCCTTTAGGGCCTCATCGTCTGAATCGATAGTTTGCCTTTGGGTACATTTTTCTCCTATTTCTCCTGGAGAAAAATTTGGCTTAAGCAACCTCTTCCTCTTTCCAAGCCCATCAGGGATATAATTAATTAGACAATGCCTCTTCCTTTCGGAGGTAAGAAACAGGCTAATCCATCCGAATTGAAAATGTACAAATCTTCTTACGGGACAACACTAAAGAGCTCACTATTGAAGCAATGAATGTGCTTTCTTTGGAGATGGCGTTAGTTGCAGCAACATTCATTATAAGTACTAGACTGAAAGGTGGTAAAACCACACCGCCTCATTAAAAGCTAAAGATCTCTTGGAGTTGAATAATGTCTTACGTGCCTCATGCTCCGGAGATCAACAGCGTAGCTCAAGATGTATTATGAGACCTTCAAAATGGAAATAGAGACATAACTGATCATCTTAAGGCCTCTATTAGGTTAGAGAAGAAGGTTTAAAATGTAATGGCTGAGGCTAAGAACTTAAACCAGAAAAGGACAGAGGTTAAGGTGAAGTTAGACTCTATAGAGTTCGAAGTTAGCCATTTGACGAAGTAAGAACTTCAAGAATAAGACTGTCAAATGGTTGCTTTTACTAAGAGGTTGACTAATCCAACAAATGCTAATTCCTCATTGTTGACGCCCTCAAAGCATCAAATAATGAAAACTCGGAGCTGAGGCAACAAGTGGAGGTTCAAAAAGAAGCAATTGAATCTTTGAAGACAGAAAAGTTATATTGAAAACTTTGAAAAGACCAAGGACTATGATGACTTTGCCAATTACTAAGCCTCATGGAATAGCTAAGAGATAATAGCTTGCCTAAGGAAGGTCTACTCAAAATTGGATATTGCATTCCTATGAGAAGAGTTCGGTTGGCTCCTTGCATGTTGAGCTAATATTGAGGTTATTATCGATAAAGCTCAAGACAAGGATGAGGCAGCTCATATAGGAAAGATGGTGCTAGAAAGGGCCTTAATTGTAGTAGATCGTATGATCATTGTTAACCTTTAGGCCTTCATTTTTGAATTATGGTAACGTCTTTGACCTTTTCTCTTGTACTTCGCCTTCAATGATTGAAATTTCATTTCTTCAACTATTGTCACTTCTACTTTATTTCTTCTTGTTATTGGATCATCACAACTAAGAACATATTTTCTTCAGATAATAAACTGACCTCTTAACTCTTCCATACAACCACTAATACTAATCCTATCACCATGGTCACTTGCTGCAAAATTTGTAAAACGTACAAGTGTTTATGCCTCGATCATTGGTAGAATAACATACGAGTGTTGATACCTCATTTACACAGTGTTATTAAA
>NC_036251.1:12921549-12924424 GCF_002742605.1 Olea europaea var. sylvestris
TTCATATCACTATTCTCTTATGGAATATATCGGTGACTAAGCAACATACCCATCTTAAGTCATCGTAAATTTTCACAGGATAGTGACGTGGAGTGTGGACCTCATTTAGCTTGTTAACTGGCTGTCATGTAGTTGTTGTTTGGACCCTCACAAGATGAGGCGTAACATATGTGTTTAGTAGGTGCACTTGGGAATTGGATGAGATATATTCGAGCATTTATGATTAGTTTAAAAGCAAGTAAAACTTCGTTTTTAAGTATTTTTCTTTGCAAAAATATTGGATATGTTATTTTCCTTTCCTCTAGTTTGAAAGAAAACATTTCCCTATTTCGACAAGTAAAACATCAATTTATTTTAAAATTTTACCTTATAAGTGAGCTTCTTAAGCTGAGCCAAACACATTGTTTAATTGTAAAAGGTTTTCATGTAATGGCTAAATCTTTACTTTTTAATGGGTTAAACCCCCTCTTTTTTTCTTCTGCAATTTAGACTTTTATTTTATTTATTTTTGCATAAATTTCCGTTTTCCTTTGTGATTTGTGTCATCCAAGTTAGTATCATGGCTTGCCTAATTTGCTGCATTAGAGGGCCACATCGTTGCTTCAAGGTATCTCTATGATAATCACTCTAAGCATTTGTACTGACTCACGCATACTATTTTTCTAGTCAAATGCCTCTAACATCGGTATGATTTGAACAAAATTTCGACAAAATCTCAAATCTAAACCATTAATGTAACTTTATTGATAAGAAACCAAATTTTTGCGAATTATTATATATTCTTCATATTTTGCAACCAAATATTTCAGCATATTGATGCTTTAACTATTTTTGAATTGAATGAATTTTTAATGAAATCAACACTCGAAGCAAACTCAAGATTGACTCTTAATATTTGGCTGACACATTTTTAGTAGATTGAGCGAGAATCATGTATTTATTTCCACGATGTAAAGTCGAATACTGATATGTAAAATTCTTACTCATTCATAATCAGATTAAGTGCTCATTTGTAAAAGCTTAAAAAGTTGAGAGCAAAGTTAAAAATTAATTTTTTTCGTGCGACTCATAAATTTTAACAACTTTTCAACTACTTATTTCATCAACTTTTATTAAAATCTACAAACACATGTTTGGTATAAATTCTTTAACTTATTTTTCCTAAATTTATTTTAAATTACACATTTTTCAATAAAATAATTTTACATATGGATCTATATTTTTTTCCTATTTTTTAACTACCCATTCTCCAAAAATATTATTTCTCACAAAATCTATTCTAAAAAGAATCCATATCAAACATACCCTAAAACTTTTATAAAAAATTGCCATATAACCCGTGATAACTTAATAACGAACTTTCTACATGTACATCAAGAATTACCTAAAGGACTAAAGAATGCCACGTGACACTCTATCATTTGTTAGTTTTAAATACAGTTAACTTTTTCATTTAATTTTCTCTCTTCACATCATTTTCGATAACCATTTGTATACCGTTTTATTTACAAGTAGCAAAATCCACTTAATAATTTGTTACTTTGTTTGGTGGTTAACCTTGTAATTTTGAATTATGATTCATGTCTTATTAAAGACCAACTATTTATTGAAAATTTTATTTAGTCCCTGTTTGATAGATATTCTTTAAAATTCATTTTCATCAAACTCATTTTCAATCACACAAATAAAATAATTTTGTTCGTGAACATATAACTTATTCCTAATATTAATCACACCTTCCGCAAAGAAATCAGTTTTCATAAAATTTACATCAAACATGCTCTTAATATATTTTTCTCATATATTTTTAGTTTTAAATATGTTAAACTTTTTTATTAAAATTAAACTATAGTTAAAATAGGTGCCTTTCGAAGAAATAATCACTTCTACCATGTTTAACACCATTTTTTGAATTTTATTATTTATGAACTCATTTTCAACCACATATTCTTTTATAATTTTGCACGTAATCTAATCATACTTTTTAATTGCACATTCTGAAAAAATTACTTTCTACAAAATTTGTTTTTGAAAAATTGGACTAGGACAAAATATAAATTTATTTATTGGTCGAAAGAGGGAGGTTGGAGTTCAAACTTTGCGTAGGCATACGAAGGGGAAAGTGCTTATTGTACATATCCATTTTTACATAATCTTTTACAGATGATGAGGTGTTAAAAAGAAAGGGAGATTTTTTTTATTTTTTATTTTTGGGTTGATGAGATTTTACCCAATCAAATTGATCACATCATCGGTTGGTTACATATAACACAACAGTAAAAAATGCTCCCCAAGAAACTTCATTTGCACGGGCATAAAAAGCAAACATGAAAAGAAAAAAGGAAAAAAAAAAAAACCGTATATGCCCACTGTAAAAAATAAGTTTCTTAAAATACTACACAATGTTTTATATAGTATTATACTTTTTATTATATGAAATAAAACTAAAAGTACTGTTTCCCAAATTTACTGAATTACTTCTATGTATTACATAACTATAACGGTTGAATTCAAACAATATCATATTCGAACGATACCACATATTATTTTATAGTAATTGTATCTCTAGACAATCAAACCGTTGCAAAGCATGCTAAAGAAAAATGCAACAACGTGGTTTGAAGAATGAACAAAAGTAGTTCAGAAGATTAAGCAGAAAGCGCAAGGACTCACAGCTCTATCTATTCTCATTGATGGAAAGCGAATCTTTCAAACTAATGCAAGTGATCTATATTGGGCAGCAGTTCTCTAGGAAGAAATTGATGGAAAAAAAAGAACATTTGTAGATGCTTGGTACTCTAGTCCTTGAATAGCATCTCTTTAGCATCAAAACTGGCCTGACTTTCGATATTACAAAGATCACCATACCTCCGTA
>NC_036251.1:12928815-12935244 GCF_002742605.1 Olea europaea var. sylvestris
AAAAAAAAAAATGAAGACAACAGCCCTACCGAAGCTAGCCATATTGGAATGAATCTAGAACACCCATAGTTAGCAACCAAAGAGTTAGCCCATTTACAAACTAAATGTTTCATTGAGCCAACCATATCCCAATGGGCATGTCAAGCCTTTTATATCAACAAAAGGAGTAGACAAGTTCATGAAAAAATGAGACTTGTCATTGATTATGAATCAGTGAATTACTTTCTAGATAATGATAATTTTCTTCTCCAAAGAAAAAGGGCCTTATTTCTAATTTATCCAAAGCAATGGTATTCTCAAAGTTTGATCTAAATGTAGGATTTTGGGAAATTGGAATCAAATCAGAAGAAAGGCATAAGATATGATTCTGCACTCCAAAACATCACTACCAATGAACGGTTATGCCATTTGGTTTAAAGATAGTCCCTTCTTTATTTCAAGAGAAATTACAAGAATTTATCATCTAACAATAGAGTCAGCATTAATCTATATTGATGATATTCTCTTGTTCTTAAAAGATGCAAATTCTCATTCCCAGTTATTATTTCATTTCACAGATCTAACACAACAATTCGGAGCCATACTTTCTCAAAAGAAAATGGTTATTGGAGTTTCTAAAATTGTTTTTCTTGAGAATCCAGATTAAAGATGGCCACTATTCTCTACAACCACATGTTGGTCAGGAACTATTAAAAATTGCTAACATAGATTCGTCCAAAAAGAAGGTCCAACAATTCCATGGAATTGTAAACTATATGGCAGACTTTGTTGATCATCTATTTCTCATTAGCAAATCGTTACAAGACATGCTAAAGAAAAATGCACTACCATTGTCCGAAGAACAAAAAAAAAAGCAATTCAAAAAATCAAGCAGAAAGTGCAAGGATTCCCAGCTCCATCTACTCCCACTGATGGAAAGTAAATCCTGCAAGCTAATGTAAGTGATCTATATTGGGCAATAGTTCTCTTGGAGGAAAATGATGGGAAATGGAATATTTGTAGATACAAAGTGGATCATTCTCAGAAGTGGAAAAACATTATCATTCTACTTTCAAAGAAATTTTGACAGTCAAACGTGGTATCAAGAAATTCCAGTTCCACGTCGTTGTACAAACTTTTGGTTGAAATGGACATGTTAGTATTTCATAAAATGCTCTTAGTCAAGCAAAAACATGTCCCAAATTCTCAACTGCTTAGATGGGCCTAATGTTTTTCAAATTTCGACTGTAATGTAGACATATAAATGGAAAAGCTAATCTTCTTCCAGATTTGCTCACCAGTCCAAAATTTTTTTATATCCAACCCATTCTAATCTGTATAATGAGTCCTTCATCTTCTTCACTTCCAAACTCATTTCTTCAAGTTGAGTCTATCCATCAAAACTCAATACACTCATCAAAGCCAAAACCCTTTACTCCAAAGCTAAAAAATTCGCGTTCAAATACCAATCCATAGTCGTAAGACAAATAGGGATTGAAAGACTTGATGGTCTTTGATTTAATCTCAACTATCATTTTTTCACTTTCTCCGGTATGATTCCACATCAGCTAGTTTTGAAATTTTTAAAGAACTACTTTGCTTGTTACTGTTTCTGTCGGAACTTTATCAAATTAGAATTTGATTTAATGTCAGTGATTCTCTTAAATGGTTTAAAAATCAAATTTTTGAAGTTTCAACAAAAGTGATCCATTTCAAGAAACACTTTTTGAGGCAAAGAAATTCTTCGAATGGTTTTATCCTATTTCCCATTAGATAAAAATGTTTGAAGCATTCTCTTTTGACTTTAAAGACCTCAAAGCTCAACAAAATGTTTTTGTAATCCTAATCTTTTAGAGATGGGGTTATTTTACAAATACAGGTTCGTATGAAAATTTCTCCCATGTCAAAGAATATACAGTTCAAACTTTCAATCCACATCAAGATTGGGAAAGGTATCCAAACGATTTCCAAGAGTTTCAAAAAAAAAAAAATGGTTGAAATCTATCATACTATTCCTACTCAAATTTGGCTAGACATAGAAGATGATACTCATTGGGATATTCTGCCCCTAATAATTGGTTCTGATGGAAACAACAAGAACTTTTCTCTGATTCAATAACCTAGACACAACAAGTCAAGTAGCAAATCTTGACACACCTTGGTGACTCAGCCCACTTGAAAATTTAGTTTTACATAAAGTATTTTTTGTTTATAATAATTGCTCTTTTAGAAAGCATATTCCTTGCCTTCCAAAGATTCTTTTTAAATTTGTCATTGTATAAAATTATTGTACCTATGTCAGTCGAATTACTACTCTACTTTATTAAAAGTAGTAGTGAGTCATTTGTCTTTTTGTAAAATTGTTTTCCATGCGTCAGTAGTATTATTGTCCTTATGTCAATGGCATTATTAGGATAGTGTGTTGAGCGGTATACATGAAGGGTCTCCTCATATATCTACACACATGCACACACATATAATGAGCTTTTCTCCTTTATTGTAGATAATTTAGAATATAGATTTCTTATTAAATAAAAAAGTTTGTTTCTTATCTTCATGAATTTCTAAATTTTTTCTCATTCTTAGTTTTTAGATGACTATGTTAATTTTAGGAGGAGCAGTAAGAACAAGATTTGAGTATTATAATAAATATGCTCTACAATTGCCTCTTTGAGGACCCTCTATATTAGAAAACAGAATTACTAACCAAAATATCTGATATGAAGATATGGTGATCTTTGTAATATCATAAGTTAGGCCCTGCGTTTGATGCTCAAGAAAGGCTATTCAAGGGCTAGAATACTGAGTATTACACAAGGTCATTACACCCTCGCACTATTATGAAAAATCTTTCATCTTCAATGCAAGAAATACTGAGTTTATATTTCATCATCATCTCCAAGAATCTGCTATTTATTTTCACCAAATCTTGTTGTTGATCCTCTTCTTTTCGAGGTTTGGACTTCTTATATTATCTTCAATTCTCATGACCCAAAATATTTTCATAGTTTGTGGTCATAACTCAAGTCTCTCTTAAGGAAGATCATGCATTCAAATCCTAGGGAACGCAAAAAAAAGTGATGGGAGTGGTAAGAAGGTTAGATGTCCTCCCAAAAAGGACAGTAAATATGATATAACGGCTTGACCACGAGGCCTAACTTGTTACAAAAAATGCACATTTTTTATAGCGACCTATCCATAAAGGGTAAAATGGGGTTAGACTTCCCAAAGAAGATAGTACGTAAGTTAATGACTTGAACACATAAGCTTGGTTGTTGAATGTGAAGTTGTAGGTTTGGTTTTCTTGGTAACCGGAGGAGGAAAAGGTTTTTGCTTCTTTTCCCATTCTTTAGGGATGAAAAGTGAGGTTGTACTATAGATTTAAAAGCTCCAGTTGAATATATAGGGCCTGACATTTGTGAAATAGGGATATGTGAGGTAGGCTAGTACGGAGTATAGGATGGAATCATAGCATTGTTTTCAAGAAAGACAAGTTGAGTTTTGAGACTCCTATTTCTCTTTTTTTGATCAGCTATGGGTAAACGATTTTGTAGTAGGATCATAATTTCACCGTGGAGGGTTTCAATTTTTTTGTTTATGAGCTTGGAGCCATGTTATGGGTTTGCTATTGTAAAGTCATTTCAATTTCTTCGCTGACTTTGATTAACTATTTTGAACAGGAAATTTTCGAACTATCTGACTTTCTAGATATGGGGTTTTTGATTTTCCAAGAATAAGTAGACTATTCTTTATCGAAAGAAAGAAGTGAAGGAAATTCTTTCTGCTAGGGAGGATGAAACATAGCTTTCTATGGAGATGGAGGTGGACTATTATCCTAGTTTCATTCTTTATGTAGTTGGTTTCAATCATCATCGACATCACCATAACTTGTGGGAATAATAGGTTCATCAATTGTTGGGGTAGAGTAAATTTGACATTGTAGTCAAGCTTTTCAAAAGGTTTCTTAATAAACTAATTCTTGGAGATTTATTTTCTTAGGCCATATGCAACTTTTGCTGGCTATCTTTCTCTCCTGTTTCTCCTATTTTTGGGAGGAACACTATCAAGTAAATCATCTTCATTCATACATTTTGAGCAGAAACACACATCCCTGTTAATATGTCTTGAATTATTAGATATGCAATAGATATGTTTGCCGTATGCATTGAAACTATATGTCCTTATTAGAAAAATCAAATTGTGCTGAGAAGCATAGAGGCTTCTTGGTTAATGGATCCCTTTTGAATATAATTTCAACTTCACCATTTGAGGTCTGAAATGATGAGTTGATGACTGGATGGGCATAAAATCCCTTGATGCCTGGTGATGCTAATCATAACTAGTAATCCATGTATGTGGGATTAATTTAATGAGCTCAAATCTGAGAATTTTATGGAGACATATGTACAGCTTAGTTGGTTTATTCCCATTTGGATAAGAAGGGCATCATCTGTACCACAAAAAGTGGCAAAGTCAAGAGAAAGATTTTGTATTATATAAGCCACTAGTTATGAAGAGTTGCTCTATATGTTAATGCAGACAGAACTGTTCCAACCATTTGGACCTAGATCTTTAAGGCTTATAGTAATAGTGGATCTGTTATTGCTGTGTTAAAGTTTGCAAGCATAGTAACTAGTACTTTTCTCGGATTAAGTATGGTTTCAACAGTAGAAATACATGCATATTGATAATCAGCAGAGTGTCTATCTAGAAGAACAACTCTAGAAACTATTGGGAGTCTTTTTCTACCATAGAGAGTAAGTGTAATTCTTACAGCTCCAAAATGAATATGGGTAAAACCCTCAAATAACCATAATTTTGGAATATGAGATGGTAGATCCAAAGTAACAAATTGCTCATTTTTAATGGCAAGTAGAAGATGTTGATCAAATTTTGATGCCTGCACACTTTTTGATTTGGGATCTTGAAGGTGAAATGAGGCTTTGAATAGTTTGATTGAATGTGTGATGTGGTTTGTTATAAGGAAGATATAGATTTATAAGAGGCTCTGCATCAAAAAATGGCACTATTGATCAAAATATCTTATATGGAAGTATGATTATCTTTCTAATACTGATAGTTAGGCCATGTGTTTGACGCCTAAGAGAGGCTGTTCAAAGGTTATAATACTGAGTACCAACAAACATTCCTTTTCTCCTAAGAAAACTTCTGCCTAATATAGATCACATGCATCGGATTGTAAGATTTGCTTTCTGTTAGTGGAATAGATGGAGTCTGAAGTCCTTGCACTTTATACTTAATCTTCCGTACTGCTTTTGTTTGTTCTTCAAACCATGTTGGTGCATTTTTCTTTAGCATGTTTTGCAACGATTTGATTGTCTAGAGATATAATTAATTTAGTGTAATATATGGTACTGTTTGAAATCAACCGTTACAATTATGTAATACATAGAAGTAATTCAATAAATTTAGGAAACAGTATTTTTAATTTTATTTCATATAATAAAAAGTATAATATGTAAATAAAACACTATGCGGTATTCCAGGGATTTATTTTAAAGTGGATACATATCTTTTTTTTTTTTCCTTTCTTTCCACATTAGCTTTGTATGCCAGTGCAATGAAGTTTCTCGACAAGCATTTTGTGCAATCGTGTTATAGTAACCAACAACTAATGTGACGAGATTTGATTGGGCAAAATCTCATCAACCAAAAAAAACAACTTTATCACTTTTTTTTAAGACGTCATCAATATGTAAAAAATTATGTAAATGGTGATGTACAACAAGCACATTTCCCTTCATATGCCGAAGCATAGTTGGAAATTTTGAACGATAAATAAATTTATATTCTGTAATAGTTCAATGTTTTAAGAATAAATTTTGTAGAAAGTAATTTTTTTAGAATGTGCAATTAAACAGTATTGATATAGGTTGGTAGAAGGAGACACCCCCAAAGACGAGCAAGGCAGATCACAGCACACTGATGCAAGGACATCGACCCTCATAGGGCGTTCTACCACTACACCCAGGGAGCGTTCTACCACTACGTCTAGGGAGTGCTCTACCACTACCCCCAAAGAGCGCTCTATCGCTACCCCGAGAAATCATTCTACCACTAAGCGAAATCTTCAACCGAAATGATATCCTTTGTCCAAACACTTAGCCATAAAACCTTTAACAAATCGACAAGGTTACATGGCCGCTGATACAGGTACAATCTTCAGGCGGGAAGTTAAGGACTCATCACTCAGAACGTGGGTGTAATGGGAATAGCATCGTGGGACACGTGGCATCACAACCGCCCAGCGGTTACCTAGTGCCTAATATCTATAAATATCCCCGGATGAGACACAGGTAAGGGATGATTTTTTTTAGCTCCCATTCTCGTTTTTAGCCATCTGATTTTCAAATACATTCTTTCCAAATCTGAAAACTAATTCTCACGCCGGAGGTAAAACGGGGGAGAAAGCCCCGCCTTCATTTTTCA
>NC_036251.1:12937371-12976026 GCF_002742605.1 Olea europaea var. sylvestris
AAAAAAAAGAAAAAGAAGAGGGTTTTAGCCCTTTAAAAAGTAGAGGTTTAACCATTATAGGAGAACCTTTTACAATTAAACAATGTTTTTAGCTCAGCTTAATAAGTTCACTTAAAAAGTAAAATTTTAAAATAAATTCATTTTTTACTTATCAAAGTTGAAAATAACTATTTATTTGGGGGGAAAAGTTTCCTTCAAGCTGGAGGAAGGGAAAATAACATATCAAATATGTTTGCAAAGAAAAGTACTTAAAAATGAAGTTTACTAGCTTGTAAACATAATCAAACATGCTCGAATATCTCTCAACCAATTGCCAAGTACACTTAATAAACACATGTGTTAAACAACATCCACGTGACAACCAGTTAACAAGCAAAATCAGGTTCACACTTCACATCACTATCCTACGTAGCCTAGCCGAGACCATATATTGAGGTAGCTGAAGTGATACATCACCTTTGCCAAGGTGCCATGTAGAGGCTGACTCTCCATGGCCTAGGTGAGGTACTATAACATGTTGCAAAGTAAATTTGAGTAATTAAACTTTCAATGGCAAAAACTTCTCCCATTTCACCTCTTTCAAGAGATCTTCATTACAATATCTTTCTATGATTGATTGTTACGACATCTCTACAAGAGATATCTTAACGTCAACTTTTCAATCTATTTTTCAGGGATCATATCTAGGCCATACGGTGACTACTTAGAAAAATAAGTTGCCCATGAACCTAGGATTGATGGGGTGACACCAAGGAGAAGACGTTGATAGCGCATGAATAACTAACCGAGAGGGGATGAATTGTTTTTTAAAACTTTTTCGAAAAATTAATGCAAATTCAAGCAACTTGGGAATGAATAGATTAATCAAACAAAATACACAAATACGAAAGCAATAAGTAAAAGGGAATAGAGTGTGCAAATGATATAATTGTAGGGATTCGATCCTAGCCAATTATCTACGTCATTTGTTAACAAGTTCTCGTCACAAGTAAGGCCTTTTTACTATATTGATTAACTCATGGTGCAATCCAAACCCTTACAACATTTTTGGTGACTTACAAACGAAGAACATCAATCTTTATATAATATTGAGCTTTATAAGACCTCAATAAGACCCAAACTATTGAGCTTTCAAAGGATCTTGATGCAACTCACAAATTTAAAGACTGTTTTTACAATTTGAGCCTCTCTCTTAATAAATGATACAAAAGAATTTTGTTCTAAGAAAGATAAAAATTTAGTGAATTACAATAAATGAAGCTCAAATGTTACAAGAGAAAATTTTGATGCAATTTTTTATTTTCAAAACTTGATTCAATCAATCAAAAGTTTTTAGATTAAATGTCTGATGAATTAAATAAGAAATAAGCTCAAAGAGTTTTGCTCAAAAATGTCTCACTTTCATGCTCTAAAAGAATGATGTGAAGAATGAAAATACTATGGATATCTATAGAGTTCAAAACGCAAAACTTTCTGAAAGTTTAGAGAGCCGGTTGACCGCCTCATGTCTGAAAACTAGTATAGCCATTGTACAACAAAAATTAAAAATGGTCAAATTTTGGACCATTGGACCTTTCCAGTTGGTTGCGCTCCTGTCGGGTAGACCTTCGCAGGTGGACTACTGGTTAGGCCGATTTTAACGTTTTGGCTTTGTTTGACCTTATTCGAATGTTTCGAAAAGTGTTTGACTTTTGGAAAGTGTTTTTAATCAACTTTCAAGGAAAAAGATATTGTTTCATATTCAAATATCATTTTAAAAATTATTTTCATATTTGATCCAAACATTTTGTCAAAATAACTTTAGCGCACGAAATAACTTTTTAAGCATAAAAATGTTTTTGAGCTTAAAACATTTATTACTAAATACTAAAGTATAAGTACCTTCACATTCAATCTAAAAATGCCTAGCTCTTGATATTTCTTTTGCTCTTTTATTTTTGTCTTGAAGGATCTTTTGTTGAATGCTTGGAAGACTTTGAATTCGATCTTGGCTTTGTTTATGAGTCTGATTTTTGATGATATCTCTTGATCTTTTATTGAACACGATCAATTTTTCATTGCATGCTTAGAAAAACTATAATTGCTTAAATTCAATTTGTTAATAAACAATATTAACTTCTTGTTATAATCAAAACTTTAAGATTATGATCAATCACAGGTCTAAAATTTTCCTCTTTTTGATTATAACAAACAAGATGATTTACAAAGTAATATTGAATAATTGATCAGGAATATAAATCTTAAATTTTGTGTGTAATCTCTATATTCCCCCTAACTTTTACAAACCAATAGCCATTCAATCAAAGCATATGTATATCAAAGCAAACATTTTGATGATATAAATATATCACATTTCATCAAGCATATCATCTCATATATTTTTACCCTTTGGGCATAAGCAAAAAAGATGTATCATTTAAGAACAAAACTCAACCACAGGAGAAAAAAATTCTCCCTTAAGTTAACACATGATGCCTAATCAATTAAAATTAAAAATAGAGGATACTGCAAACATAGGCACGTCAAAACATGAGTTTACGAAAGTTAAAGACATAAGGAAGTTAGATCAACATAAGTGGCTCCAAAATACATATTCATAAAATCATACCTAAGACTTCGGAGGAGGTAGTGGCAGGAAAAGTGTGTCGATCCAGTACAAAAGGCATTTTGTGAGCTTGAAACGCTATCTGTTGCACATTTTGTTGAGCAAGCATTTGGCTAGCCTGCCAACAGTAGAGGTGAGTAAATCAATGAGTCCATTGGTGAGATTGTTGTGATCCTTGGTAAAAATAAAACCCCGGTAGGAAGAGAAGAACTCAATCTTGAGATGTCATAAGGAGGACTAGGAATATGTAGTGTATTGTAGTCATGATCTTTTTCAGCCTCATCTTCATCTTATTTGAAAGGTAAAGTTGAAGGGCTTGACTCCAAATCAAATCCCTTAGTATAGGCACTCATTGTCTGTGCTCCTTTACAATTTTCATTCATTTAATAATATAAATATTAATTATGTTGGTGCGACGGAGAGAAATGAAAAACTTATCAAACAAAGAAACTTCAAAATATTTAAAAATTTTGGTGAGAAGCATACCATAGGTATGGCTTTGATACGAGTAGCAGAATGGACAAGATTTATATGAGCAATCACGATGGATGGAAAATTTAAATTTCAAGGAGTCAATAAGGAAAAGGTTAAAATGAAAAACTCCATTGAGATGACCTTTCCTAGGGAGAATGACATGTGCTATTATATTGTGCAACATTTTACAAAGTAGAGTAACTTGGTTAGAGCTAAGCTCTATAGGATGTTTCAATGGATGGATAAGCCATATGGCAAAATATTTGATTTTCACATTCCGCAAGCTCAAGTAGATCATAGAGAAGATTTTTGGTGCTATTAATCCTTTTGCCTTTAGGGAAACACAAAATGCTACCTAAACTAGGATTAAAAACATATTTTTGTAATATGCTTTCATAAGATCCAGGTATTCATTTTCTTCTAATGTGACAATTCACAACCATTCCATTTTTCAAAAATATTCCTTGATGCAAAAAGAAGGAGCTTTGAATGTAAATTCTTACCTATAAGAAAAGGGAGATTTGTCAAAGGGGTTTGCCAACAAAGTTGATTCTTCATCTATTGAAATAGTCAGTAACCTCTCACCTCCTCTTGGTTTCTTACCCGGTATCGACATTTTGAAAATTTGTAGAAAATGTAAAAGAAATAGCTAGCGTACAGTCGACCGTCGAAGAGTAAGAAATGAAGGTTGTGGGTGATAAAAATTAGGATTTCTAAGAGATTTGAAGTAAAAAAGTTATGGTTTTTGAAATCTTGTGGAGATTTTGAAGATTAATGGGGATATATTAAGCTTGGAGATGGATCTATAGAGAAAAAAAGTGAGAGAAATGGGTGAAATGAGGGATTTAAGCATTTTAATCGAAAATCCTGACTGTCTGGTCGACTGGTCGTCTTAGGTGATTGATCGAAAAAATAGAATAAATTTCTATTTTTACAGTAGAATAATATAGTTAACCAATGGTAATAAGTTGAATTTTTTTAAGGTTTTGAATAAACCATCCTAAATAAAAAAAATTATAAATCTTAATAACTCCGCATATAGAATTTAATCATGTGACAACACATAGTACGAATTCAACTTAGCCAATGAACTTCAAATTCATCAATAATGTCCAAACCTCTTCAAATATGTAAGAATCAAGCACTAGAGGTTTAGTGAAAATGTCGGCCAATTGATATTCCGTATTCATGAATATCTTCCTTTTTTACATAATCTCTTGGAAAGTGGAGTCTAGTCTCAATATACTTTTATTCAAAAGTGCTAAACGGATTTTTTTTATAAGTTTATGGCCCTTGTATTATCAAATACAGTAGGTATATGATCAAACAATAAGTGATAATCACTGATTGTTTTATTGTTTGTTTCATCCCTAAAATTTGAGCACAATAACTAACAGTCGAGATATTTCGACTTTGATTGTAGATAATGCAACAAATTTTGTTTCTTACTAAACTATCATACAAGTGTAAAGCCTAGAACGTTGTACTAGTGCTCTTATGATCGATTGTACAACTGACCTAGCCGGCATCCAAATAGCTAAGTAAATCAACGTGGGTGCCATTTTGATACCACTAAGATATCAAAAGATACGTTTCATGGCAGTAAATATGATTCTTTAGGATTAGATAGAAATTTAGCACATAAGCATAAACTAAACGTAATATTGGGTCTACTTGCATTTAAGTAAATAAGGAATCCAATCACACCTCAATATTCTGCTATGTCAACCAAAATACCTTGATTATCTTTGTCTAATTTTATAGATGAGCTCATTGGAGTGGTCGTTGGTTTTAATTCAATTTCAAATCTTTTGAGGATATCTGATGTGCACTTGTTTTGACTAATGAATATTCCATCATTAGTATGCTTGATTTTGTTTCCAAGGAAGAAATTGAGTTTTTCCATCATGCTCATTTCAAACTCCTTGATCACACATTTTGAAATTTTTTCATAAAGAGATATATTAGTTGCACAAATAATAAAGAGCCTTTCTAAGTTTAAAAACATAATTTGTATACTTGTGATCTTTAGAATCGGGTGGTTTCTCTACAAGGGATTTAAGTTAGAAGTAGAGAAACAATTAGGTAAAGATATTCTCACACTAAGATCCGATCGAGGTAAAGATATCTTTAAGATGATATTTTAGATTATCTAAAAGAGAATGAGATTCTTTTGCAGTGGACTCCTTCACATACACTGCAACATAATGGTGTATTTTAAAGGAGGAATCACAAACTACTAGATATAGTGTGGTTAATAACAAGCCATGCAAACCTCTTAAAATCATTTTGGGATCATGCACTAATTCAAGCATGCTATGTACTAAATCATGTTCCATCTAAGTCGGTTAACAAAAACTCCATATGAACTATAGAAAGACATAGTCCCAATTATTTCATATGAAAGTTTGGGACTGTGACGCATATTTGAAACGTATTGAAGCAGATAAGCTTGAGTCTATATCCACTTATTCGATAAATACATATTTGTGGGATATTCAAAACAAATATTTGAAAGTCTTCATCTCATGATATATCGTCTTCCTAGTGCAAGAGTTTATTCTAGAAGAAGATAGTGGGAATAAAATAGAATTTGAAGGAGTTCAAGAGTCCCTAAATATAGTTGACCAATTTTATAAATCTGAGTTTGATCTGACACCTATTAAGGGGCATACTCTTGATTATGAAGTAGAGATTCATAAGTATATGTCAGCTCCGTGCAAATCTGCCAGGACCTTTTGACCTTTAAGAAGGTGCAAATCTATGATTATTAATCAGGTATTTCTAATCGAGGATAATGAACTTATTAATTGTACAAAATTAAAGTCAAATGTTGACTCAAAGAGATAGTAAAAGGCTATGGAATCCAAAATGAACTCGATGTATGTAAACAAAGTTTAGACCATGATCGACCAGTATGATGGGATATAACATATAGGTTGTAAATGGGTTTGCGAAAAAAGGTCGATATATATATGCAAACATCCATATATACAAATCAAGACTAGTAGCAAAAGGTTATAAATAAAGATAAAGAGTTGGCTTTAATGAAACCTTCCAGCCTATGGCCATGCTATAGTCTATTTAGATTTTGCTTGAAATAGTTAAGTATCATGATTGTGAGCTATGGCAAAATGATGTCAAAACTACATTCCTTAATAGAAACTAACAAAAGGAAGTGTCCATGACACTATTCGAAAGTTTTGAATCTGAATATGCTTACAAGTTATGCAAGCTTGATTGATCCATTTATAAATTCAAGCAAGCCTCTAGAAGTTGGAATCTTCACTTTAATGAGACAATCAAAAGGTTTGATTGAATTGAGTGTTTATAAGAAGATAGCGAGAGCATTATCGTTTTCTTAATATTTTATAAAGATCATTATTAATAGGTAACAACATCTCTATGTTTCAACCGTTGAAATTGTGGTTGTTAAAGGATTTATTTATAAAAGATATGGGAAAACAACTTAATCTATAGAGATAGATATAAAAGATTGTTTAACTCATCCCAATCTACATTGATAAAAACTTGAGAATATTTTATATGGAGAAAATGAATTGAGAGTTCTTGGATATACTGATTCTAACTTCTTGTCAGACTAGAAGAATGGCAAGTCTTAGTCAAGACATGTGTTTATTCTTAATTATAGTGCAATTAGTTGATCACATACCTTTGTATTATGGTAACAATGGAGTCATCGCACAAGTGAAGGGACTAAGGTCTCATCAATGCTCCATACATGTATTAAGATGATATAATTTCATCAGAGAGATTATATGAAGAAATGACGTAAAGAAAGAATGAATTTCCACTACTGATAATATTGCAGATCTACTAAAAAAGTTGTCACAGTAAAAACACGATTATAATGTAGACCCTTATGATAATAGCTATAAGTGATTGGATCTAGTACAAGTGGGAGTTTGTAAGTTTTATGCCTAGGTCCAATCAACTTTGGACATTAATACTTTTAATATATAATTCATGCAATTTATAGCAGATCTATTATTTAATTAATATTCTAATAAATTAAATAATAGAATCTGTTGATTCAAATTTTGGTAATTAGTTAATCACAATGAGTTGTGATTGTGAGATACAAATTACATATGACCGAATCTTAAATTATCCGGGGTCGTAAGTAATAACGAGATACAGATATCATTATTACGGATAGTCCATCATGTATGACATTTCTTACTTGTGAAGTAATTAGCTGATTCCATAAGCTAAAGTATGGTGACACTTAAATGAACACATGAATGTTTTGTTATAGAACAAAATACTGAAGACCCACTGGGAGATTCCATATAGATAACTATCTGAAGATCAATGGTTAATCTGTAACGTTCAATAATGAAATTGGCCCTTTGACTTAAGATTATCACAGTGTCTTATATTACGACAGTTTAGTGATGTTGGACATTGTTCTGTCAAGGATCGCTAATACAACATTGTTCGATCAAGTCAAGAATTATATGAAGGTTGTGAAGGATCAATAGGGCATTCGTCACTATTAGATAATAAGATATTATGATCTACATTTCATTCCGTTAAGTTGCTAGCGAAATCCTTGGCCAAGGTGTAGTTATAAGTCAAAAAAATTCGACTTACATTGACTTAATAGTGGAATGAAAGATATGATTGATAATTAAGATTGACGCATATTAATATCTCGTAATTGATTGAATTATATTGACAAAAGGATTATAGTTTCACGGTAAACAAACAAGTTTGGTCTTGTCATACCATGTAACATTTTTTGTCGCAGATATTGCCCTGACACATTGCTAGATGTCAATCTGGAAAGACGAATGTGAATTAGTGATAAATTAGAAATGGGTATTTTAATTTATCAATATTGATTAGATAAAAATAAGAATTCACATCATAAGGCATCGTCGTCGAGAACTTGATGGACCATATAGAAAAGAAGAGCTAGAAAAATAGGATTTACCAATTAATTAATTGACAAGTGTTGGACAATTATTTAATTAGATTGCTTGTTAATAGGTTGAATTAGTTAATGAATATTGGATTAATTAATTCATGGACCAAATTTAATTAATTTAATTAATTAAATATTAGATAGGAATAAGTTAATGACTGGCCAAATCCACTTGGACTTATATTAATAAGTTGCTAGGGTATGGAAAAATCTAGAGAGAGCATAATTATTCTTGCTAGCACAAAAAAAACAAACCTAGTTTTCTCAACCATGTTCCCTGTGTAGATTTCCATTGGAGGCTAGACAATTAGACAATTGTGGATTGCAGACCGTGATTGTTTGAATTCAAGAAAAGTAAAGGAGTTTGTAGAATCCAACAAAGGTATAATTCCTATCACAATTTTTATCTAAACACAAAGCAGATCCTTGGTGAGAATTGAAATTTATTTTATTTTTCCCTGTGTATGTTAAGTAAATTCTCAACAATAAGACCATTGATACCAAGAAATTTGGAAATTGCTGAGAATAAAAGAACGTTTTAGTGATATTTTAGAAAGAATTTTATTCTCAATTTGAAGTAAAAACATATCTTATCTACTTTATTTCAAGGTGGATACGAAGCAACTCTACTAAAAGGTTTCAAATTATCTGCTACAACTTTAAGGTTGCAAATCCAAGTGCAGGTTGTCGCAAATAATAAACTCGAAAGTCCGAGGTCGAATCATAGGGAATTGGAAGGAAATAAACTATTTTATGAGTGGTAAATGGTTGGTGGAAATACGATGGAGAAGAACACTAAAACGTTGGGGATTCACTTCGGATAAATGGGTAGAAATTACTCTTGATCTTTTATTCAACTCATATGAAATATGGAAGATAAAATAAATACTTTTTCAAATGTATAATACTCATGCCGACATGTACGTAAATACGTATTTCAATTAATTGAATTTTTAACCATGTATTTATGGAAATTGAATTTACGGCAAGAGAATTGAAATTAGAGACTAACATTAGTGTTTTTAAACAAAGTGAATGTAAAATATCTTGTAAATGATATATCTTTAAAGCACTTTTAGACACTAATCATTATCATTTTCAAAAAAAATGGCACGTGCTAATCTAACCACTGATCGATTGACCCGATTAGTAGAACAACAATCACAAAAAATAGGACAAATATTAAATAGAGCTCAGCCACAACCAGCTAGAGAGAATGGAATTATCATTTTGGAGATTAAATCCTCCAACCTTTACAGATGCAAAAGATCGATTAGAAGCCAAAAACTAGCTAAAAATGATGGAAAAAATGTTTATGTATGAGCTTGTGCCAAACGAGAGAAAGTAATGTGTGCTGCATTTACGTTGAGAGAAAGTGTCGGTCAATGGTGGAACTCGATAGTAGAAATAGCTCAAACTTCAAATATGACTTGAGGATAGATTTTATGAAATTTTTAAGAGTAAATACTTTACAAGGTTGACAAAATATCAAAAATTGAATGAGTTTATTCAATTGAAACAAGGATCAATTATATTTACAAAGAAGTTTGATGATTTATCGAGATTTGCTAGTAATATGGTTGAATCGACCATTTAAGAATTTACCGTTTCATCGTTGGACTTAGGCTTGAACTGAATAGTGATGTGCTAATGTCCGGAGTAAAAAATGCGAACTTCATAGACATAGGAAAAAGGGCTTTAACGATAGAGCAAGCTGAGAGTAGAATTAACCAGGCTCGAGTTTCTTGTGGTAGGAGGAAAAACTATACGAGCAAAGATTGGAAAAGGAAATGAGAAACCAATCAAGCCCCAACCTAAGAGAAAAAAGACCAAGAATAACAAGATTGAGGGTAAAGAAATCCTAAGGTGTGTGAAATGCAATAAAAACCATTTAGGCAAATGCCTTGCTAGGAAATGAGTATGCCTTTGATGTGGTAAACCAGGACATATATGATACGTGAATGCCCTTACCATAAGGAAAAGAACAATAGGGTTGATAGAGTTTATGCTATGGGTAGACATAAAGCTCAAGAAGATAATCAAGTGGTAGCAAGTATGATTTATGTTAAGTTAAAACCAATTATTGCTTTAGAACATTTTGACTTAAGAGATTTTGATGTGATCTTGGGAATGGATTCGTTAGCAAGACATCAAGTGACTATTGACTATAAGAAGAAAACCTTGAGTATACCTAAAGTAGGAACTTTCTCATTTCCTAAGACATAAAAAAACTACTAGAATCATAATTTCAACATTTAAGGTGACCAAGCTTATGGCAAAAGAAAGTCAAGGTTTTTCGGTTAGTATTCTCCAATGTGAGGTTAAATCTAATGAACTAGGCTTAGTAAGTATAGTGCAAGAATTTCCAGACGTCGTTGCAAAAAAATAAAAAATAAAAATTACCCAGATTACCTCCGACTAAGGAAATAGAATTTGCAATAGATCTTATTCCAGTGATGGCACTAGTATCCAAAACTCTCTATAGAATGGTTCCAACAAAACTTAAAGAATTAAAGCTTCAAGTTGATGACATGACTCAAAAAGGGCTTATAAAACCTAGCATATCACCCTGGGAAGCACCGGTATTATTCATTAAGGAAAAGGATAGTTCAATGAGATCATGTATAAATTATCGAGAATTGAACAAAGTAATAATTAAGAACAGATACCCACTAACTAGAATAGACAATGTATTTGATCAGCTGCAAGGAATGACTATATTCTCTAAGATTGATCTACGCAGTGGATATCATTATTTAAAGATTAAGGAAGACGATATCCCTAAGATAACCTTTAGTCCTAGATTAAGGATTTTTTTAAATATTAATATACCAATGACTAAATTAACTCACAGGAATATTCCATTCAAATGAAGATGGATGTGAGCATTGTTTTGAAGAGCATAAGAAAAGATTAACGTCAGTACCAATCTTATTTACATATGCAATTTATAACTACACATCAAAACAAGGTTTAGATTGTGCAGTGATGAAAGTTCATGAGGTGATAGTATATCAAGGCAATTAAAACCATATGTGAAGCATTATTCAACACATGATCTAGAATTAACAGTGATTGTCTTTGCAATAAAAATATGGAGACATTAAATATATGGAGAAAAGTTTGTGATATAAACAGATTTCTTTAACCAAAAAGAGCTAAACATGCGTCAACAGAGGTGGTGAGAACTAGTTAAGGATTACTAATATAGAATCAACTATCACCCAATAAAGGCTAATATAGTAGCCGATGCTTTGAGCAGGAAAACACCAAAAAGGTCAAGAAAATTAAATAAGGATGTGTTAAGAGCTAGTATATTAGAATTTTTGAAAAATTGGGATAGTCATTTACCATTGATCAAATTTGCTTATAATAATAGCTTTTAGTCCTCAATTGGTATGCCTTCGTACAAAGCATTATACAGAAGAAAACATAAATCACTGTTATATTTGGATGAAGTTGGAGAATGACAAATTTTAGGGCTAGAAATGGTTAAAGTAATAGAAAAGATTAAGAAAAATATTGCCACAGCACAAGATAGGCTACCAAGTTATGCTAATAACAGACACCGACCCTTAGAATTTGAAGTTGGTGATAAGGCTTTCATTAAAATAGTGAGTTAAGGGATAATTGTGCTTTGGTAAAAAGGAAAAGTTAATGCCATTGTATATTGGACCTTTTGAGATTAAGAAAAGAGTTAGTCCTATCGCCTATGAATTAGAATTAGCAGAAACATTAAGTAGGGTTTATAATATGTTTCACATATCAGAATTGCGAAAATACATATCGGACCGATACACATACTCACCGTAGCCCCTACTGATATAGAAGAAAACTTGATATATGAAGAAAGGCCCATAAAAAAATGTATCCTATGAAAAGAAACAATGGCAAAACAAAGAAGATTTGCAGGTCAAAGTTTTGTGGAAAAATGCATACCTCAAGGAAGAGACTTGGAATGAGAAGACGAAATGCAAGAAAAGCAACTCAATCCCTTCACATGAATTTAGAGAACTAAATTCTTATAAGGAGGAGAGAATTGTAACTCCCTAAAAATTCAAGAAATCACTTTACAAGAATTCTTCCAATAGTAGGTCGATAATACCTAGAAATGAGGTGGTATCACCCAAAGTACAATGGTAACACCCAAAAATTAAGGCAATAGCAACATGCCACATTTAGCATTATATACATGTCAAGAAATGAATTTTATATTAGATATATGTTAATGGAATGTGTAGTATTTATTAATTATACAAATTGTTGAATATTTTGTTCATAAACACATAATTCACGTTTTGATGCAATTTTAAGAGTTACGGGTATTGGCTTTCAACGATTCAAAAACCATTGGAAAGCTTTTGATGAGAAGTTTATTTACGAGAAATGGTTGTTAAAAAGGATTATTTTCAAATTTTAAAAGAAAATAAAATGGTAGTGAATATCTCTTTCATAACACGTGTCATAAAATTTCTTAAAGATTCACATGAACACCTTTCTTGCAAGAATAATTCTACTCAAATAGGGGCCATGATAGGCCCTGTGACACCGGACAAGATGGTGATTGTCCTGCAGGCTAGCTGCAACAGATGTTTCACAAGAAATAATAAGAAGAAAATGCCCAAAGACAGAGATAACTCTCTGAAATTCAATTCAACTTTTATTAAACTCTAGAATGATGAAAAATAACCCACAAACCGGGTTATATAGCTGAGAAAATTGGAAATTATCGAAATTTTACCAAAAATAGCAAAATCCTAATAATCATACCAAAATAAAATACGTAACAAAAGAAGTATCTTGCCAAAAATCTAGCTTAAATCAAGTTCGTAATCACCTCAAAAACAGCAACTGAAATATTACCATAAATGGAAAAAAAACTAAAAATGGAAATTTGAAAGGTAAAAGAACGGATTTGGGCCTCGAAATTGATGTCATCGATAATCGCTAGATGACCACGATGTGCTCGTTGAAAAGAGATTTTCGAGTTGGGCTCATAATTGCCATTCTGATAACCGTTGCCAAAGTTATGGCCAAATTACCAAAACGTGTACAAAATTGCCCCAGTTGAGAAAAGCTCATGATCACTTTCCATCTTTGCGTCGATATGCCAACTCATGATAATTTAGCTCCATCAACGTGCTATCTGACTACTCGACTTCACTTAACTTGGAGCCTCTTGCATCAGTCAGCCCAAGTTGGAAAGAACTCACCCTCAAGTTTACAACAGCTTCCGTTGAATCCAAAAATTAAGAGCTAGGATATTTCACATTAAAGACATTAGAAGTCTTCAAATGGTTAGAGAGGCGCAACCTATAGGCATTATCATTGATCTTCTGAAGTACCTCACGGGGTCTAATCTTTCGCCCCTTAAACTTATTATACTCTCCAACAGGAAAGCGATCATGGGTAATACCGCCCAAACAAAATCACCAGCATCAAAAGTACTTAACGACGATGGCTATCGGCCTGAACTTTGTACTTAGCATTACTCTCTTGAATGGCTAGCTTTACTTGTTCATGGATATCCCAATGATGTTCTGTCATTTAATCGGCCTTGTAACTGAAACGACCCACACGTGGGATAGGGGCTAAATTAAGCACTCCACAGGATTCAAACCATAGATAATTTCGAAAGGGCTTATTCAAGTGTTTTTGTTCTTCAATCGATTATAGGCAAATTCTACCTGAGGCAATGCCAAATCTCATTGCTTCGGTTTAGACCCTACCAAACTTCTCAAAAGGTTACCTAAACTCTAGTTCACCACCTCAATCCGACCATCTGTCTGGGGATCGTAGGAGCTGCTAAAATTCAGCCACGTTCCTATTTCACCCCTAAGTTTTTCCAGAAATTACTCATAAATTTGGTATCATGATCAGAAGTAATGGACTAGGGAACACCATGTAAACGAACAATCTCCCTAAAATAAAGATGGGCAATCTGGGTAGCATCCATTGTCTTCGGGCAAGATACAAAAATATGCCATCTTTGAAAATCTGTCAACCATAATAAAATTAGAATCCATCGTCTATTGAATATAGGATAAGTCCAATATAAAATTCATGCTGACATCAATCCAAGGAGCTTCAGGCACAGGCAAAGGCAAAGGCATGCATAGTCCCACATTAGTGAGAACTCCATTAGACCACTAACACATAACTCGCCCTATATATTGCGCCACGTCACTACTCAATTTAGGCCAATAATAGTAAGAAGAAACCAAAGCCAATGTCTTATCTCACCCAAAGTGTCCATCTGTATGAAGCTCACTAATAATCTGTTGCATCAATGAACAATCTTGAATAAACAACTGTAATCTACGAAACAAATAACCATTATGCAAAATAAAATCTTGTCATTGATTATTAGTTACGACCTGAATTATCTTCTCGAAGGAATGATCTACAACACACATATTAGGAAATGTTTCATATCCTACAACTCTCGTGCTCACGGTGGTAAGGAGTAGTGTGCGATGGATCAATACGCCTACGACACGATTTACGCTACCAACTTAGTGTCTAAATACAAATGTGAACTCATGCAATGTGCCACCCACTTTTCGTGCCGTCTACTAAGCTTGTTTGACCACTAATGTACTTTAGGGTCTCATGATCAATGATTAGAATAAACTCCTTCTATACTAGGTAGTGACGCCAATGCCTCAGGGACTGAACTATGGCATAAAACTCCAGATCATATGTAAAATAACTCTTCTTCAATCCAGATAAGACTCACAACACTACCAATGCTAACCCCAAATGCATCACAATTTAATTCAAACACTTTTTCAAAGTTAGAAGGTGCCAAAACTGGAGGCTGTCATTTTTGGCTTGACCACTTGAAAGCTAGGTTCCGCCTTCTCAATCCACTGAAAAACACGTCCCTTAAGGTACTCTGTGATAGGGGCAATCAGAATGCTGAAATTTCTGATGAACCGACAGTAGAGGGACACCAATCCATGGAAACTTCAGACATCGCGTGAAGTCTTTGGCTTGGACCAATTCAAGATCGCCTCTGTTTTTGATTAATCTGCATGAACACCATCAATAGACACAATAAAACTCAAAAAAGTTACAGAAGCCATGAAGAAAAAACACTTATTTTGATTGATGAATAGGTACTCCGTCCTTAGCATATCAAAGACAACACGGAGATGATCAAAATGTGATGCCCATGTCGGACTATAAATGAGGATGTCATCAAAGTAGACTACCATGAACTTTATCCTGAAAGGCTGAAACCTGATGCATAAATCTCATGAAGGTGTTGGGCACATTGAATAGTCCAAAGGGCATGACCGCCCACTCATACAATCCATGCTACGTCTTAAACACCGTCTTCTATTCATCTCCAGGCTTTATTTTGACTTGGTGATATCCGCTTTTAAGGTCAATTTTTTAGAAGACCTTAGAACCAGACAGGTGATCTAACATATCATCCAGGCGAGAAATTGGGAACTTGTACTTCACTATAATATTGTTGATTGCTCTGCTATCAACACATATACACCAAGACTTGTCCTTCTTCGGCTCTAGTAGAGCAAGAACTTCACATGGACTTACTCTCACGAATGTAGCCCCTCTCCAATAATTATACCACATATTGCTGTAACTCTTCAAATTTCTTAGGATTGAGGCGATATACTGGTCGGTTAGCTAAGCTTGACCCTGGAATAAGGTCAATCTGATGTTGAATATCCCTTACTGGTGGTAACATTGAGGAAGCGTTAGCAGCTACTGCACTTCTGTTGGTAAAATTGGCTCCGCGCTCACTTCAATATTCTTACGAGGTAGTAGAGCCTAGACTATGTTTTCACGCCCAATCTCAACCAAAAACCTGGACATAGAAAGTAGGTTGGTATTCATAACTACTGGGCCAGGGATAGTTTCTTCCAGGCGAAGCGCTAACATAATCTTCTTTCCTCTGATGTTAAGGGAATATGTACTCTTCCATCCATCATGAATAACAATACGATCATACAGCCAAGGTAGCCAATAAAACATGACGAGCATCGATAGACACGATGTTAAACCAAGCATTATCAAAATATTTCTTACTTATCGAAAAAAACCCTAGACATCGCCTCTCTACTGCTATCTCACTGCCTTTATTCAGCCATGATAATTTATACAGTTTGGGATGACAATATATCTTTAATTGCAGCTTCTAGACAGCCTCTTTAGATATTACATTCTTACAACTGCCACCGTAAATTATTATCTTGCAGACTTTATTTGCAACTGTACAGGTCATGTGGAAAACATTGGTCCTCAACTAGTCGTCCCCTGAATTGTCCTTAGGAATCAACAAACTCTTGCGAACAGAGGTCATGCGGAAAACATTGGTCTTCAATCAGTCATCCCCTGAATTGTCCTTGGGAGTCAACAAACTCTTGCGAATGACTAGAGTCTCCTGGCCATCTTCATACAACACATCTTCATCTTCAACAACATCATATACAGGTTCTTCAACCTCCTAGAATTCACATAGAATGTCTTCCTTAATTAGGAAATTTTTATTCTTTTGACCAGCTGGTTTCCTGCAATCAGATGTCCGATGTCCCTGTCATTACCCCATCTGAAACATTTAATATTTGAGTTAGAATTGTCCCATGGTGGCTGATGGACAGGATGAGATTCTTGAAGGCGAACTGGATGGCTACTTTCGCCCTGAACCACTGGCCTCCTGTTCTATTGTTTTCTCACGGTAAGTGCACGCTGGTATGCTTCAAAAACGGTCCATAACAATTGAAGGCTAAGGACACCCTATAGGGTCTACCTTAATCCACCCAAATACCATGTCACAATCTGTTCTTCCGTCTTAGATTGACCTGCCTCAGTGAATGGAGCCGCTGAAACAAGGTTTGCGAGTAGCCGAAAAGGAAGGAAGTACCATTTCATCTTCAACTTCATCTTCTCCCAATCAGTGATCTTGGATTTGCATCAAATGTTGCCACGCAGGTGCTTTACCCTTGAGTTTGATGGTGACCAGTTTAACCTTGATACGATATGGGACTTCCTTATACTAAAAAATACGCTCCATTCCTTCAACCAATCAAAAAATCCTTTGGTTTGTAATGTACCAGAAAACCCGAGCAGATCCACTCTGAAATCAAGGTCTCCATGGCAATCCTTCCACCCATGATGCTCCTAGACTCGAGCACAATTGTGACACGTGTTTTCGAAACTGGTATCGAAATCATGACCCTTCACTTCATGATTACTGAATTTCTTTTCCGCTAGATGTTGGGTTAACTCAGTAACTTGCCTCTATAAAACTTCAATCATTACATCCTGAATGTTACGGTCACGGTGTGGGACTTTCTCAATCGGAACTTGCCTATGACAACCTCCACCACGTTTAACAACCATTAAAACTGACGAAATTCACCCAGGAATATGTTGATTGCTCTAATACCAACTAAAGCTGGACAAGATAACAATTATCCTGCAGGCTAGCTGTACATATGTTTCACAAGAAGGAATATGAAGAAAATGCCCAAAGACAGAGATAACTCTCTGAAATTTAATTCAACTTTAGAAGGACGAAAAATAACTCACAAGTCGGGTTATATAGCTAAGAAAATTCGAAATTATCAAAATTTTACCAAAAATAGCAAAATTTCAATAATCATACCAAAATAAAATACGTAATAAAAGAAGTATCTTGCCAAAAATCTAGCTCAAATCGAGTTCGTAATCACCTCAAAAACTGTAGATATATATATATATATATATATATACACAATTAGCCCAATTAAATTTTGAGTCCACTAAAGTCCATAAACCCAAAGGTCCATTTTCACTCTTTAGATAAATAAATTATGATTACTCAATTATTCATTTTTAATTAAATATAATTGAGTGATTACCAAAATTAGCACAAAATTTCTCCTATAAATAAGACCAATGGTCCATAAGACAAGGAAAAAGGTGTGAAAATGAGGCAAGAAGAAGCAAGGAAAAAGTAAGAAAGAAAGCAGAGAACGGAATCACGAAGTGCTGAAGAAATTCCAAGTTCAAAGAAAGGGAAAAAGTCCTCTCAAACCTAAACTCGGTGAACTCCAAGAAGATCAAAATCTTCTTCCAATCAAATAGGTTCACGCCAAGTCCAAAAAGATCAAAATCTTCTTCCAGTCAAATCAAATTCAAGTTCAAGTTCAAGTCCCGACGTTCAAGTTTTGAACAAGTCAAGTTTCGACAAATCAAATTTTCAACAAATTCTAGAAGACTACGATTTAAGCCACATGGTCTCTCATCTTCAAATATTCAGATCATTAATCAGAGAATTTTTACAATTTTGTAATTACAAGAAGGTCGACATCACTTGTATTTTATCAAAAATACAATTTGTAACGATTTTTATATTTTAATACATGAAATTTCGTCATACAAATTTCTTGGCACGCCCAGTTAGACCTTCTTGTCCTCCCATCTTTTGATATCAAAATCTTCAAGTTTCAACTACTACATCAGCAATGATAGGTGAAAAGAGGAAACAAACTATCACTTATCTTGAAGAGACACTTGCCGAACTCTTCCATGCGATCGGGGCCCAAACAAAAATTGGGAAAACTCGACTGGTCATACAACTGAAGAAGTTCTCCATCAAGGGCAAAATGAAAATTACCTTAAAAAAGCCAAACACTCATTCGACAGAAAAGACCATGAGTTCAGCGAAAAGATTATGTTCTCATTCAGAATCCATCTCCAGTGGTAGATCCTTATCTGGATCTCCTCATGCTACTTCTCAGCAAAAATGGGAAGATGATGCCTCATCTGAAGAATCATTTGAACCAGTGATGGTCATAGAAGCAGCATTAAGGTCAAATGATCGAATTCAACAAATGACTTTAGCCATTGAAAAATTAACAAAGTCATTGGAAGACAAAGATGCACCGATTCGTGCACTCATGCACAGGCTAGAGTCTTAAAATCCACCAGCTAAAGAAGATCGAAAAAATTCAGGATCTTCCAAAGCCAAAGAGTTAGAAGCCAAGAGTGCCAATAGAAGCAAGACATGCATGATCGGACAGTGGTTCAAAATGTATTGCGTGGTGACACCACTCAACTCTCCGTTGGCTCTCTGTCCATCCAACAACTTCAACATATGATTGCAGACACCATTCATGCCCAGTATAATGGTTCATTAAAATCTTCATTGGTATATGCCAAACCCTATAGTCATCGAATTGACGAAATAAAGATGTCACTCGGTTACCAGCCTTCGAAATTTTAGTGTTTTGATGGAAAGGGCAACCCAAAGCAGCATGTTGCTCATTTTATTGAGACGTGTAATAATGTAGGTACTTACAATGACACTATGGTGAAGTAGTTTGTATATTCCCTCAAAGGTTATACATTTGAATGGTACACAGACTTACCGACAGGGTCAATCGATAGTGGGGATCAACTAGAGCGAGAGTTCCAAACACGCTTCTACAGCACTCGACGAGCTATCAGTCTTCGAAAACTTATTCGAATAAAGTAGAGCAAGGAAGAGCCTGTGAAGTAGATTAAACGTTGGAGGAACCTTGTGCTTAATTACAAAAAATAAATAAGCTAAGCATCTTCCATCAACATGTGTGTACAAGGCATGTATTGGGGATTACTCTATAATCTCCATGCATATATGTCTCACTCATTCGAAGAAATGGCAACACGTGCCCATGATCTAAAGCTCCAAATTGCAAGGCATTGGAGTTACTTACCATATGATCCACGTGACAAGAAAGATCCTAAGAAGGACGTCAAGGTAAGTAAATCCAAAGAGGCTATAGCAATTTCCACTATTCCTACAAAGATAGCCTTCCAAGGCTCGAGCTCGAACCTGAAACTGAACCCAGAGTTTAGACCTAAAAAAGTACAAGTCCAAAGCAGAGGCCATGTGACTCTAAAAGAACTTGAAGGAAAGGAGTACTCGTTCTCAGATTTTGAAGTTTCTAAAATTCTAGATCAGTTCCTTAAGTTGGTAAGATCGTTCATCCTAAATACTGTAAATTTCACAAAATCATTAGCCACCCAGTGAAAAAATGCTTTATCTTGAAAGATCTTATTATTCGCCTAGACAAAGAAAATAAAATCAAACTTGAAATTGGAGAAAATTTGAGAGCCGCCTACTCGATGGTTTCATTTGGATCATTTGATCCAATTTCCATTACAGGAAAGAAAAAAATATTTTCTGATGTACATGATGCCTGTAAATCCTCAGTTGAAGAATTTGGACCTCAACTTCTAGAAGGAGCCATCATAATGAAGTTTGAGGTAGCCAGAGAAAGCACTATCAGTTACATCTATCAAAGGATGGATAGACCAAATGCACCCAATCGTCTAGCCTTTTACGAAATTATGACAGGTGACTTGGATGTTTGGGATTCTGACTCAGAATCTGAAGATGAGATCGGTGACGGCTGGTCCATCTTCATAAGGAAGAAAAAGAAACACCNGAAGCTTCGACATCTATTCCTAACATATCAAAGTATTGTATTTCTAGCTCGTCCAAACAAGAAGGAGCTGCTGAATCAAAACAAACTTTCAAAGGATGTTACAATCCTTAAGTTAAAAAGTTGTTTGAAAATGCTGGGTTTAGAAAATGAGAGCTTCAAAAATTAGGTGATCTTAACGTAGTCCTTTTAGGATGGCGTGCCCCTTCTAATTCTGATAGAGCCTTACTATCCCATCCCAAGTATGGTTTGGGATATGATTATAATCTATCGAGAAAGATAAAGGTCAAGAAGGTTTCCTCAAACCCCATCATGGTTCAAATTTATGAAGTTGCAGTAGAGAAATCAGAACAGCCGAGACCTTCAATGTTCGATTGAATTGAAAATGAGAATGACAGAGTTTCGATGTTTAAAAGGTTAAAAGGACAACCCTCTCCAATGGTTGACATAAAGGGTAAAGTCTATCTTTCAAAGATTAAGTGAAGATTCTTCTTCTTCTACTCAAATTGATAGGAATGCACAAACTTCTCAGATGTCATCACAAAGATAATCTACATTTTCTCGACTTAGAATTAAAACTTTTGATCTAAGTCTGAAACCACAATGGTCAAGAAGAAGACGAAGATATCAAAAAGTTCATCCGTCTCGACAAGTTAATGAAGATAAGAAAGAAGTCTCTGTCAATCACATAGCCTTTGAAGAAGCTCTAGACTCAGACTCTGAGTTCGAAAGTTTTATCGCAACTGATGAACCTGAACCAGCCCTACATACCTTTGAAGAAGGGGGACAATCTACTATGGATGACTTGAAACAATTGAACTTGAGGATAGAAAAAGACCCGAGACCAGTATTTATAAGTGCCTTTCTCAGTCAAGAAGAGAAATCAAAGTACGATAATTTGCTTTAAGAATAGAGAGATGTGTTTGCATGGTCTTACAAGGAAATGTCAGTGTTAGATCCTAAGGTTGCAATACATCATCTTGTAGTAAGACATGGAGTTCAATCGATCAAGCAACCTCAAAGAAGATTTTGACCAGAACTAGTCCCTCAAATTGAAGTGGAAGTCAACAAACTTATTGAAACTAGACTCATAGAGAAGTGAAATACCCAACGTGGATCGCGAACATTGTTCCTGTCAAAAAGAAGAATGGGCAATTATGAATTTGCATTGAATTTCGAGATCTGAATCAAGCATTTTCAATAGATGATTTTCCTCTTTCAATAATAGCGTTGATGGTGGATGCAACTACTAAATATGAAGTCTTATCTTTTACAGATGGATTTTTTGGATACAACCAAATACGAATAAACCCGAAAGACGAGGAGCTCACATCACTTCGTATCCCTAAAGGCTTATATTGTTACAAAGTTATGCCATTTGGATTGAAAAATGCGAGGGCAACCTAACAGCAGACAATGAAGAAGATTTTCGATGACATACTACATAAGAACGTCGAATGCTATGTGAATAATCTTATTGTCAAAACAAAAAAAAAAGTGACAATCATTTATAAGATTTATGGGATGTTTTCAAAAGACTTTAAGATATCAACTGAAAACAAATCCATTGAAATGTGCATTAGGCATCACCTCTGAAAAATTTCTCAACTTCGTTGTTTAACATCGGGGCATTGAAATAGATCAATCAAAAATTGATGCCATAATCAATATGCCAGAGCCAAGAAGTGTATGTGAATTGAAAAGTTTTCAAGGAAAACTTTCATACATTTGAAGATTTATCTCTAACCTTGTCGGATGATGTCATCTATTCAACAAATTGGTGAAGAAAGATGTACCATTTGAATGGGACGACGCTTGTCAAAATGCTTTCCAAAGTATTAAGCAATATTTATCTCATCCACTAGTACTCACAGCTCTAGTCCCAGAGAAGCCACTGACTCTTTATGTTGCAGCACAAGAATATTCTCTATGAGCACTTTTTGTCCTAGTCAATGATGAAGAAAAAGAGAATGTACTCTATTATTTGAGCTAACACTGGTAGGCTCTGAAATGAAGTGTTCATCTATTGAAAAAATATGCCTTACGTTAATCTTTCCGATCTAAGTCTGAAACCACAATGGTCAAGAAAAAGACAAAGATATCAAAAAGTTCATCCGTCTCTACAGGTTAATGAAGATAAGAAAGAAGTCTCTGTCAATCACATAACCTTTGAAGAAGCTCTCGACTCAGACTCTGAGTTCGTAAGTTTTATCGCAATTGATGAACCTGAACCAGCCCTACCTACTTTTGAAGAAAGGGGACAAGCTACTGTGGATGACTTGAAACAATTGAACTTGAGGACCGAAGAAGACCCGAGACTAGTATTTACAAGTGCCCTCCTCGGTCAAAAAGAGGAATCCAAGTACGTTAATTTGCTTCAAGAATACAAAGATGTGTTTGCATGGTCTTACAAAGAAATGCTACAGTTAGATTCTAAGGTTACAGTACATCATCTTGTAGTAAGCCATGGAGTTCAACCGATCAAGCAACCTCAAAGAAGATTTCGACCAGAACTGGTCCCTCAAATTGAAGTGGAAGTCAACAAACTTAATAATCTTATTGTCAAAACAAAAAAAAAAGTGACAATCATTTATAAGATTTATGGGATGTTTTCAAAAGACTTTAAGATATCAACTGAAAACAAATCCATTGAAATGTGCATTAGGCATCACCTCTGAAAAATTTCTCAACTTCGTTGTTTAACATCGGGGCATTGAAATAGATCAATCAAAAATTGATGCCATAATCAATATGCCAGAGCCAAGAAGTGTATGTGAATTGAAAAGTTTTCAAGGAAAACTTTCATACATTTGAAGATTTATCTCTAACCTTGTCGGATGATGTCATCTATTCAACAAATTGGTGAAGAAAGATGTACCATTTGAATGGGACGACGCTTGTCAAAATGCTTTCCAAAGTATTAAGCAATATTTATCTCATCCACTAGTACTCACAGCTCTAGTCCCAGAGAAGCCACTGACTCTTTATGTTGCAGCACAAGAATATTCTCTATGAGCACTTTTTGTCCTAGTCAATGATGAAGAAAAAGAGAATGTACTCTATTATTTGAGCTAACACTGGTAGGCTCTGAAATGAAGTGTTCATCTATTGAAAAAATATGCCTTACGTTAATCTTTCCGATCTAAGTCTGAAACCACAATGGTCAAGAAAAAGACAAAGATATCAAAAAGTTCATCCGTCTCTACAGGTTAATGAAGATAAGAAAGAAGTCTCTGTCAATCACATAACCTTTGAAGAAGCTCTCGACTCAGACTCTGAGTTCGTAAGTTTTATCGCAATTGATGAACCTGAACCAGCCCTACCTACTTTTGAAGAAAGGGGACAAGCTACTGTGGATGACTTGAAACAATTGAACTTGAGGACCGAAGAAGACCCGAGACTAGTATTTACAAGTGCCCTCCTCGGTCAAAAAGAGGAATCCAAGTACGTTAATTTGCTTCAAGAATACAAAGATGTGTTTGCATGGTCTTACAAAGAAATGCTACAGTTAGATTCTAAGGTTACAGTACATCATCTTGTAGTAAGCCATGGAGTTCAACCGATCAAGCAACCTCAAAGAAGATTTCGACCAGAACTGGTCCCTCAAATTGAAGTGGAAGTCAACAAACTTATTGAAGTTGGATTCATACGCAAAGTGAAATACCCAACGTGGATAGCGAACATTGTTCCTGTCAAAAAGAAGAATGGGCAATTATGAATTTGCATTGACTTTCGGGATTTGAATCAACCATTTTCAAAAGATGATTTTCAACTTTCAATAACAGAGTTGATGGTGGATGCAACTACTAAATATGAAGTCTTATCTTTTACGGATGGATTTTCTGGATACAACCAAATACGAATAAACACGAAAGACGAGGAGCTCACATCACTTCGTACCCCTAAAGGCTTATATTATCACAAAGTTATGCCATTTGGATTGAAAAATGTGAGGGCAACCTAACAGCGGACAATGAAGAAGATTTTCGATGACATGCTACATAAGAACGTCGAATGCTATGTAGATAATCTTGTTGTCAAAACAAAAAAAAAGTGACGATCATTTATAAGATTTACGGGATGTTTTCAAAAGACTTTAAGTTATCAACTGAAGATAAATCCATTTAAATGTGCATTTCGCATCACTTCTGAAAAATTTCTCAGCTTAACAACCGGGGCATTGAAATAGATCAATTAAAAATTGATGCCATAATCAATATGCCAGAGCCAAGAAGTGTATGTGAGTTGAAAGGTTTTCAAGGAAAGCTTGCATACATTTGAAGATTTATCTCTAACCTTGTTGGATGATGTCATCTATTCAACAAATTGGAGAAGAAAGATGTACCATTTGAATGGGACGATACTTGTCAAAATGCTTTCCAAAGTATTAAGCAATATTTATCTCATCCGCTAGTACTCACAACTCTAGTCCCAGGGAAGCCATTGACTCTTTATGTTGCAGGACAAGAATATTCTCTATGAGCACTTTTTGTCCAAGTCAACGATGAGGAAAAAGATAATGCACTCTATTATTTGAGCCGGACACTGGTAGGCTCTGAAATAAAGTATTCACCGATTGAAAAAATATGCCTTGCGTTAATCTTCGCAGCTAAAAAGTTAAGACATTAAATGCTGGTGGCTCTTCTATACAAGGGCTTCTTCTATGATGGATGGTTCATTAACAGAAGGCTTCACCTTGTAGGTATCAAAGTAAACCCCAGTAGGATGCTTCATACCTCTTGTTTTAAAGTAGCTCAACTTCCTTACATAGGGTGTCTTTTCCATGCAAGAGCTCTTTCATGGTGATTAGTTCATCTATGGAAAGCTTTGCCTCATAGTTTTCATAGTGGCTCTTCTTTTGAAGTGATTTAACTTCTTTACATGGGATTACTCTTTCATGCAAGGTCTTCTTCCATGGTAGATGGTTTGATGTGATCCAAGAGCCGCAGGCGTCAAGGTCAAATCCATCGTCAAGCCCGAATAAAGATCCGTTGATAGTCGAGGTCGGTCCGATGACTCGAGCGAAGAAGAAGCGAGTAAAAGAGGTGATAGGATTGCTCGTTCAAGAAACTATTGATGGAACGATTCTTGGGACTCAAAACAAGGTAACTTTCATGTTCGAGTTAAAAGTCGAATCAAATTAGTTCAACTCAATACAAGCCAATGAAAACAAAGGCAAAATGGTCTACCATGCGACCGCATAGTAGAATGGGCTTGCAATCGTATAGGGTGTGGCAGGGCCAATGCGGTCATAGTTCAAGTGAAGACCGCATAGTGTTATTTCAAGGACAAAATATTCTTTTTATTTTGTTAGAATTTTATTCCTAGTCAAATTCTTATGATATTGGATGGTTATTTTCGAGATTCTACTAGATTATTAGTATTTTATTCCTTTTGGACTTCTATTCTAGGATTTAATATAAATAGAACTTTATTTCTTCATTGTAGAGGAACCTTTGACATATTGATGAATTGAAAGGCTTTAATTTCTTTATCTTTGTTATTTCAATTGAGCAACTTTCGAACTTATCAAGATCTAATTCTTGTGGCGTTCAAATCAATTGGGTGAGATTCCATAATTTTGCGTAATCAAGAGGTCCGCACATCGTCGACGATTCGGGTTGCCTGGTTCTAGATTTATCAAATTCAAAACCAAAACCTTGCTTTGGCTTTCTTGGGAAGATTTCCATCTTGTTTGTGGGTTTTGTAGCGTTTGCCTACGCGGGTTCACATCATGGTTCATCCATGGAGAAGTTTTGTCTCGTAGATATCAATATAGGCTCCTATGGAGTGCTTCAACCTCTCTTTTTGAAATAGTTCAACTTTCTTGTATTACGATGGCTCTTTTATGCAAAAGCTTTTTCCATGGTGGAAGGTTCATCTATGGAGTCCCTTATAGGATACTTTATACCTCTTCTTTTGAAGGGGTTTGAATTGCTTAAATGGGGATAGATCTTTTATGCATGAGCTTTTTCTTTGGTGGATGATTCCTCCATAGAAAGTTTTATCTTGTAGGTATCAAGGTGAGTTTTTCGAAGCAAACTAACTTTCTTCCATGGAGATAGATCATCTATAGTAAGGGCTTCTTTCATAGTAGATGGTTTATCCTTGAAAGTTAAATAACAAATCACACTCGTGTTTGCTGAAATTCATTTATATTGAAAATAAGTAATTACATGGGCAGGTAAAGAACATTCTACTAAATATATAAACATTGTTCATTGATAACATTTTTTTAAGTGCACAATTTTCTTTAGATGAGGCTGTGTCTTTTCATCTAGGTCCTCTATTCTATATGTACTAGGTTATAGTTCTTCCTTGATACGACGAGGGCATTTCCAATTGGGGCCCAATGTGCCAAAGCCTAATTCTTTTGAAGAGAGGAAGACCTTTCTTTACACAAGGTCATCTATAAAAAATAGCCTCTTCTCTACTTTGGCACTGTAATTACGGGTCATTTTTTCTGATGAGAGGAAAGTTTTATTTGTGAATCATCCCCCATCTCCTCAAAGAAGTCAAGTTCACACTCCTTCAGCTCGTCATAAGATATTTCATTGAGGTTTGGGAGACGTGGTGAGGACATTCCTACCTTAATTGAACTCATAAATGCAACATAGGCCATGAAGAAAAAGGTGTCTTTAATGGTTATTTGGATTATGGTGCATATAGCCCTTGAGGAAGAACATCACCCATGCTCCTTTGGAGGCATCATACTTTATTTTTAGGGTATACTTGATGATTTTGTTAATGGCTTCTATTGGCCATTTGCTTGATGGTGGTAAGTTGTCGAGAAGTGTTTCTTAAGTTCGAGTTCTTCTTGACTTTCTTGTTGTCAAACTATCATTACCAGATACGATTGAGAAGGCAATGCCAAACTAACGTATGATTTTCTTCCAAAAGAATTTGGAAGTGTTGGTGCCAGTAATCTTAGCCAGATGTTCAGCCTCCACCCACTATATGAAGTTATCAATGGTGGCAATTGCATAGCTTGAGCTATCTCTCTCCTTTGTTAAAGGGCCTATAAAGTCAATCATCCACTTGACAAATATCAAAGGTTAGAAACAACTATAAGCTCTTCGGATGGTTGCCTCTAATGGTTGAGAAGCATTGCATTTGTTCCATTTTCACATAAATTAAGGGGCATCATTTTTCAAGTACGCTAATAACATTCTTGCCTTAGCACTTTTCGTTTGAATTCGGGTCCTTTGGTATAGTTGACACATATGCCTTCTTAAATTTCTCGGATCACGTAAGTCTATTCTCATCCCGTGCATCGAAGGAGGGGCCAGGAGAAGTCTCATTATATAGCACATCATCTTGGAAAAAAAAGTATGCAACTTTTTTTTCTAAGCTTGTAGGCATTATCCTTGTTACCGGACAGGACCTGATCCTCGAGGAAGGCAGTAATTGGTTTCATCCATGATAGGGTATCTTTAATCCACATTACTTATTCTCCTTTGAGATAGAAGGCCTAACAAAGTGCTTAATTGGCACTATTTAAGCAACTTGGAATCTTTGCTACTAGCTAGCTTGGATAGTGCATTGACATGGGCATTTTCAAGGCTTGGAATTTGTGCTAACTCAAACTTTGCAAGGGATGGGATGAGCTCCATTGCCTATTTAAGGTATACTTTCATGCCTTTATCTCTTGCGGTGAAGTTTTCATTGACTTGGCTCATTATTAACTAATAATCGCTAGTGATAAGTAGCCTCTTTGCTTCAATACCTCAGCTAATATGAGGCTCGCTAGGACAACTTTATACTCAACAATGTTGTTAGAGGCCTTAAATTCGAACCTTACCACACAATTAAGCTTGTCGCCTTCTGGGGCTAACCAAGAGCATTCTAACCCCAGAGCTTACCTCTCTAGATAAACCATCAACAAAAAAGCTTAAAGTGGAAAGCTCTACGAGTTTAATGTCTCCTCGATTTTAGGGATGTTGGTATATTTTATTACAAAATTTGCTAGGCTTTAACCCTTGACGGAGGTTCTTGGCTTGAAGATGAGGTCAAATTCACTTAGTTCTACAACCAATTTAACAACCTTTTAGGCTTCTGAAGCACTTGCTTAAGTGGAAAGTTTTTACCACTTCTAACTATGGACCCGAAAATATAGCTTCAACTTTCTTAAAGCGGTGAGAAGAAAGATGGTGAGCTTCTACGCCCAGGTAGTGGGCCTCCATTTGTAGGAAAAATTTTCTTATATAGTAGATAGGCAATTGGTGATCGCCTTCTTCTCTTATAAAAACTAAGTTGGTGGAATTTTAGATACATCTAGACATAGTAAAAAGTGCTCATCGGCCTTTGGTTCGAATAGGAAAGAGGTATATTCTAGGTATTTTTTCAATCCCTCGAAGGTCTTTTCACACTTCTCACTCCATTGGAACTTCTTTCTCCTTTAAGAATTTTGATAAATGGAAGGCATTTATCGATGACTTTTAAGATGAAGCAACCAAGGCTGCTAATCACCCGGTGAAGCTCTATATCTCTATAGCTTTTTGAGGGGACATAATCTCTATTAGGGCATTAATCTTTTTAGAGTTGTCTCCAATACCTTTTTGGCTGACCAGGTAGCTTGAAAACTTTTTGACGGAGACACTAAAGGCGTACGTAAGGAAGGTTTGACCTCATTCTGTATTTTCTATAAATTTAGAAAGTAGCATCTAGGTGCTTGACATGGTCTTTCATTTTGAGGCTCTTCATTAGCTTTCATCCACGTATACCTCTATAGTTTTGCTAATGAGGTTAGCAAACACCTTGTTGACAAGCTTTAGTAGATGGTCTTTTGTAGCCTAGGAACTCTTCACAAGATGTATGGAGATCTGATTATAGCCTGAATAGGCATCCATGAAGTTTAATAACCTATTCTCCATGTTAAATCCATAAGTTGGTCGATTCTAGAAAGGCTAAAGCTGTCCTTTGGGCAAGCTTGGTTGATGTTAGAAAAGTCTATATCGACCATCTACTTGCCACTATTCTTCTTTACGAGAATTGGATTGGATATCAACCTCAAATATAGGGCCTCTCTTATGAAGCCATTAATTATCAGTTTCTTCACCTCTTTCTTCAAGGCCCTATACCTCCCTGGGTTGAGGACTCTCATCTTTTTCTATGCAGAGCAAATTTAGGATCAATTTTGTGATGGTGACAATGACCTTTGGGTCAATTCCGACTATGTCCTCATGCATCCAATTAAACACATCTAAGTTCTTGCACAAGAAACCTTTTAGCTTTTCCTCCACTTCTTATGATAGATCACTTCCCATTTGTAGTGAATTGGTGAGATGATGAGAACCACATAGCAGTATTGACTACAAACCCACAACGAGATTGTTACAAAAACCCAAAAAAGCCTAACTAAAGCTTTAGAGTTTAAACCCCAAATTAATGAACCAAAAAATAGCAAGAATGTTGCTTGAAGGACCTCTTGATTAAACAATCCAAGACCAGCACCCAAATTGTAGAACGCCACAATAATGTGAATCTTCTTAAGTTCAAATTATTCAATGAAGAATTGAAGAAAGCAATATGCCTTGCAATTTAATTCACTCAATAATAATGTCTTCTAATGTATGAATACAATAAAAGAGAATTCATATATTTATACTAGTTGTAAAACCCTAAAAAAATCTAGTAAAACCATGCATTATTTGTCCAAGATTACAAAGATATGAAATAAAAATTAAATCTAGCAAAATATGGAAAATTGTGGAAAAGGAAAATTTTTGCCCGAAATTACACTATGCGGTCGCATAGTATAATCCAATGCAGTCGCATAGTTCATTTGAAATCCTTCATTTTGGTCTCGGGAATGGTCTATGCAGTTGCATGCTTTTTATACTATGTGACCGCATAGTATGAACTTTCAATACCAACACGTGCAAAATTTCGTGATGATTATGGATTGTACTCATGGGCGAAATTCGAACACACGAGCTAAAATTTATGCCCGTTTTAATACAAGGCTTGAATCAAGTTGCTCCAATTTGTTTTGACTCTCGACCCCGGCATAGAAGTTGTCCCATTTTGTGCCACGAGTGATGATTCATTGATTATGAATTGAACAAGTAACCCATCGCTTGTTTCACCCACTTTTCCCTCGATCTCGTCATTGGTCTATCTTTGATTATCAACGGGTCTCGTCCAAGGCTCGTCTTTATTAGGCTCGACTCTAGGATCACATCATCTCCTCCCTCTTCAAAAGAATTCGTCCTCGAATTTGCACCTACATCAAAGAGAGGAAAAGGAAAAGAGAGAGAGAGAGAGAGAGAGATCAGATACATTAAATGTTGCTGAAACATTATACTCACCTGGAAAATCTAGTTTGTAAGCATTGTCTTGATCTCTTCAATGACTTGAAATGGACCATCTCCTCGAGGTTGCAACTTTAACTTCCATTGCTCTGGAAAATGCTCTTTTCTGAAGTGTACCCAAACCCAATCACGTGGTTTGAATGTTACGTGTTTTTTCCTCTTGTTTGCCTGTGATGCAATAAGTTTTTTTTGTTCTTGATTTGCAACTTGACTTTTTCATGAAGCGATTTCACCAATTCTACTTTCTATTTGCCATCTAAACTACCACGTTCATTCACAGGTAACGAAATTAAATCAAATGGTGTTAGCAGATTAAAACCATAAATAATTTCAAAAGGAGTAAACAAAGTGGTAGAATGAGTAGCATGATTATAAGCAAAATCAACGAAAGGTAAACAATCTTCCCAATTTTTTAAGTTCTTGTTGATTACCGTATGCAGTAATTGAATCATCGTCCTATTGACTAGGTTTGCCCATCAGTTTGCGGGTGACAAGTCGTAGAAAATAATAATTTTGTGCCTAACTTACCTCACAAAAATCGTCAAAAGTGACTTAAAAATTTCACGTCTCTATCCGACAATATATGTTTTGGAACCCTATGCAAACACACCACCTTCTTAAAGATCAAGTGTAATATGTGTAGCACCGTCGATTTTGTGACATGGTATAAAGTGCCCCATTTTACTAAACCTATCTACCACTACAAAAATTGCATCACGTTCTTTCTTGGTCCTAAGTAAACCCGAAACAAAATCCATTGAGATATCAACCCAAGGTTCACTAGGCATAGGTAATGGTGTGTATAGTCTTTGAGGTAAAACTCTAGACTTAGCACGTTTGCAAGTTATGCATCGATTACAAACTCTCTCAATATCACTTTTCATCGTAGGCCAATAGAAAGGCTCACCTAACATCTCTAAGGTCTTTTGTATCTCAAAGTGCCTTATAAGTCCACCACTATGAGCCCCTCTCACCAATAACTCTCGTATTGAACAATTAGGTTCACATAATTTATTTTCCCGAAATAAATAACCCTCGTGTTTAAAGAATTTATCAATAGCCCCCTTATCACAAGATTTATAAATTTTAGAAAAATTTACATCCTTTTCATACAATTCCTTAATGTATTCAAAACCAAACAATTTAGAATCAAGAAAAGTTAGTAACTTATACCTCCGAGATAATGCATCTATCACTATGTTTTCTTTACCTTGCTTGTAGTTGATGACGTATGAAAATGTCTCAATAAACTACATCCATCTGGCATGCCTCTTGTTCAACTTTTCTTGACCCTGTGAATGCTTCAATAACTCGTGATCGGTGTGAATAACAAATTTCTTTGACCATAAATAATGCTGCAAAGTCTCCAACGCCCAAACAAGTGGATACAATTCCTTATCATATGTTGGGTAATTCAATGTAGCCTTACTCAACTTCTCACTGAAATAGGCTACCGGTCTTTTTCCTACATTATAACTACTCCTATGCCTATCCCTGATGCATCACACTCAATCTCGAAAGTTTTGTTAAAATCAGGTAACACTAAAATAGGTGCCTTACATAATTTATTCTGAATCATTTTAAATTCCTGTTCATCGCTCTAATGAAAACCCACACTTTTCTTAACGACCTGTGTAAGTGGTGTAGTGATTGTGCTAAAACCTTTTACAAATCTCCTATAAAAACTAGTCAATCCACGGAAGTTCCTAACTTTACTTATACTTTTAGGTGTAGGCCAATTTTTAATAACTTTAATTTTCTCATCATCCACTTCTACCCCATTAACACTAACTACAAACCCTAGAAATACCATTTTTTCCATGCAAAATTACACTTTTTAAAGTTAGCAAACAATTGTTCCTTTCTTAATACTACAAGCACACAACATAAATGTCCCACATGCTCATCAAGATTTTTGCTATAGACTAGAATGTCGTCAAAATATACTACAACAAATTTTGCAATGAAAGCATGTAAAACATGGTTCATAAGCGCATAAAAGTGCTTGGTGCATTTGTAAGTCCAAAAGGCATAACTAATCATTCATATAAATCATATTTAGATTTAAATGCCGTTTTCCATTCATCACCTTCCCACATACGAATTTGATGGTACCCACTTTTAAGATTTATTTTACTAAAAATACAAGCACCATGCAATTCATCAAACATATCATCTAACCTAGGGATGGGGTGACATACTTTACCGTGATATTGTTGATAGCTCTGCAATTCACACACATTCACCATGTCCCATCTTTCTTTGGCACTAACAACACTGGAACAGGACACGAACTCAAGCTTCCCTGAACATAGCCCTTTCCCATCAATTCCTCCATTTGCTGCTAAAGCTCCTTGGTCTTCTCAGGATTACTCTAGTAAGCTAGTCGATTTGGAATAACTGTTCTAGGTATGTAGTCAATTTGATGTTCAATTTCCCGAATGGGAGGTAATCCACTCAATAGGTCCTTCGGGAATACGTCTTGGAATTCCTGCAAAATGGTTTTAGCTAAACTAGGGAGGGGGTGTTAGCTTCCTCAAAATTGAGGAGTGTTTCCTTTTACGAGAATAGAAACATCTCTTTCCTCTCAATTATTTCCCTTCTCAACTCACTCTCTTTTGCAAAGAAATTCGCTCATGATTTTTCTTTTCTCTCGGAAGACTTTCTTTCTTTTTTCTCCTATGGCTCATCTCTCTTTTTCTCTCTAATAGCCACCTCACAATTTTCTCTCTTGCTCACTATCTCATAGTTTTCTCTATGTTTCTCTTGCTCATACATTTCTCTCCTTTTTTCTAACTCAGTTACTCTCCTCTCTTTCTCATCCTTAATTTAATTTGGTCCTCATACACTTGCATCGGTGTTAACGGTACAAGAGTGATAGACATCCCATCTTTGATGAAACTATAGCGATTTTTATATCCATCATCCATAGCCTTCCTATCATATTGCTACGGTCTCCCCAATAAAATATGCTCCGCTTGCATCGGTACCAAATCACACGTTACTTCGTCCCAATAATACCAATTGATATATTTATTAACACCCTTTTATTAAATTTAACTTCTCCACTTTCATTTAAACATTGCAATTTATATGGCCTAAGATTCTTCAACAATGTTAAATTCAACTTCTCTACAAATGCTACGCTAGCGATATTTGTACAACTACCACTATCAAAAATTACACTACATACCGTATTGTTGACGTGGCATCGAGTATGGAAGATGTTCTCCCGTTGCAACTCCAAGTCATCAGCTTTGATGTGAGTAGTAAGAGCTCTCCTTGAGACAAGTAAATCCCCAGAGGCTCCTTCAATTTTTTCTCCATCACTAACCTCCTCCAAGGTCGGCATGTCATCATAGTCGGCTTCACTTTCGCTCACCACCTCTCCATTATCCCGCCTCTAACTCCACGTAGTGTTGCAATTCAACAGCATTAGCAATTTCACTATTTAACCCATTCAAAAATCGTGCCGTAGTAGCTTCCCAATCCTCCACCACATTCGCCCTAATCATAAGCATCTCCATCTCCTTATGGTAATCATCTATGCTCTTTGATCCTTGATACAAACTTTGCAACCTTTCATGAATTTCCATATAATAGTGATTAGGAACAAATTGTTTCCTCATTAATGTCGTCAACTTATCCCAAGTGCTATTTGGTCTCCCTCCATGCCTACGGTGTGAAGTAACCACCTGGTCCCTCCAAGAAATTGCATAGTCAATAAATTTGAGAATCGCTAATTTCACATTTTTCTCTTCCAAATAGTTATGACACTCAAAAATCAATTCAACCTTCTTCTCCCATTCTAAGTAAGCCTCTGGGTCACTTCTCCCCTTAAATTGTAGTATCACCATTTTTATACTTCCCAAATTACCATCTACCTCATCTCCAACATTATTCCTACCCCATCGTTCTATCCTATCACCTCTATTCCTTGTTCGTCCCAAATCAACGTCATTAACCTCATAATCATCCATATCATTATCATACTCCTCAAGCCTTACCCTCCTAGGTTCTCATCTACTTGGTCCCCTAGCATTCGACACCTCTACTGGTTGTCCCTTACTAAGATTAACAATTGTCGGACTATTTGTGCCATCTAATCTGCCTACGTGTCCACTTTTTCCTATATATCCCCAAGCACCATTTCAAAATGCCATCTCATATCATCCGAAGAATTGTTGAAATTGCCGTATCTACTTGAATTAAAATCTTCTCTTTCTAACATCCTAAAACTAGAAATTTTTTGCCTTACCGATTTTCACTTAGAAATGACACAAGTTTTTTTTTGCTTTTTCCCTCTATTAAACTGCCGATCTACCTTCTACCACTCGGTGCTTTCTTCCAAGCACTTCAAAAAACAATAGTGAACTAGTAGAATTCAAAAAAATAAAAACCCGTGGAATTCTAAATCGAATGTAAATCCAAGGTTGTGAAACCAAAAGGACTCGAAGAATTTAATAGTACTAAGACTTCATAGTAATTGACTCAACTTGAAAATTAACTCGAAAATTGAAATAAAATATGTTGGAAGAAAATTGAACAAAAGAAGAATAACAATATAACTTTTTTTTTTTTTTTTTTTTTTTTTTAGCTCTTTTGGGTTTTTTTCTTATTTTTTTTTTTTTTTTTTTTTTTGGTGGACACAAAAAAAATAGCAAGAGTTAAACTACCAACAATTTGAACGAAAGTGGTCTTGGATGCCCAAAAACAACCTTTGGAAGAATTTGACGATAATTTAATGGCTCAAACAAAGGAGAAGACAATAACGATGAAAGCACAATTGAAGACTCGAAAAACAAAGAACACGACAAAAAAATAACAAAAAATTGGAAAACAAAAACACGAGGCTCAATGAAAGAAAAACAAAGGTTATAACCTATTAATTGGGAGCTTGTACTCTGATACCAACTGATGCGAACCACGTAGCAGTGTTGACTACGAAAACCACAATAAGATTGATAACCTAGAAAATCCTAATTAAAGATTTAGAGTTTGAACCCCGAATTAATGAACCGAAAAATCCAGCAAGGACGTTACTTGAAGGACCCCTTGATTACACAATTCAAGACCCGCACCCAAATTGTAGAACGCCACAATAACTATGATTCTTGATAAGTTCAAGTTATTCAGTGAAGAATGGAAGAAAGCAATGTGACTTGCAATTTAATTCACTCAATAATAATGTCTTCGAATGTATGAATACAATAAAAGAGAATTCCTGTATTTATACTAGTTGTAAAACCCTAAAAAATCTAGTAAAACTGTGCATTATTCGTCCAAGATTACAAAGATATGGAATAAAAATAAAATCTAACAAAATATGGAAAATCGTGGAAAATGAAATTTTTGGCCAAAATTACACTATGTGGTCTCATAATATAATCCAATGCAGTCGCATAGTTCATTTGAAATCCTTCAATTTGGTCTCGGGAATGGTCTATGCAGTCGCATACCTTTTATACTATACGACCACATAGAAATTTCAACACCAACTTTGTCATGTGCAGAATTTAGTGAAGATTCCGGATTGTACTCATGGTCGAAAATCGGACACCTGAGCTGAAAGTTATGCTCGTTTTAATCCAAGGCTTGAATCAAGTTGTTCCAATTTGTTTCGACTCTCAACCCCAACATAGAAGTTGTCCCATTTTGTGCCACAAGTGATGTTTTATTGATTATGGATTGAACAAGTCATCCCATCATTTGTTTCACCTGAATTGCCTTTGATCTCGTCATCGCTCCGTCTTCGATTATCAACAGGTCTCGTCCAAGGCTCGTCTTTATTAAGCTCGACTCTAGGATCACATCACGAGATCTTGTGGATCTATGGAGAACTTAATAGTTCTTCTATTGAAGTTATTTTTGAATTGGACTCGGTGATGCACACGGTCCAACATATCAAACATAGCCCCTTCTTTTTAGGAGTCCTTCCTTCTTTAGGGGCATCAATAATCTAGATGTCTTTATCTTTTTCAATGGTATATCCTTCGAGTAATCAACAATTTCGACATCAAGTAACACCAAATTGATATCACGAGGCTCAGCCTTTCTAAGGAAATTAAAGTAACATTCCCTAGCTCCCATCTGATCACCTTTTCCTATGGCAATTTCATGTTCTATGGTAACTGTATGCATAAAGATGGAAGTGTGGGATATAGTTCCTTTAGGGTAGGTCTTCCTAATACTCCTTGATAGGTTGTCCTGTTGTTAACCACATGGAACTCCATGTAATAGCTAGCCATCACAAGGGTGATTTCCTTTTGGGATGATGATACAATCAGTGAACCCGTATAATGGAGAGGTCATTTCGTATCCACTAGCATCTTGTCAAAGGTTGCCCCAAATGGGATGTTAACAGAGCTCCCATTGTTTACTATTATGTGCTTTGGTCTATTACGTATTACAACAACCCTTATCACCAAGTCATTGTAATGAGAATAGTCCAGAGTCGCTGCATCTTCTTGGGTGAAGGTAATAAGTTACACATTATTGTCTCCATATAGGTTGTTGTTAACTACGTAACTAGCCATTGAGGGGTCTTTGGCCTCTTTGGCATAGTTTCGTTAGGCGTTTCGAGTTTTACCTCCAACATACGGACTCCCCAAAGATCGAGTCAATCTTGTAGATGGATGCAATGTCAACATCCATCAGGGAACTCTCTTTACTTTTTGCCCATTTCAGGGCATTTCTCTATTTTCATCTCTCCTATGGTGAGGGGGTCTTCTGTAGGAAGTCACCTCATCTCATCTCACCTAGGTTGTTGAACTTGTTTAAACAAGAACATATTCCTACATAGGGGACTATCATCTCTTCTAGGCTCACTAGGCTCACGGAGATTACTCTGCTTTGTGGGTTACGAAATATCTCTACACTCACTAGTATCAGGGCTATAAGCTTAGTGATCGGCATTGTAAGGCCGAACATCATTATATGGCCTATTTTTAAGCCTATTGCCTTTGTCTTTGCCTCTGCCTCTATCTTCTGGGTGGGTTAGCTACCTTCAAGCAGCTCTTGGTTCTTTATAACCAATACGTCTAACCTCTTAATAGGCCAAGGCTATACGGCATTTAGTGTGGCCGTGATGAATACTGGCTCGAAGTAGGGACAACTATATGTCCAGCTTGGGTACACTCTTAGTTTACAAAATGAGAGCTAAGGCCTTTTTTTCTCTTCGCCTTTAAGGGAATGGAAGCCCCCAAAGAGGCCCTATTAAGGTGATCAATCAACTCTTCATTGATGATTTCTCTTCTCATCATTTCCATCAACACATCATAGGTAGTTATTTCATACATCCTTTCAGAAGAGGGTATTCATATTAAGTCCTCCCCTCAAGGTAGAGATTGTTTTTTTATGCAAATCCTATTCACAGTAGGTCATCTCATTGGCGAAATAGGCTGTTTAGTTTTTTAAGATTTTTCAGTCCAATTACCTCATTTCTCAAAAGCATTGAACAAGGCTTCTCTATAACACTCCACATAAATTTTACATGTTTTAAAAGTAGAGTGATTTAATTTTATTATGTTATAATTGGTCATTTAGAAAATAGAACCCATTTACATTTTAGCCGTATAATCACATTAAAGTCCATAAGATAGTATGATCGTCCAGTTCGTTTAAATTTTTTGTTTAGGCCAAATATTTAATTATTGCAGAAGAATATAAAAAAAAAAGTATACTAATATTGAGCTCATTTTATAACTCGCATTAAATAATATATGTTCGGTAAGTTCGTATAATTTAAGACCTAATTATTTCAAGTCAAAGAAAAGTATCTAATAGGTATTATTTTATTACATGATAATATGCTTTATAAGATAATTAGGAAGAGAAAATCCTACTATATCATAGTTATCAAAACCG
>NC_036251.1:12976876-12979075 GCF_002742605.1 Olea europaea var. sylvestris
AGGTATTATTTTATTACATGATAATATGCTTTATAAGATAATTAGGAAGAGAAAATCCTACTATATCATAGTTATCAAAACCGGCCCGGCTTGGACGTCAGCCCGATAAACCGATGACCCGGGCCCTTGATCAAGCCAGGCCAGCTTATTTTATATAAATGCAAGTAGGTGATTTTTGAATAATTTTCGGGCCGGTTCAGCTCCATTCGACTCGATTGATTTTTAAACCAAATTTCAAAACTCTTTTACATTGAAATTGTAGATACCAAAGGTTTGAACCCTTGACCTCTAAGTAAAACATAACCTTACCACTAGTGCAAGCAATACTTTATTATCTATTCTTTAATAAATTATATCTAACCTATGAATAATTTGCTACTTTTAGAAACTTTTTTCAAAAAAATTAGTCCAACATTTTCATTCACTTTGTAATTTCAAATAATTATTTTATATATTTATTCTGTTTGAAAAAAATTAATTTTAACTAAGATAAATTGAATAGATAATACACAAAAATTTTGTCAATCACTAATAAATAATTTGTAAATCACAAAAAGGGAAAATATATTTTCTTTAAAATGTTTGCTTGTTCCTTATTCAAGGACAATCTTTTTCAAGGGAAAAGTTTAAGCACTTTTCAGTAAGCTTTCTCTATTGGTTTTCCACAAACCACTCCAATATGTTAACCTTATTTTTTATAGGAACAATGTGCCCAATAGATCATGGCTCATCTCACGTCCACATAACTTCTTTTTACACATTTAGACAAATCATTAGAGCATGTAGCCTTCTCCGAATTTGGGAAAGGTGGTAGAGAGCACTTCAACCATCTAGTCAGTCTATTTATAAGAAAGTATGGTACGTGTTAAAGATTTGAGCCATTAAGTAAGAGAAAATTCAAATTCGAGAGTGTATACAGATAGTAAAAGTGTGAAAGCAAACTTATAGCTTTTAGAGTCTAAAGTTGTATTACCTTAAATGACACAATATGAGCTTTATTGTAGAAGAGAGGAAATAATAATTGTTGGAAGAATAGACTTGTGGCCTCATCTTAAAAATCGAGGCACCTTATCATAGGCATCTTTTAATCAATCCTAGGCTGAGGGCATTTAATGTTCCTAACCATTTGTAGCCCTATAGCCTAAATTGTAAGGACTAGACTTGTCATATTGACTTAGTAAAGTAGGTGTTGCAATGAGTTGTCACATCAATCATTCATAGAAAATCCGGGCAGAAGATCTTTGTAGTGTCTCTAATTGCCTCACCTCGTCTATGAAGGTTCAGCCACTATATGTGGGTTCGACCTTTCCATAGGGATTCAGCCTTTTATGGGAGGGTTCGACAAAAATCACTACTCACTTACTACATGGCTTCCATGGTGTATCAAAACCGTAGATAGCAAAGTCTAAATTTTTATTTAAGCTTGACCCGTTGCGTGAAGTTCATCCTATGGTCAGGGTGTGATTCAGTAAATGGAAATCAAGGACCAAATCGATAGCATGCTGAATACATGTATTGGATAAGCTCATTGGGTATGTTATGAAGGGTAATGTCGATAAACTCCTCTAGTAATGGAGTAACATTTACATGTTAGAGCTTATTTTTCAATTTTAGTTAATTACTTGTCTCGAACGAAATTAACACTAATTGATTGGTTTAACCTACTATATCTCTATGTCTATTAAAATCAAACAACTGCATTAAATCTTTTTGAAAATATCTCAATGGTCACCAAAGGCTAGGGTATATATTTATCCTCTCACAAACCTAAGGTTTCTACTATATGGTCTAAAATACACAATTTTCTTTCGAATGATATACAAATCACTATATATAATGATGCATTGACAATATAAATGAAGATGCAATAATTACAATAGTAAAAACACATGAAAATAAGTAACTTAACATTAAAGAGCAAATATTAAAATTAATTAAAGCTAGGTTAAGTTTAAACCATAAATCCCAACAATGAAACTTAGCCCGTGTTAAATATATGATAAAAATGAGAATATTTTTAATGATACGATATAAGTTTAGCAAAATAGTGGAAAGTATATAAGATTATATGAAAGACCCCATATGGTTAGATTGTGAAGATAATGGCTAGCTCTTGATTTCCCAAATATTTCTCCAAATCCTTAAATGTACTCTCCTTGTGCTCTTCGTTTTTCTCCAAAAATTATCAAGGAAGTGTGA
>NC_036251.1:12982182-13153539 GCF_002742605.1 Olea europaea var. sylvestris
TTTAAAAAAAAGTGATTTTTTTATAAAAGTGATCGTTTTGGTCACTTTTAAAACATAGTCAATGACCGTTAACGAAGGTAGGAACGATGATTTCGCAATTGCAAAAGATTTATTGACACTTTCGATTAGCACTGTAGCTTTGGAGTCTGCTTTTATTGTAGGTAAGAGGAATTTATCCGAAGTCAGGAGCCAACTGAAAGAAGATATTTTAGAAGCATTAATGTGCGTGAAGGATTGACAGAACGCTTATTTCTGAATATAAGATAAATATGCCAAAATTGTCTGTCATCAAGTAAGTGATTTATACCAATTTAATCACAATTTATTATTTTATAATACTGTTTTAATTATTTTTAAAAAATTGTACACGTTACAAATTATTCGTGTACAATTTTTAACTCTACCTACTCAAAATTTAAGTATCCGGTCCCTAACCCGGATAAAGAATGGGGGTTTATGACTTTATGTTTTATCCATTTTAAAAAAAGAAAAAGAAAAAAATCATTTTTATCAAATCATTTTGCTCGATTTATTTATTTTTTGTTAAAAAAATAATACATAGTTTTTGTTTTATCAATTTTAAATGTTAAAAAAAATGGCAAGCTTGCGAGCCCAAGGCTCGTTTGTAATGAGCTCGTGGGTAAAAGGGCCGAGCTGGCTCGATTCAACCCATTGCCAACCCCACACTGACGAGCATTGTATTCTCATGCACTGCAATAATGTTTGGAGGTACTGCTCCGAAATTTGCACCGATGGCAATAGCTTTCAAGTTATCCTCTGCCATGTATTCCTCTTTCTATTTTTGTCATAGTTCAAGTTCTTTTCTTCAACACCTAAATGTGGGTTCGATCTCTGGATCAAATTAAGCAAGATTATCGGGTCTCAAACTTTACATAAAAGTCTTGAAAAAGTAAGCAAGAAAACTGTAAAAAAAAATTCTAGTCAAAATAAACTAACTAATAAAGCAATAAAATTTAGATTAAAACTAAAATTAACTAAAATTATAAAAAAAAAAAAAAAAATAGTCCCCAGGAACGACGCTAAAAATTTGACCGTTTGAAAACCCGAAAGTGCATGGAATTATGACAAGTAATATAACGATGAATAGAGTGTCGAACACACAATTGCTATGTATTTGAACGAGTGAAAATTAACTGTAACTTTAATCGAATAGCAAAAAAGTTGTGATATTTCTGTACTAATTTCTAAATTGTCAATTAAACTAGTGAAATCAATTTGGATAGTCCTTTATGGCTCCAGGTAGCGACTAGATCAACACGTTATTCTTGCAAAGCTGAAGGACGGGATTACCATTCCAACAGTTGGACTCCATATGTTATTCAGACGCTTGAAAGTGATACAAGAGTTTACTCCATCAGTGCTTACAACATGGATTACAAAAATCACTTTAGGTACAATATTTTTACATTAAGTTGAATCTAATTAGCAAGGCTAATGAAGATTCTGCATACAATGGTTCTATCATAAAAAAAATTATGGATCAAGTCTGTCAAATCATGGAGGACTTTTCATTCATTAGTGCACTTCAGTATATTGGAAGTGGAGTAGAAATAAGGTTGATAGAGTATATGAAGTTGATTCTTTGATAGCAATATCAGCTCATATAGTATCATTGTCACAGAAGGTGGAACAAATGAGTGCAAATCAAATAGTCGAATGGATAGTCCTTTTGCTCAATCAGTAGAGGATGTAAATTATGCTCAAAATTTTCAAAGACAGCGATACAATCAGAATCCTAACACGCGTTATGAAAGCTGGAGAAATTATCCAAGTTTTTAGTAGAGCAAGAATCAGCAAGCCCAATTGACACCACAGCAAACTACACCACGAGGATTTTAGCAGACTGAAAATAAGTTTTCCTTAGAAGGTCTTGTTACTAAATTGGCGGAGATCCTACATAGCATGTACAAAGAACGGATAAAGCTTTACAATTTCAGGGAGCTACCATCGAGAATTTAGAAATCAAATGTAGCAAATAACTAAGGCACTTTAAAAAAGATAGCCTTGAGCCAAGAAGGACTAAGTTATGGAGAAGGAACATATTGAGGCAATTACTACACACAGCAGGGCTAAACTTCCAGAAATTATAGTTGAAAAATAGGAGGTAATGAATAAAATGGTACCTTCCATGGTCAATGAGCACTTGGAGGAATCTGAGCAAAATAAAGAATCGAGAAAGAAAAAGTATCAGAGGATCCAAAGGTTAAGGTAACAATTCCTACCAGAGAATATGCTCTACAAATACCCTTCCTATAGAGACTGCAAAAGAGGAAGTTGGAAGAATAGTTTGCAAAGTTCTTCGACATCTTTAGAAAGCTTTATGTCAACATCTCACTGATTGAAGCTATATCTCAAATGTCAATCTAAATAAAGTTTCTAAAAGAGTTCCTATCCATAAAGAAAAAGCTCATAGATTTTGACATCATCAATTAAATGAGGAGTGTAGTACCATCTTGTAAGACAAATTAACTCATAAACTAAAAGATTTAAGGAGTCTCAAAATACATTTCTCAAGAGAAAATTATTCGAATTTAATTGTTTATGTGACTCAGAAGCAAATATAAACCTAATTCTCTTTTCTGTTTATAGGAACTTAGGTTTAAAAGAGTTGAAGGACATCCATCTCCCTTCAATTAGCAAACAAATCGATCAAATACCGAGGTATGGTTGAAAACATACTCATTAAAGTGGGCAAGTTCATATTCCCAGTTGGCTTTGTTGTCCCAGATATAGAGGAGCCGTAGGATGAAACATTACTTATCTTAGGCAAATCTTTCCCATCAACAAGCTGAGCTATCATGGACTTTGAAAGTAGCTAATTGACATTGAGAGTGGATGATAAGCAAGAGAAGTTCAATATCTACACTACTATTAAAAACCCATTACATGAAGAGACTAGTAAAAAGACTAAGGAAGAGTGCAAATATATTGCTGAAAATGTGCAACAAGGCTCAAGTTAGACAAAGCCTAAAAATCTAGAAAGCCTTGGTCGAGAGAAGAATGCTAAGTTCAAAGTTTGAAAGGCAAAAAAAGGATGCAATGCTGAAAATTGTGAGGAGTTCAAGGGCTCAAGACACCTATTTAAACCACCACGATTAATAACTCCATACAGTCTAGTTGAAGACTATAAACTAAGCGCTTATGGATCGGCAACCCAATCCTACCCAATCTCTTCCTTTTTATTTATTCTGTTTTCTGTACTGCATTGTATATATATTTATTTTGATTATTAGTTTGTTATAGATTTAGGCATGTTTCAATTCATTTTTGGGGTCATCTTCATCATTGACACTTAGCCTATAAAAAAAAAAAAAAAAGGCATTCATTGAGTCAACAGGAGTCAAAATTTGCGTGTAACATTCTTTAGTTGCAGTTTAAGCATAAAAAGGAAAAAATAAAGTTCCAAAGTACTCTATACGGCCGCATGGTTCAAAACCATATGCAATCGCATGAGTAACATCTAGGGATCTAAAACTCAAAAATCATTTCTTCTATAAAGTCCTACCCATTTCTTCTATGCGATCGCATAGTCTAAATCGGTGCTGAAATTTTTTAAAATGTTACTTTTTTTCTCCTATTTTTGATTCTTTTAATTGTTTTCTTCCCCTCTTGATAGGTGCCATGGATATTGACATCTGAAGGAGCTTAGCAAAGTACAAGTTAGGATAAATTGACAAATATCTCATCACACATTCAATAGAGAAATTTGGGAAGTCGCTTCTTCATTTTCTTGCACATTCCCTTATATCCTTACCTATACTTTATGACAATGTGGACATTGTAGGTTTTAAGTTCAAGGATGAGAAAAACTTTTAATTGTTGGTTTTGTATGTTTTTGTGTTTTAGTATGTTTGTTTTTAATATTGCTTTAGTATATATGAGAAAATTACAAAATTTCAAAAAATTTGGAGAATTTCAAAACTATTTTCTTTTAATCAGCTGTGTGCCTATGTGAGTTAGATATTCTGGCTAACAATGATGATTTAATTTGGGATTAGATGTTGATTTATGAACTGTGGATAGGTTACATGCTTCAATTGATTGATACTTAGACTTGTGGAACTTGATATTATATGTGCTCTAGAATTGAGCTTTATATCATAATGCAATAAGTTGATAAAAATGCTAGATAGATTGAACATAGATGCTATACCCAAAAATATCATAAATTAATGACACTTAGACAAAATTTAGCATAGTTTAAGAATAATATTATTGTTTTAGGAAGATACGGATGTAAATGGAGATTTTTTGTTTGAAAAAATTATGAGTAGATTGTCCTAGATTAACATGATAAATTTGGGAAAAAGTTTTAAGTTAAAGATCGATTTGCTTGAATAGGTATTTGATAAGGGACATTGCACTAATTAAGGCATAAATTTTTTTAAAATTTGAAACTTCTTTTTGAAGCCTTTATGACCCGACTAATTAAGTTCGCAAGGGTATCTAAAAAAAGGGTTCCTAAAGTCATTTAACTTGGGAGTCATTACTTGAAACTTGATACAATGGTCATTTATAATGAATTAGAGGGAAAGTTGCACTTGAAACAAAATTTAATTATCTTTGAAGCCTTTTTTACTCGGGTTATTAAGCCTATAAGTATGTTTGAAACCTACTACCCTAAAATCATCTGGTTTGGGAGTCATTTGCCCAAAACCTGCTACATGGGTCATCTAAAAAGCAAAATGAGATAATGTAGAAAGGAAAAAATACTTGTGAAAAACAAGTGCATGAAAAAAGTAAAAACACGAAATGCCTTGGTTAAGTCCTAAACACTTGTTTGAGAGAATTTGACTTTTAATAAAGGATAATTAGCTTAGTTAAGTCTTGGAGGTTGAAATAATCAAATAAATGGAGAATTCTAATTTTCTGATGTGTTGACTTGCAATTAGTAGAGTCCACCAAACTAGAGAGAGTAAGGATTATAGTGAAAAATTCAACTTTAGATTGCACACTAGAAAAAAGGTAAAAAGAATAAACTGGTGGTATATGAATCATACTGGAGGTAAAAAGGATATATTTGACCACATAGGGTCGAGAATTGAAGCAACTTGTAAATTCATGATTCTCTACTTAGGTCTTCACACACACGTCAATTTTGCATTGGAAGAGTGAATATTGGTTCAGTATTGTGACTTTGAAGTGCTTTGTAGATTTAATATAGTAACTTCAAATCTTGAGATAAAAAAACTAGATTGTTTAACCAAATATTTTTGCAGGCTTACGTGTTCGTTGGTTTTTTGGTTGTAGTTTTGTTTGAGGACAAACAAACGTTAAAGCTTCGATGTTTGAAAAGTGCATTTTATACACATATTCGGGACTTAAAATAGTAATATTTGATAATTCTTTTGACAAATTATATCCTAAATTGCTATATTTATATTATATAAGTAAAACACAATGGCTGAATGAGAAATTGAAAGAAAGAAGCAAAAAATGGTGAAAATGATGAAGTCCAAAATTTGAGGGCCAAATTGTAAATATCCAAAAGTTAATTCATTACACAGTATGGTACTTTGAAGAATGCTATGTTGCAATTACAAGTCAAAAATGAATAAAATATTATCATAAATCTATTTTCAATCGCACAAATTGTATTCCAAATTTTTAGCCGAAGATTGAAACCAATTTTTGGCATAGTAAATGTTCGAATTGAAAATATCTTATTTCTAAAGAAGTTGAATCCCATTGATTTCTCTTTGCAATGTATTTTGAATTGCTTCAATCGGATATCAAAGAAAAAGTTATGATCAAAATACTAACGATTGTGCAGAGACGAAAAACATGCGCGTAAAGGCCACTTTTCTTATTTAATTTGAACTCTTTTGAAAACCAATTTAGACGTGATTTTCAACCAATTTTCTATCTCACAAATACCTAATAGTAAAATACATATTAGACACCTCTCATGTATATTTCTTACTACAAAATTCCATTAATTTTCATCATAAAAGAAAGAGAGGCGAAATCATATATTGTGAAGATTTAAAAGGCGAAGTTCAAAGACTCCTCAAATGGAGATTAAACCTGGGATTTATGGACAAAGAAGTGAAAGAATTATCGAAAATTTATCAAGATTACTTTGAAAAAATTTGAGAACATCAAGATTCATCTTCTTTATTCATTAATTCATAATTCCAGGTGATGTTCTATACATTTAACATGATTTCTTGTAATTCCAATATGTTAAGCTAGTTTTATACATTACTAGGAGAGTTGAACCCTCATTATGATATTTTTAGTTTTTAATTAATTATTTTGACTTTAATTTTTCTATTTATGTATGTTTATTATCATTTTTACAGTTCATTTCAATTGCTTGATCACCAATTGAACTATTAGTGAATTTATTGTTATCGAGAGAGACAATAGGGTTTAAGCACAATATAATAAACTTTATAAGATTCAATAGAGGATAGAGATTGATAATGTATATATCATGATTGCGTCTTTCATCAAGAGATTAAAAGGTCACATGAGTAGAATAGATTTGATCGCTATGGAGAAAGGCTTTTGATTAAAGTAGGAACATTGACCAATATGAACGAATCCAAATTGTCACTTTAATTATTACACTAAAAATAGAATAAAAATGGAGATTTGACATCTTAGCAATCCATCTCACATATTTGAAAAATACATTTGCTTGCTTTCCCTAGTTTAATTGATAATTTAGGAATTAGTATAGAAAATCACAACAACTTTTTTGCTATTCGATTGAAGTTGCAATTAATTTTAACTCGCTCAAACACATAGTTCTCGTGGGTTCGATATTCTATTCATCATTATATTACTTGACCAATATCTTGTGTACTTGCAGGTTCAAAGGGTCATGCAGCTTGCCAATACTTATTGGTTTCATTTTAGGATATTCTTAATTGTGTTCTAATCATTAGTCGCAATGTGAGGTTTGGGGCCTGAATTTTGTATGTTTTAGAGGATTGGTTTCTATTAGTCTTTGGCACCTTTGTTGGTTTGTTTGAACATGGAGTTAATATGTTCACACGGACATTGTGCCTTAGTCTTTCTTCCATTGTCTCTAAGTTACTTGTTCAAGAAATTCAATTAAAAGCATCAATACCAGCTAAAAGTTCTAATTCTACTCAATGAGTGTTAGCACAGGACAATATTGGATTGCTTGATAGATTCTAATTCTGAGAAGTGGAAATTAAAAAGACAAATGCTCTTCTTGTTCTAACATATGTAACCTTCATTGTTACATCTGGTCCAAATATAGTAAGTAAAATAAATAATAGTAATAAAATTACTTAAATCATGTTCTTTCATGTGATGATATTATTTTAACCAATGAGCAAGAAGTATGAGTATACTTGGATTGGATATATAAAAGAGAACATTATCAACAAAGTAAAAGGCATCTCAGCTGCTCTTATGAGCTCACCAACCCTTCTTGCATATTCTTTTGCAGATATAGATTTATTATAAAGGCACTTTGGGAAGCATCCTCAAATACCAGTGTCCAGGAAGATGATGAGTAGACATTTTTTTTTATCTAGATTCTAGAGGAACCATTCAAATCAATGTATCGAATTCTAGATTAATATATGTAGGTGTTACGCCCTAGATCCAATCAACTTTGAACATAAGCACTTTTAATAGACAATGGATGCAATTTTACACTTGATCTATTATTAAATTAATATTCAATTAAATTAAATAATAGAGTCTATTGATTCAAATCTTGGTAATTTGTTAATCACAAAGAGTTGTGATTGTGAGATACAAATTACTTATAATTGAATCTTAAATCATTCGTGGTTGTAAGCAATAACGAGATATGTATATCCTTATTAGGATAGACCATCACGTGTGGTATTCTTACTTATGAAGTAAGTGGCTGATGTCATAAGTTAAAGTGTGGTGACACTTAAATGAACACGTGGATGTTTTGTTATACAACAAAACATTGGAGATCTACTGGGAGATTCTACATGGATAACTATCTGAGTGTTAATGATTAATCGCTAATGCTTGGTAGTGGAATTGGTTCTTTACTTGAGGTCATCATAGTACCTTATATGAGAACAATCATGCTTTGGTGATGTTGGATATTGCTTTGCTAAGGGCCCATAATACGACATTGTTCAAGTATGCCAAGAATCATATGAAGATTGTGAACGATCAATAGAGGATTTGTCACTCTAAGATAGCAAGAAAGTATGATCTACATTTTATTCAATTAAGTTGATAATGAAATCCTTGGCTAAGGTGTACTCATAAGTCGAAAAGGAGTTTTCGATTTATATTGATTTAATAGTGGAATGAAAAATATGATCGATAATCGAAATTGATCAAATCATATTGACGAAGGATTATAGTTTTACATTAAACGAACAAACAAGTTTGGTTTTGTTATACAATGTGATATTTTCCGTCACATAAATTGTGCTGACACATTTCTAGATGTCAATCTGGAATGACGTATATGAATTAGTAAGAAATTAAAAGGGGCATTTAATTTATTGATTTTGATTAGATCAAAATAATAATTCACATCGTTATACATCGTGATTGAGAACCTAGTAGGTTACACACTAAAGATGAACTAGAAGAATAAGATTCACGAATTAATTAATTAACAAGTGCTAGATAATTAATTAACTGGGTTGCTTATTAATGGGCCCGAATTCATTAATTTGATTAATTAATTCATGAACCAAATTTAATTAATTGGACTAAAGATTGAATTGAATTAATTTTAAGAGATAGGCTAAGCCTGTTTGGACTTATATTAATAGACTACTAGTGTTTGAAAAACAGTAGAGAAAACTCATATTCTTACTAGCACAAAAAAAAGTAAAAATCCTAGTTCTCTAAATCTTGTTCCCTATGTGAATTTCCATTAGAGGTTGGAAAATTGGATAGATGTGGATTGCATATCGTTATTGTCGGAATTCAAGAATAGTAAAGAATTTTGCAAAATTCTACAAAAGTATAATTTCTATCACAGTTTCTATCTGAATACAAAAGCAGATCCTTAGTGGGAATTGAAATTTTGTTTATACTCTGATGTGCATGATTAATTACATTTCCAAGAGTGGTATCAGAACCCACTTTGTGCTCGTTAGAAATTGCTTTACGTATGGGAACAATCAAAAGTTAATTTTGTTCTTATTCTTGTTGCCAGCAATTAGGAAAATTTGATTTTCATATTTATAAAAATGGATTGATGTCAGTAGCAGCGGGTGACTGGCGCGGCAATGGCCACCCACTATCAACCATGGACGGCAAGACTAATGTGACTAAGTAGCGTGCGCTACCAGAGCACAATGCAGCTCGCACTACCATTAACAAAGGTAAGGATGAGAAGCGCAATGACAATTATCGTCGCTGCGACTCCAACAGCTCAAATGTTGCTGCAGCAGCGGACGCCGCTGCTGAATGACAGCGACAATGATCCGCCACACGTCACATGTTAAATGACAGCAACGATGACCGTCGCTTCTGTATGATTGTGACAATGATCCGCCACACATCAAAAGGGAAAGTCGATGCTGCCCAACCCTAAAATATTTTGAGGGTTTTCAATCATCAGGGTCCGAAGGTGGAGGCAGTGGCCTTTGATACAATTTGTGAAATTGTAGACCCCTGCCAGCAATTATTATTCAAGGGTCATTTTGCAAATTTTAAAATGAGGGCCTATCATGTAATTTCTATAATTAAAGGGCATGTCAATAATTTTAAACCCTGACATATTGCAAATTTCAAAACGGTTGAATTAAATTTGAAAAGAGTATTAATTGAATTTTTAAAAGGTTTAATCCTAAAATTTAATTTTGACATGTTCCAAATTTTATTTAAAATTGACAACTTCCAAATATTTTCGTTAAAATTTAATTTTAACTTAAATATTAAACTTTGACTCTAAATTGAATTTTATTTTATTTATGAATTTTATCCGAAATTAAAATGTTAATTCAATTTAAGTAAGAGTTGGATTCTAATTGAGTATCTAATTAAAAGTTGATTTTACTTAAATTATTCACCCGTTTATATTATTGAAATTGACTCTAATTTCACATTTATTAGAACTTGGTTTTAATTAAATTGTCTTGCTCTAAGATTTTCCTTGAAATTAGAGTTCAGTCTAATTTGGTATTTAATTAAATAAGTTCATCCTAAATCTTGGAATTAGATTTGGGCTCTAATTTTGCTATTTAATTAAATTTTGATTTTAATTAAATTCAATCACCTTAAGTTTTGAAATTAGAGTTGGACTCTATTTGGTATTTAACTAAAATTTGATTTTAATTAAATAGTTTCGGCATATAATTGTGGAATTAGAGTTGAACTCTGATTTGGTATAGATATATAAAATTTGATTTTAATTAAATATACCCACTAATTAAATTAATTGATTAATTAATTAATTATTTAATTGTCATATTTATATTTGCCTTTCATCATAATTGCGAAAAAGTCAGAGTCCTCAATCAATTTTAGATTGTTGAGTATATTCAAGGCTAGTCTATTAGGGATATATTTGACACTATAAAATATTAGACATTTTTAAATAATGGGTATGACTTAACTTAAATTTATCTTTAATTAAGGACACTCAAGGAGATGAATGTTAGAGACAATTTAAGCTAACACATAAGATGTGTGAAAACAAAGAGTTGTCAACTTAATGATTTGGAAATTGTATGGAGATACAATTAATAGCAGTATCTATCCAAGTATTTTATTAAGATTTGTTGAGTACACTCAAGATTTTAATATAGCAAATGGGATCAAGCCCATTGGAAGTCAAGATAGATTCCATAAATTTATTTGAGAAGATCATAAATTTGAGTTAAATAGTGGGAGAATAATTAATTTAATAAAAGACCAGTGCTCATATACTGAAGATAATTGACTTTGAGAAGTTGTCTTAATGGAAGTCAATCATGAAACATGAACTAAGTATGGATTTGGTTCGGCAATCTCTGTGAGAGAGGGCTATTCACAACTTATTATGAATTTAGCATGAGTAAGTTTGAATGCACACTTATTGAGTTGATGAGCATGTTAAAGACTTTTAAGCTCAATATCAAAGTTAATAGTGGGCAAGCCATTGATTTTTCTGAGGGTATTAAGAAAAAGTTTAAAGGGGATTCGGAAAAGCATCCAAGATGGCTAAGACGGTCAAAGCAAAAGAGGACAATACCAAATCTAATGACCTTTCTATTATTTTGAAATGATAGGTCATTATAAGAAAAACTGCAAGACTTATGTCTACTTTATTAGTCTTTTAGTTATTAGTTATCGAATTTGGATTTCATATTTGTATAAATATGTAGAAATTAAATAAAAGTAGACCACTGTGAAAGTAACGTTGAAGATTAGCAAAGGTTGCTTACATTACCTGTAGGAGCATACTTCTTACCATTGCGTTTATGCTTAGTATTAGAATTAGAAAAATGTTATATTTTTCTCACCATTATCAAGAATATTATTTGAATTTCATGTTTGGATATTAATTATTTTAATGTTGAGGACGATTGTTGCTCTATCTTATCTTGAGAAGATCTTAATGGCTATGGTAAATTACAAAAATGACATTTATATTCTAAATACTAAGTATTCTATAATGAGTATAGAAGGTTAAAGGCATAAAAATGACAATCTGAATAACATCTATATTTGGCATTGCAAATTTGGTCACATAAATGAGAATGCAATTCGAGATATATATATTTGGGGCCAACTAATTTTAAATCATTTGACAAATGTGAATCATGCATGCTAGGCACAATGACCAAATCTCTTTTTACTTGAAAAGGTGAAAAATCTACACAATTACTAGGTCTAATACATGGTGATATACGTAGACCCATGTCAACAATGTCAGGTGAGGTTTCTCTTATTTCATTACAATTACTAATGACTATTTCAAAAATCTTCATATATATATTTAATGAAGTTCAATCGTGAAGCTCTTGAAAGGTTCAAGAAATTCAAGTTAAAAGTGGAGAAACAATTAAGTAAAAATATTCTTACACTAAGATCCAATCAATATGGGGATATTTTAAAGATAAAATTTAGATTATCTAAAAGAGAATGAGATTCCCTTATAGTAGACTTCTCCACATACACTGTAACATAATGATATATCTGAAAAGAGAAATCGTAAACTATTAGATATAGTGCGATTAATAACAAGCCATGCAAATCTCCCAAAATTGTTTTAGGGTCAGTCATTGATTGCAGTGTGCTACGCACTAAATCGTATCACATCTATGTCGGTTAACAAAAACTCCATACGAGCTATGGAAAAAGGCAATAATCATAATTTATCACATATGAAAGTTTGGGGATGTGACACTTGTTTGAAGTGCACTAAATCGATCTGAATATAAATTCTATAAACCTATTGATAAGAAAGTCTTTATCTCATAACATATCATTTTCCTAGAAAAGGGTTTATTCTATGGAAGGAAAGTGGGAGCAAAATGGAACTTAAAGGAGTTCAAGAGTCCACGAATATAATTGACCAAATAGATGAATCTGAGTTTGATCCCATACCTACTGAGAAACATACTCTTGATCAAGAAGTAGAGATTCTTGAGGACATGTCAGCTCTTTGCAAATCTAGTAGAATCATTCGATCTTCAAGAAGGTGAGAATACATGATTACTAATTAAGCATTACTAATCGAGGATGATGAAACCTACTAATTGCGGAAAAATAAAGTCAAGGGTTGACTCAAAGAGATGGCAAGAGATCATAAAATCCGAAATGAACTCAATGTATGAAAATAATGTTTAGACCTTGATCGACCAGTCTGATGGGATGGATCCCATAGGTTGTAAGTGGGTTTACACGAAAAGGTCAACATGGATGGAAATATCTATACATGCAAAGTGAGGCTAATAGCAAATGGTTATAAGAAAATATAAGGAGTTGACTTTGATAAACCTTCTATAATATAGCCCTGCTTAGGTTCATTCGAATTTCTCCTGTAATAGCTAGATACTATAAATATGAGTTACAGTAAAAGGATGTCAAAACTGCATTCCTTACCAAGAACTTGCAAGAGGAAGTACACATGGCACATTTCGAAAATTTTGAACCTAAGTATGCTTAAAAGGTATGCAAATTTGATCAATTCATATATGGATTGAAGCAATCTTCTTGGAGTTGAAATCTTCGATTTGATGAGAAGGTCAATGGTTTGATTTTATCAAAACAAAGAAGATCCGTATGTTTACAAGAAGATAGTCAGAGCGCCATCATATATATGACATCCCCATGTTTCAATCGTTGAAATCATGTTTTTTAAATAATATCTCAACAAAAAATATGGGAAAAGCAACTTGATCTATGCAGATAGATCTAGAAAATTGCTTAACTCATCCCAATCTACATGGATAAAATTTTGAAAAGATTTTATATGAAAAAATGAAGTGAGAGCTCATGGATATAGTGATGATAACTTCTAGCCAGACTAGAATGATAGCAAATCTCAATCAGGATATTTCCTTACTCTTAAGCGTTATGTTGGAAAGGTTCCAAACATAAAACAACCGTAGATTCAATAGCAAAAGCCTAAAACACTATTACTTCAGAAGCGAGAAAGAATTGCGACCTGAATCAAAAAGTTCATTAATGAACTTAAATTAGTTCCTAACATTGTTGATCGCAAACTTCTACATTGTGATAACAATAGAGCCAAATGAAGGAACTAAGGTCTCATCAATTATCCAAACATTTGTTAAGACGGTATCATCTCACCAGAGAGATAATACAAAAAAAATAATGTAAAGAAGGAACGAATTTCCACACTCGATAATATAGCATATCCACTGACAAAGAGTTATCGCAGTATAAACATGATCATCATGTAGACTTTTATAATATTATACATATAAGTAATTGGACATTAACACTTTTACTATACAATTGATGTAATTTGATGACAAATCTATTATTCAATTAATATTCAATTAAATTAAATAATAGAGTCCGTAGATTCAAATCTTAGTAATTTGTTAATCACAAAGAGTTGTAATTATGAGATATAACCTATATATGATTGAATCTTAAATTATTCGTGGTTGAAAGTGAGAACAAGATACGAATATCGCTATTACGAATAGACCATCACGTATGGCATTTCTTACTTATAAAGTAAGTAGTTGATCTCACAAACCAAAGTGTGATAACACTTAAATAAATACATTGATGTTTGTTATAGAACAAAACGTTGGAGACCCGCTGGAAGATTCTACATGGATAACTATCTGACTGCCAGTAGTTAATCTCTAACATTCGATAGTGAAATTAGTCATTCGACTTAAGGTCATCATAGTGTCTTATATGAGATAAGTCATGCTTTGGTGATATTGGATGTTGCTCTGCAAATGGTCGCTAATACGACATCATTCGGATATGTTAAAAATCACATAAAGGTAGTGAATGATTAATAGCGGATTCGTCACTTTTAGATAGTAAGAGATTAGATCTACATTTCATTCAGTTAAGTTGAAAATGAAATCATTGGTCAAGGTGTACTCATAAATCGAAAATGAATTTTCGATATGTATTGGCTTAATAGTGGAATAAAATATATGTTCTATAATCGAGATTGACACACTCCCATATCTCGTAATTGATCGGATCAATTGATAAAAGGATTATAGTTTCACGATAAACAAACAAGATGATCTTGTCATACCAGGTGATATTTTTCATTACATGTATTGCCCTGACACATTGCTACATGTCCATCTAGGACGACGGATATAATTAGTGAGAAATTAAAAGAGGCATTTTAATTTATCAATTTTGATTAGATCAAAATAATAATTCACGTCGTTAGGCATTGGATTGGGAGCCTAATGAGTCACACACTAACGGAGAACTAGAAGAATGAGATCCACCTATTAATTAATTAATAGGTGTTGGATAATTAATTAAGTTGGTTGCTTATTAATAGTCCCAAATTAATTAATTGGATTAATTAATTTATTGACTAAATTTAATTAATTGAATTAATTAAATATTGGACCGAATTAATTTTAAGTGATTGGCCAAGTCTGTTTGGACTTGTGTTAATGGGATGCTAGGGTTTGAAAAACAATAGGGAAAATTCATTTTTTTGCTAGCATATAAAAATTAAAAAAACCCCAATTCTCTCAATCTTGTTCCATGCATAGATTTTTATTGGAGGTTAGATAATTGGACAGGTGTGGATTGCAGATCGTGATTGTTGAAGTTCAAGAAAAGTAAAGGAGTTTGCAGAATTTAACAAATGTATAATTTCTATTACAGTTTCTATCTAAACACAAAATAGATCCTTGGTGGAAATTGAAATTTTATTTACATGATTAAGTAAACTCCCAACGATGTATCTTTTGGAAAGAAACTATGCCAAATGTGTTCCCATTTTTGGCCATTCACAAAATTTCAACAGTCATAAAAGGTTTGCTTGGAATGACAATTTTTAATTTCTTGAATTTCCAGTTGTTTCATTTCTTGGCTTTTCCGATAAATTCAACAATATTACGACAAAAAATTGAATTTTAATTTACTTTTTTGTCTCATGCATGATAAAGGACAGTATACATTTCAACTTTTTAACAAGGGCGGGATGTTGGAATAAGTCTAAATATGAACTTCCCATTTGATTGCAAATTTTACAGGTTAGATATATGGCTCATAATGATACTGTGATTAAGATTAAGCCCAAATATGTTTGGGTCATTTTATACCTTACGGGTTATATTTTATGTAATGTGGTAATTTTAAGTATGTGGTCAGGAAATATATATAAACCCTAATTAGGGTTAAAGTCGTTAATGGAACGGCTTCATAAATTCTTATATAAAAGCTAGTCTTTTTCTTCTCCATATTTTTTTAATCGACTTGTCCCCTTGACGGTTAATACGTTGTAAAAAGCAAGGAATTGAAGATCTAACTACTAATATTCATATTCACAATGTCTTCTGTGGGTATGAATTTTATACTATTAATTTAGAATTGTGATTCTTATTTCTTAGCATGATTATTGTTAAATTCAACAGCAGAATGTAGACCCCACTACCACAAATTATGATGTAGCCTCAACTATTTGAGCCGAGCCTAGGCAGGTGCCCCTCCAAAGTACAGCGGAGGTCCCCCCAACCTTGGCCATGAGCCCTCTTCTTCGCTTATTGACCCGGTCATTCAAGTGTTTGATTTATGAGCCTGAGAATTTGGGCCGATTTGAAGTCAATCAAAAATTATATCTTTGGCTCTTGTTTACGCGTTAACAAACTTTTTTTATTAGTTTGTATAATAGGCTTCTTTTCCTTAAATTTACTCTTTTTTTATACTTTACTGATATTTAATAGCTTTGACAAACTAAAATATCCGGCTAACAACAAATGAAGCCAAATATGGCCTGCATAATAGATTACTCCCAATCCAAGAGAGTAGAACTCTTTTTTAATACGAAGATTTTAACAATGTAACATTTTGTTTCTTTCGCCAACAAGGCTGTAATAATAGGACAATGTGGAGAATTATTCCCGTTATGTTGAGCCTGAACTATGCCTTAACCATATTTTATAGGGGTTTTCGTAAACACTAGCTACATGTTTTTAGCCTCTGTTGGTAACTTTTTAGGAGGAACAGTAGTGGGGACAGCAAAATTTATGGATAATAAAGAGTAATATTTTTGAATATATGGTTGAGATTAAAGTTTGACTTTGACGGTATAAAAAAAGTAGAATATAATAAGTAAAATGGAATGAAAGCCAAACGTAGGCTTAATCTTCAGGAACATGTACGATGCATTGACTAGTTCAAGTTCATTTCTTACAATGACTAGGTTCCAATAGATTATTTTTGAATGAGCTGCTAGAATTAGTTGCGATTAAAGAGAAGGGGTTGCAGTAATTATCTCACAAAAAACTGAATGCAGGTTAGCAGGATCAAAGCGAGAGTTTTATCATAATCCATCCAAGTTCTCTGGAGAAATGAACTTCTTGTTACTTCAGCTGTCAATTTCCCTTCTTCTGATTCCCTCTCTAAGTACTGAACAAAATTCGACTGACGGCATAATGAATTTTCAAGTCGGTGTGGTTCTTGATTTAACGTCACCAGTAGGGCGTATAGGCCAGAGCTGCTTGATCATGGCTCTTTCTGATTTTTATTCAGTTCATAGCAACTATACAACTAGGCTGAATCTCCAGTGGAGGGACTCGAATGAGAGCGTTATTGATGCTGCTGCTGGTGGTATGTTTTTACATGTCCTTCATATCAGAGTTCTTGTCGGATTTATTCATGTTGTTAATGAATGTCTCTAAAATTCATAACATTGAATCGTGAAGAAAATTACTGAGAAAACAGATTCTCACTATACAATAAACGAATAAATTATTTCTTTTTCAAGCATAGCAAATCTATATTTGAAAAGGAAAATAGTAATATAAATGGGCACAAAGAAAATAATTGGTATTACCAATATCAGCATGACCCTACAAATAATTAAGATGTTTTGATGCTTGTCACTGACTCGCTCATACTTTACGTGATGAATGCAGCTCTTGGTTTGCTGAGAGATGTTGAGGTGGATGCTATTATTGGTCCTCAAACAGCTACACAGGTCAACTTTGTAATGGATATCGGAGATATAGCTCATGTACCAATTATTTCGTTCTCTGCAACGAGCCCTTTTCTCATCCCACGAACTCCTTATTTTGTTCAGACAGCGCAAAGTGATGCTGATCAGGTTGAGGCCATTGCTTCCATTGTTAAAGCTTTCCAGGGGAGCCAGGTTGCCATTATTTATGAAGATACGGAATATGGTACTGGCATTATCCCTTATCTTTCCAACGCGTTACAAGATGTCAATGCTCGAGTTTCGTACAGATGTGCTTTGCCAAAATCAGCCACAAGTGATCTTTTAAGCAAAGAACTATATAAAATGATGACCATGCAGACAAGAGTCTTTGTGGTGCACATGCCACTGCTTCTTGGTTCTAGGCTCTTTCTAAAATCAAAGGAGTTAGGAATGATGAATCATGGCTATGCCTGGATTGTTACCAGTGGCTTGACAGATCTATTCAATTTGATGAATTTAGACGTTGTCGAAGCTATGCAAGGTGTTTTGGGTGTAAAACCTCAAATCCCAAAATCTAAAGAGCTCGAGTCTTTCACGAATAGATGGAAAAGGACGTTTAGTCAGAATTATGAAGACATCAAACCGACAGAAGTAAGTATTTATGGCCTTTGGGCATACGATACCCTATGGGCTCTTGCTATGGCAGCTAAAAGAGTTGGAAATAGGCAACTGAATGAAATAAAGAATGCTTCTGTTTTCAATTCTGCATTCTCATTTCCTCTAAGGATTTCTGAAAGGGGTCCTGAACTTCTCAAAGAAATTTTAGAGACAAGGTTTCGAGGGCTTGCTGGAGACTTTTATCTTCGTAATGGACATCTGGAGAGAAATTCATATCAAATAGTTAATATTGTTGGGAAAGCGGAAAGAGAGGTAGGAATTTGGACACCGTCTCATGGAATTACCAAAGAACCCAATCTGAATTTGACCAATTTTTACTCGACCTCAAAGAAAAATTTCAGGAGTATTATTTGGCCAGGGGACTCAGTAACAGCACCAAAGGGTTGGGAATCTCCAGTTAGTGGTAAAAAGCTAAGAATTGGAGTGCCGGAAAAATCTGGTTTTAATGAATTCCTGAAAGTGGAAAAGGATCTTCAAACTAATGCTACAAAAGTTAGTGGATACTTTAAAGAGTTGTTCGATTCCGTCATGGCAGCGTTACCATATGCTGTGCCATATGAATACGTTCTTTATCCTTTTGAAAACTCTGACGGTTCAAGTGCCGGAAGTTACAATGATCTCATATATCAAGTTTCTCTGCAGGTTAATCATACATTTATTTTTTTCTTATGACTACATAGTTTTCTTCTACTCTGCAAAAACGTTATTGCTTTTACGTGGTATTCATTGGTTTTTGTTCCATTTGTCTTCGCTGAGAATAGGAGAAATATGATGCTGCTATGGGAGATATAACAATTACTGCTAACCGATCAATTTATGTGGACTCTACCTTCCCATACGCAGAAGGAGGAATTACCAGTGTTGTGCCAATAACATATGAGGATGCAAATGATAAGTGGACATTTTTAGAGCCTCTGAATAAAGAGCTGCGGTTAATATCAGCTATGTTTTATATCTTTACTGGTCTGGCACTTTGGATACTTGGAAAAAGGATTGACACCAGTTCCCGGGGTTCAGCCGGTCAACATGCTGGCATGATTTCTTATTTTCCCTTCTTCCCTGGTAATCTATCTCCTCTTCTTGACATTAGTATTTACACAGTGAAAATTTACTATATCTTCTTATCATTATTTAAACAGATTATTCATTTTACCTTGTATCGCTCTTGCTATAAATTTCGGTAGAAACTTGTGTCAACCTGTAGGACAAGGAATTGAAAGAACTTTAATTTTTCTTATTTTGGTGGGATGGGCATTTGTGGCCAGTTTGCTAACCTCGACCTACACTGCTAACTTATCATCGAGGTTAACATTGCAGAGGCTTCAACCTGCTGTCACGAATATGAAAGAACTTATTAAGAGTGGAGATTATGTTGGGTGTCAACAAGGATCCTTTCTTGTTGATTTCTTGAAAGGTTTAGGTTTTGAAGAATCGAAAATCAGGACATATAAGTCTGCTCATGAATGCGATGAAGCTTTAACAAAGGGAAGTAGAAATGAAGGTATATCAGCCTATTTTGACGTTATGCCTCACATCAGGGCTTTATTATTTGAATTCTGCCAGAAATACAAGATTCTTGGCCCTACCTATCGTACAGATGGATTTGCTTTCGTAAGTATTTTTCCTTTTATGATACTATACTAGTTTCCATCAAGTCTTGGACCCAAATATGTTATCGAGTTTGGCATTCTGCACTTGTTGACAATGGTTTAGTCATCTACCTCCTGTTCGTCCAACATGTGTAGTAAACTCCTCTATCTGTTCCCTCATGTTACTGATCATCTTACTTTCTTTTTAAATCAACAGGCTTTTCCTAAAAGCTCACCAATAGTTGCAGATGTCTCCCGCACCATAATTGAATTGACAGAAAATGGTAGAATATTCGAGATTTCTCAGCTGAAGTCTAGTAATCCAGCATGTGTAGGTCCAGACGGTTCTATCACCCCAAGCAGTGTGACATTGCAAAGCTTTCAGGTTCTCTTTGCCATCACAGGGTCCGTTACAGTTTCATGCCTCCTTGTTTCCTTGCTCATGTACCTTTATCAGAACCCCGGTTTTCTTCAAAGAATCTCAGACTTTAATGTCAAAATCTGGTCAAGAATTGATGCATTATGCAGATACTTCAAGTAAATCGACCTCTCTTCTCGATCCAAGCCTGGTGATACTGAAAAAAATAATATTCCTAAAGGCTAAAAGTTCATGAAATTGTTTCTCCATGGATTCCAATTTACCTTCATGTCTGAGACATACTCTCGACCCGTTTCATTAGGAAGAAAAGATTGACGCCTACTTGTCCATTGCCCTGAACTCTCGATTGCAAACATCTGCTGACTGGAGTGACTTGTAAGTAAGACGACAATGGTTCAACCTTTCAAGGTTTGTATGACTGTCATATAACTCAATACAGATAAGATTTTGCAGAAAATTGTTAAACTCTTGTTCAGAACTGATTCACTAGCATAATAACAATCCCATATCTATATATGTATGTATGATTTACCATAACTCCCATATATTACTGGATTGTGATCATTGATGCAACCAATGGATCCCTATGTGTGTAGTTATTACAATCTTGATATTAGGAAATCTTAACATCCCCTGCGAGTTCTAGGTTGAAACTTACTTGACTTTATAAGAGAAATAATATTTCGGAAGATTGCGATTTGGAGTTCCATATTTTATGAGATATGACCGAAGAACTACATGTATACCTATCTATGTCCTCTTTTTCTTTGTTCTCAACATTAATTTTGTCAGATATTATTGTTATTTACTATTTAGTTTTCTTTATAAAGAAGTTTAGTCGTTTCCCTCGTTCAAGGTTTTGTACTTCATATTCTCCACTTAATGGTCACTTTCACATTATCGAACAATAATTATTATGATATCATAGCGTATTTTGCTCATGCCTTGAGTCATTCTTCCATTCTCCCACATGTAGCATGTCGCAGAATGATGGCCACCAAGGTATATTTCCACGCTCAGTCTACTAATCTCAACCTCATCAAACACCTCCAATCAACGACCAAAATCACACCACTTCTTGACTTCGGTTGCTCACGATTGCACCCACAAAGGACACAAAAATGGAGTGTTATTTCAACCATAAAAGCGCCCACAGAAGACAGCCACAGACAAGAAAAGGGAGAAAAAACGGCACGCACAAAGCAAAGAAGAAGCAACCGATTTTTGCTCTCAATAAACGGGGAAATAACACACAGGCAAAAGTGGAGAACACATATATATAGTTAGGGGTTGGTTTTAATAATGGGTCAAGCCCAAAAGAAAACCAATAAGTAGGCCAAGTATATCCGTAAGTGGGCCAACACTAAAAGCCATCCAAGAAGTGAAGAAACCATGAGTATCTCCAATTAAATTTGGCCACTTCAAATGGTCTTAAGTGATTTTCAGGTCGAGCCATTTCATAGAGATGTCAATAATTTTTCCGTCATGTGATCAAAGCCGACTGCAAATTTCCAACGAATGTCATTGCCCAAGGTTTATTGGGTATCGAAACCCAACATAGCGTACTGCCACTCCAAGTGGTTTTGATCTTGCGGGTTCGAAAATTATGCAGTGATATGAACAATTAGACAAAGGAACATAGCTTAAAGCTGATACTTTGTATCAGATTAGTAAAGCGCACTCACTAAAATGTGTAACTTTTGAATGACGGGTCAACGAGGAAAGGGGAAAATCAGCTTAAGACATTAAGTGTAGGCGCTTTGTGGAGGTGGAATCTTCTAGTTCTTCATATTTGACCTGAAACCGATATTCTACCCATGAGCAGGTTGAAGAGAGCTTTAACAGGTATTGGAGGCAGTTCGAGTGCTTAACTAAGGAAAAGAAGATTTCATTTTACTTGTAATGAAACTTTAGGTAGGAGATACAGAGATTTTTTTATTTCCTAATGCTAACTAATGCATTAATTTGTATGAAGATAAAAGTATGTACTTCATTGTACAACAACATCAATGCTATCCTGCTACTTGCTAAAGAGGCTTTTCAATTTCCCTCTTTCCAGACGCTCGACTAGTTTCTTGGCTCCAGGAATCTCCATCTCGTTAAGCTTCTTGAGATAACCAATAGCCCCATACGAAATCATAAGCTTCTTGCATTTCTTGCTCGAGGAGAGCAACGAAAGGCAGGAAACAGCATATTTTTTGGCCGTGTTTTGGGGGCTCGGATTGAGCAATGCCACAAGATTTGGCACGCTCTTATCATCTCGTTTAACTTCTCTCCTGTTACATGGATTGGTCATCAAGCTAGAAATTGCTTGTGCAGCGACCTCCCTTGCATCATTAGCTTTAGCCTCCAGCATTCTTACAAGAGGAGGAATGCATCCCGTTTCTCCCACTAGTTTTATCATTTCAGTCGAGCTGCAGATTCGACAAATCACTGAAGCTGCCGCTTTCTGCGAGCTAAGAGAACCCAATTTTAGCACTTGCACCAACCTCTGGACAATGCCAAACGAAATGGAAACTTCGTTCGAGATTGAACCTGCCAAATTTCTCAACGTCCCGATCACAGATTCTTGAGGCAGTGGACCGTCTAAATAAGCTAACAGGCTTCTTATTCCACCTTCTTCGATTACAGACTTTCGGAGGTTGTCATTGTTGGACGTGAGATTTTGCAAGCATTCTGCTGCATATTCTTTAGATCCCAATAGAATTCCACAATCAAGAAGATTGATCATCACCTTAATAATCCCTTCTTCTGCTACTGTTTGTCCAACCTCTGGCACGGAAGAAATATTTTTTAAGGTACAAGCTGCGGCTGCTTGTGAAACGGAATCACCAGTTCTACAGATTTCAACCAAAGGCCTAACCCCACCATGCCCAACTATCGAACGAGCTGTTTCTGATGAAATGGACAACCTCTGGAGAGAAATTGTAGCCTTCTCTTTACCTACAGCACTACCAAATTCAACTAGCCGAATAAGGGGCGGAAGAATACCTTCAGAAATAAGCCAATTCTCGTAATTTCCAGATTCTGCGAGGGAACAAATGACAGTCACGGTTTTTTCTCTGATTTGAGGAGAAGTAGCCGTAAGCAATTGAACTAATGCTGCAACATTGGCTCGTCCCAGAACGGCCAACACGCTCTTCTTGTCCTCTTTCATGAATTCAATAAGGTTGTCAAGAGCCCTATGTTTAGCCTCCAAGTGACCAATCTGAAGTCTCGCAAGCAATTCTCGGACATTGCCAATACTTGTAGCTTCTGGTTCGGTCGAAGTGCTTCCCATAGCCGATGGCAAAGTAACCTCACCGAGCACTCTGGTTTTGATCAAGAGCCCACAATCTCGTAAATTCAAATCCAGATTCCCCAATAGTGCATCGAGATCACTTTGCATTTGAAGTTTCCCTTCGTACTTCAGTTTCACGCACAAATCCGCAAGCTCAATTGCTTTATTCAAAGTCTTCAAAACAGCTAGCAATTGCTCTATACAAAGCGCATTTTTCGAAAAGCAAGGATGGCAAGACAAGTCTGATAATCGTGAGGGAATCTGTTCCAGCTTTTCAATTATCATCTTCCACCTCCCCGGGAATCCTTTAACCTCCCGTGCCTTCTCTATTGCAACAGGAACAAGTCCCTGTGCACGAGATAGCCATTCTTCAGCCAACAGGATATCTACTACAACTTCTTGTCCACCATCATCTACCATGATGGAGAGAGGTACGGGTCAAGCTTTTACAAGAGCTAAAACAACAGAAATGCACAAAAATCATTCAAACCTTAATAAATAGTCCAGAAGAGCTATTTGCAAATACATTTTTCAAAATCAGATTCTTTACCTTAGTAAGAGCGTGAAAAATACGAGAAAACAATGATTTTCGCATCAAATTCATTGACAAACGAGAAAGAAGACTTCAGATGAACAACCTCCCCACTTTTGCCTGAAATGTGCAAAATGTTAGCAAAAATCAATTTTTTTTTTTTTTTTTGATAGAAAAACTAAAGCTATGGAGCAGTTACAATCATCAAAGATAAATTATATAATAAGCATTAAAAAAACTGTATTAAATTAATACAAAGGGGGTTAGAAATTGAGCCTTCAAGAATCTTGCATGATCATTAACATATAAAAAAATGCAAATGGCCTCTAAAAATTAATGCCAAATTAAGCACTTATAAATAAGCTAAATTTATATGCAAGTGACAGCTTATCAAAGCAAAGCAAGGAACTTTCCAACCGCCATCACTACTGTCAATCATCAAAGATAAATTATATAATAAGCATTAAAAAAACTGTATTAAATTAATACAAAGGGGGTTAGAAATTGAGCCTTCAAGAATCTTGCATGATCATTAACATATAAAAAAATGCAAATGGCCTCTAAAAATTAATGCCAAATTAAGCACTTATAAATAAGCTAAATTTATATGCAAGTGACAGCTTATCAAAGCAAAGCAAGGAACTTTCCAACCGCCATCACTACTGTCCAATCCAAAATCGTGCAAGATATAGTGAAATGTCAATCATACCCTCAGAAAATGTAGTAGAAGAAAGGAATCATATGATAATCTTAAAGGTCAGTTATGGGGAACAAAGATAAAAGCAGGTAGGTATACTTTTCAATCTGGAAATTACTGCATTTTTCTACAAGATTTGGAGAATTTGGATTCATTCTAATCCAACGGCTGAAAATTTTCAAATGTATCTTGACATGTATTGAAGTGGAAAAAGACTTTGCTTTGAAGAGAAGATAGAAGTCTCCATCTCCAGTTGTGTGTGTGTGTGTGTATATATATATATATATATATATATATATAAACACACATGGTAGTGTATACATTTCTAATATGGGACCAACCACTCCACCCCAGTTAGAAATATTTAACGAATGGTCATATATTTAGACGTGACTGAGTAAATAATTGTCCAATCGAATAACGTTACATTGAATTCTGAACTAATCAAGTGACATATTTAGGAATTGAAGTGCATTTGTCCACCCCGCTTAGCATTCATTGTGTCATAACTTCAGTGACAATCCCAATACGAATGTATGCATATAAGATCATCTCACTTAAGCTTTTCTTTATATTTCAAGATAAATAGATGCAATGAATGTATAGAAAAAGTCGAATAGTACCTCAAATTGATTTGTGTTTTGCCTAGCATTCAAGGCACTCAAAATCTTTATCAGCCACCAAACACCATTCCACTACTGTTTTTGCAAGCAAAGATCAAACGTTAGAAGAGTCAATCCAATCAATGATAGAGCCATAATTATTAATCTAGATTTCAAATGAAAATCCCAGTAGCAATTTTTTGTAGGTATGAGAGACAAAAAAATAAAGCAATAGAATTTCTTTTCACCATCTTGAAATAGGTGTAATGAAGAATTGGAGAAGTAGAAAAGACAAGATAAAGCAACATCTAAGACTTAGAAACAAGAATTTAGACCCTTTTTCTCCTCAAAGTAACTAAACTCATCATTTTCTTACTCTTTTATAGAATTTCTCTCTACGCTCACATAGTTAACATGTAGTAAGCATAATAACTTTTCTAAAGGTCAGCATGTTCATAATCAACATGTAGTGTGTTGTGTAAATATGGACCCTTCTTGGACACGTCATGATATTTGTCCAACAAATTACATGTTGTGCTCTATTATAATTGAAAGGTTGAACCCCAATCTTGAAGGCCCTCATCACCTCATCCCTGGAACATCGTAAGAGATATAAATCTCGGGATGCGTCCCAGCAAGTAAAGGAACAAGAGCTTGTCTGTACACTGATACTCACAAATAGTCCAATTTCATTATCTCAGAAATCGAATCTTCACACTGCAACTGCCAACAGTGCTGAGACTATCTCATTCCTGTCCTTTGCACCTTTTATCGATATTTTTTGGACAACTATTTTACGTGACATATAGTATGTCATATATTTAAAAGTAGAAAAATAAAAAGGTAGTATATAAATTTAAATTCTTAAAAATTATAATAAAATGTGTACGTCCTACTTTAAAAAACACACATATTGATGTGTCCAACTAATGTCATGTTCTTATCACGTGTCCATGTGTGCAACTTAGGTTGACATTCAAAAATAAAGGAAATTTGAAATTTAAAATCATCTCTCCCTCTCCATGGGGGAAAAAATATCAAGTTGTCTCACTCACTCCATGATTCTCTCCCTTCGTATGTATGTGCATATGTGTACATATAGGAGCATTGATACACATAAAAGTTCGTTTTAAGAGGGATAATGTCACTTGTACATCATTTTTTTACATCATGTTTTACATCATTATCCTTGACAAGATTTGATTGATGAAAAACTATTTTTTCTTAAATTGTCCAATAGCGTGTTGCCATGTAGCAGAATGCAAGAATTGGTGTACACCATAATATATACCAAATATGATTGTTTCAAGAGATTCCATTTACAAAAAGCATCTTATTCATAATAAAGAACATCTTTAAATTTAGATGGTAAATTTTTTATGTACTTTAATAATACTCTCTTTTTTTTCTTTTCTTTTTTTTTTTTCCTTTTTTGGGGTGGGGTGGGGTGGGGTGGGGTAGGGGGATTATCGATTTTTCCTAATCTTGTATATAATATGTTTTTGTATGTCAATAATCAATCAAATCAATTATGATTTCAAAATTTTTAGGAAGTATAGTATTGAATTATGTAGACTAATAACATCCAATCATAATACTTCTATCTTGGAGAGCTAAACCTGCCCTCTATTTGACAAAAATAAAATAGTGAAATTTTGAAACTTATTTTTAAGCATTGAGTTTTTTTTATGGAAAGCATCCTTATTTAAAGAGTCCATGAAAGATGCTCTATTATGAAAATTTGGCACTTGTGGGTAAAAGAATAGAAGTCATGGTAGTATTTCGAAAAGTTAATTTTTAGTAAATGAAGTATTTTTGGATTAATTTACAAGGATGTTCTCAATTAAAATTTTAATAAATTTTAAAAGATTATAAATTCTAACAAATTTTGTGGATTTGAATAGATTCTTACAAATTCTATAAGAATCTCATAAAATATAGTGAAATTTCAAAAGATTTCCTTATATGTATTTTTAAGCTTGAAATCCTTTCAATTTTTTAAAATCATTCTATTAATGAAATCTTTATAAATTCACTAATTATTGAAGATATCTAAATTTCAAAGAATTTCATTAAAATCTCAATTGAGGACACTTAAATTTTTATGAATTTCATTAAAATTTAATAAAATCTCAATTAAAAACACCTAAATTTAGAATGACTTTCAAAGTCTATCACATTCTCAATTGAGAACACCCCTTAATCATTCAAATCTAGTTGGAATCTCAATTTAGTCACTATGATACCATTTTGTCCAAATCGTTCGATAGCAAAGTTGTTTTTTTTTCCCTTAAAAAGTAACAATTCATGTACAACTTTACCAAGAAAATTATATAGCCTGCTTTGAGTTTGAGTCGTTTTTTCATATGAATTGTGACTTTCTAAGGAAAAACTTTGACCCCAGACTTATTTTTCTGTTCAATAAAATCTGAATACAATAAAGTCATAAGTACAGAAAAAATTTAACAAAACTTATACTCAAGTTGACGTGGCAAAATGTATGTGGACAGTGTTTTTTTTTTTTTTTCCCCATCTTCCAATGACGCCGTGCCATATATTATCTGTAAGATTTTTCTGTCAAAAAATTATGTACTTGTAGCATGATTAATTGAGATTTTAACAAAACTTTAGTGGTTAAAAATGGTACAAAAAATAACATTGAGTGATCTCTAGTGTTTTTTATAACCCGATAAGTAAGCCTTGCCCGTCGTGCTTTTGTGGGGCTTGGACAAAGGGTGATACATGTCAAGCTAGTTTAGAAATCGGACGGTTTTAGTAAGGCGTACACAGTAGTGGTACTGACGGTTAGGATTGAATGAAATTTGAAAGTGTGTGATGAATTCGATAAGGGTGCATGATATGGCACGTCATTGTACCACGTGTAAGGTGAAGATGGTTTAGTTGTGACTTTTCAAAACTTTGAGGTTTTATGTTGGGTTTTGTTTGCATGTGTTGAATAGAAATTTGTGTTGGATAATTATATTAGAGCATCCACACGATGCCTTTTAAATATAAGATGGACTTTATTTTAAATAATCAATCCGTAAAGTTATATTTTAAAAAACTCTTTAAATTAGCATTTTAATTTAGTGAGCAAGTTTAGCTCTTCAAATTTGGATAGCCAAACCCATCATCTGTAATTAAAGGCATTCAAGAATATTTCAATTTTAAATGGAGGAAAATAATATCATTATTTGGAGGGGAGTTAATGAAAATAAAAGATATCGAAAAATAAAAAATAAATAAATAAATATATATATATATATATATATATATATTTTAATTACATTAGAATTTATTAATCTTTGCCCAATGTAGTACTTATATTTCCAACTTTTTTCATCATATTTTTATCTTCAAATTTTCATTAACTAGCACTTTTAGAATGAAAAAGTCAGTTAAGTAGGCCTAGAAAAGATTTATTTTTCCCTCATATTTTTAAAATTAGCAAAAATTAACATATATTAAAATGTAGCATAATGTTTTTCCCTTCAAAGCACATTAACAGAGTAATTGGACAAAAACAATTATTAGGGACCATATGTACAGATGTATTATTTAATGAAGGATTGAAGATAAGAATTTGACAAAAATAAAATGTGGACACCAATAAGATAATAAGTAAATATTGAAGATGTTAATGCAATTAAAAAGTAGCATAACTAAAACCATAGTTATCATAACCGAACTAGACCGATTATTTTGACCCACGTGGAGTTTTTTGGTCTATTTGCTAATGAACCAATCTAGAATCGCTATCACCGTTTAGTAACAGTTCAAACCAAATAGGGTTTTAGTCAAAAGTAAAGAATAAATAACTCCTACATATAAGAATCACATTTCAAAACTAACAAACTTGTCAAATTATTTTAATATTTAGGTGTTAAGTGCTTGCTGTGATCAAATTTATTATTTGTGATACCTATGTTATAAAATGACTAGGTGTGATCAAATTTGTCTTCAATGTAACTGTTTATGATTGTTTAATTTGTGACTGCATGTAATTAAGTCTTTAATCTGTGTTATTTTGTGACTGATTGTGACCAAATTTGTATTTTGTCTTAATGTGACTGTCCATGATTAAACCAATTTCAACTATGACGGTATGTGACCAGGTCACAACCAGTCACAATTAACACAGAATTGGTCTCAATTGATCACAATTAACACATACTTAGTGAAACAGGGTAATCACAAATAAATTTGCACACGCTGTAGACCTACACAACAATCCACCACCAGTCACCACAACCATAACCTCCAATGTACCACCACTACTACCTTTAACTCAATCTACGACCATAAACACTACCTTCACTAATTTGTTATCTGTGATTATCTATGATCGTGTCATTCTAATTTGTGAATGCATGTAACCAAGTCATACATAGCTTCAATTAACATAAATCTGTTAACAAATAGTGACAATGAAAATAGACTTGCTCACACCCAATTGCCATCACCACTACCACCCTCACCAACGTCAAGAACCAAATGTGTACCACCTCACCACGACCACATGCACCTCCAGCAAAAGAACCATCGTCACCTACACCATCATATCAACATATCTGATCAAACAATCACCCACCAAATCAATTTCAAATGTTTTCTTTCACTGTTACACGAAATTATCAACACACACCTTAAATTCTCATCTCTAAGTTCAATAAGACCAGGAAAGATCAACATTAGAGAGTGGGTGGGTGTAGTGACAATGAGTAATGGACCACCGCAAGCAACGCTCGTTGCGAGCAGTAGCGACGATGAAGCATGGCGTCGCTGCATGCGACGGTCCTTTTCAACTATAGAGAGGGAGATTTGAGGGTGATAAATACAGAGAATGAAGAGGGTGAGGAAATATCTAGCTTTTAAAAATGAAATTGGTTGGGGACACAATTGGTTGGGGAAGGGGGTAGATATGTAAATTAGGTTTAAACAAATTTTATTCATTATAATTATTGAAATCTAATTACAGCCCGATATGTGAAATTTAAAATAATCTTCTTCTTTGTGAAAATTAATCTTTAAATGTAGGTTTCTAGGTAATTTTCCCAAATTGAAACCGGTTCAATGTGAATCAATATTTTACCAAAATTGGTCCAAGCAAAATCTTATTTCAAATATACACAAGAAGAGATTCAAACCGTTGCAATTTGAATGGAAGGTTGGAACATCGACCACTATGACACTTTAGAACGTTTGCATTTATGTGAGTGAAACACATAAATTCTATTTTAGTAATTTGGCATTAAAAAAATTATATATTTGACCTTTTATTTAAAAAAAAAAATTAATTAGAATTATAGTCTAGCAACGATCCACCAATTGAGCTAATAACTTGCTGACCCAATTATTTGTCCGAATCAATGACCGGATCGATTTAATAGCTATACCTAAAACAAATTATGACATCAATTATAGCCACCTATTTGTCTTGGCTGGCATGTCTAAAGGAAATTACTTACATACCCTCGAAATGTATTTGAACCGAAATTTATATCTTTCACAAATTTACCCCAGCCTCCTTCAGATTAATTTCACTGGGGATCCACTTGAAAATAATGTTTTTTCATTCATTTAATAAAATTTATAAGTTAATTTATAATTAATTAAACTTCATTTTAAACATAAAGTATTTCTACTTATTTATAAATTCTTTCAAGAATTAGCCACAGTGCTAAAGTCAACTATTTTCCTAAATCAGTCCCTCGCGTTAGAAATTGATGACAAAGATGCATTGAATGTGTTGCAACTGAATTAGGTAATTAAATCAAAATCAAAATCAACGCCACTATAATAATGAGCCAAACTACATCATGACAAAAATGTGTCAACTCCATTGAAGAAATCAATGTAGTTTTATTTTAATTTTACCTCTTTAACTTTGTACCAAAAACATTGGGAAAGTCTTCTACCAAATCATGAGGATACTTGAATTCATAGAAATTGTAAATTCATAATAATATGGAAAAAAATTGGGCTAAGCTCACCTCTCAACCTTCAAAATGAAGTTATGAAATTTTTACCTATTAAGATTTGTTTGAGCCACATTCTTTTGAAGGAATGTATTTTGAAATAGTAAATTAATAGGGAATGTGCGGTGAAAAAATGATAAAAAAATTTTGGATTTGCGTGTAATATTATTTTATCGAAAAATGTGTAATTGAAACGCTGTCAAATCACTATTTAAGAATGTATTTTTTTGAAAGAATATGGTTCAAACAGGACCTAATTCTATGAATTTAAATCGTCGCATTAAATCTTTACTGATTCTATCCTTTAGCTTTAAGTCATATAAAAATCACAATTTATGTGCACATTAACAACTCCTATAATGTGAGGACTTTTAGATTTAAATAAATTAAATAATCATAACTTTACTTTTAAACGCTCAAGAGCCAAAATCCACTAATTAAAGAGCCTGAAGGCCCGTCTCAAAATTGAGGTTAAATTCACTATAAACTAAAAAACAGTTATTCAATCCTTTTATCTCAATTTTCCGAACCAATTTAGTTTATACTAAATAAGGTTTAAATTTAGTAAAAACTAACTCGTATCAAACTGTTTCGCGCAAGTAGTCACTAACAATTAAAAAAGAGATCAGATGATTGTATAAAAAACAGAGCTCTTGAGACAAAGTCCCAAAAAGGGGTGTTTTATTGACAATGATTTACAATTGGAAATAAACAGAATGTCTCCAAGTGGCGCAAGCACATTAATACTAAATTTTAAGTTAAGAAATTAAAATTACATATTCTTTGTTTGAGAGTGTTTGATTATTTTTCTTCTCTATGTCTTCTCATCCTTTTTATATTCCCTTGATGATTTCCTCGTGACAAACCGCTTGGAAACTGCTTGATCACTTTATAACTATCCACTTTCTTTATGGTGACTAACTTGTCATGGAACTGCAGTCTCTAACTGCTGCCATTACTCTTTGTCGTTCAACTGCCTTCAACTGGGTTCCTTGAGTCGTGGAATGTAATAAGATTACTCAATTACTGCTTCAACAACTGCTATTCTAGATAACCATAATATTTTATGTTTGCTAAGATTCTGGGTGATTCGAAGGTTTGGGCAAAAACAAGGTCATCGCTCTGGGACCGTAAAGCACTCCATTCGCTCAGATTTTGGGCGTCTTGCAAGTTTGGGCGATGATGTTACCGTGTTCATAGGCTTCCATTGCATTCATCAATAATCCTGTTTGGACCTTTATCATGGACTCTCCAATTGGGCTTCACTCTTTGGGCTATTTTATTTGAGCGGCACTTTTAGTATGTCAACAATTATCCCCCAATATCGCAGAATTAATACCAATTATTAATCTTTGCCATATTCACTTTGTATTTTCCAACAACATTTGAAATTTCAACAATTTCAATCATTATTTCCTTCTATAACCTGGAAAGGGGCAACGTTAAAAACCCTTATAAACCCAAAAGACACGTCATTTCATCGCACCACTAAATCACGTCTCTATATTTCGCGCTTCCTCCTCACTATTTTACTGTTCATCTTCTTACTTCTCTGCTATGTTTCTTAGGCACATCTTAACAAAACTATACTTTGCACCCAATGACGACTTCACAAACTCGATCTAATGATTCTTTTAGTTTCGAAGATTTTCAGAAAATCCTTACTAGGCCGTATGTAAATCCAAACTTCCTTACACCAGCCAATGCTGACCTCAATGAATTCTATTTGGGTCCATCATTCAATAATGCCGAAACCGTTGGACAAGTGGCGGTGGGCCAGCTGTTCCCTTGCACTCAAGACCCTCCATTCCTGAACTCTCTGCCACTGAGGCAGATTCGCGAAAAAGATATTCGCACTTGGCCCAAAGCTGATGTTATTTTTCGTAGATGGTATGCACGTCTTGTGAATCATGGCCCTACCAAGGCAATTTTTGATCATGTTAGGATTTCAGACTTATCAGAGATCGCTCTTCAACCCCCAATTTTCGACCAAGTGCTTTTTTCGATTGCTTTGAGTTTTTGGTCTTCTGAATATAATACCTTCGTTTTCCTCTTGGTCCCATGTCTATTACTTTAAGGGATGTTGGAACCCTAGTAAATCTTCTACCTTTGGGCGATACCATCTTTCCTGGTATCTTGATTTCCAATGTTGGCCCGAAATTTGACAAGAAACTTATTGCTAATCATTCAAGCGTTGAACCTTCCCATATTGAGCATGTGGCTTTTCTCCAAATTTAGCTTTGTAAATATATTCTCTGCGTGCCAAGTATGAAACCTTCTATGAGCTACTTACCCAGAGCGCATGAATTGGCGCGTGATAAGCCTTTGAACTTATGTTCCTTCTTTTTAGCCGTCCTTTATAGAGACATGGCTTCCCTTCAATCTCAACTGAAGAATGGTGCATCTCCCACTGGCAGTGGGCTCCTTTGGTTCACTCAACTGTGGTTGAGAGCATACTTTCTACCACTTGGTCCTCCATCCATTTCCCTTCGTTCTGCTAGTTGCTATAAGCTAGCCATTGACCCATTGAACCCTGTAAATATGTCCAATAAGGACATTTTTTCATTCTTTTATACCTAAATTTGATTCCTTCCTTCTTTCCTTTTTCTGCTCACTTGACTCGAGATTATGTGCAACCTCCATCCACCCTGGACAATGCGAGCACCTCTCTACTTGTTTGGGTTCAGTTTTTGATTGGGAGGGAATTGTTCCACGATATTTTAACTGGAACCAATGCCAAGGCTAGCGTTGAAATATATGCTCCCCAATTTTTTGCTCGCCAACTTGGTTTTGTCCAAACTTGGCCTGTTCCTCCTTGCTATCCCAAAAATTTGACAGATCGTTTTCACACTATTAATAAGACAGAAGCACAAGCTGCAGATGCTCGCAACATTCTTTTGATGAGCAAATTTTCATTAGCCCCTTTCAATTCTAGCTGTGCCATCCATCCTCTTTTTGAACAGCTCTGGCCATCAGTAAAGCGCAGATTGTTTGCAACGGATGCTAATCGTACCTTCCATTTACTGGATCAGCCAGATACTTCCTCTACTTCTCCTATTTTGGTCACCCATGTGTCCATTAGGAATCATTCCTCCCCTGCTCGCGCTAAACGTCCTATCCGTCCATCTGCTTCTCCACCTACGAAGGCTACTGCAGCTAAAGGTGCCTTAAGTCGCAAACGGCCAGCTTTGGCATCTCCCATTTTGTGGGATGATAATGATGATGATAATGATGACGCTCCTCTCATCCTTAGGAGAAAGGTAATTGAATTTGTTTATTCACAAACATATTTTTCTATATACTAATGGTTTACCTGAATTTCTTAGAAAAGTTCAACCTCTCTTTCGAAGGCTTTGGTTTTGGCAATTCTTGTTTCATCATCTTCTGCTGAAACTGCTTCGTCCAAATCAGCTGATGAAGGAACTATGCTTAAAGAAAAACCCTTAGTCCCGGAATCCTCATCACAACCACTAAAAGGGCCACCTTTTCCCAGGGCGCCAACCCCCCAAATGTCGAACCAAAAGGTAATACATATTTTGATGTTTTATCTTTGCTTATGCTACTGGTTTCTGATTCGTTGCTTCTTGAATTATGCAGATGCTCCCATGGGTCTGCCCGTTGTGGCAGAGTCTTCTCACCCAAATAAGGTGAAGTCTCCACAGGTGGTGGAGCCAACTGGTGATATACCTGAACTTCCCAAGATTGCTGATGAGGTAACATTTTGCTTCACTTTCATTTTCGCTTCGTTTATTATAGTGAAAGTCCTCAATGTTGGCATTTTTCTTTGCAGGGTGCTGATGACATTGTGCGTTCCATCCAAAACTTGTTCACTTCCTGGGGACAAGTCAAAACATCTTGCCCTACTTCAACCAGTCATCCGTCTGCTTCATTTTCTGCTTTTTCGGAGGAAAATATGAAGTCTCTCAAGCAGACGGTACTCGAGTATGTGTCTTTTATGGACATGGATATCGGCCAGGCTAGTGCTACTAAACATAAGGATAAGTTTGAGCTATTGAGTGCGAAATTGGCACAAGCACTTACACTTCCATTGCTCAATGTTTCTGCTGACTTTAAATGTTGAACTGAAGGCCAGGAGTACTCAATATCTTTGTGCTGCATCTGAAAGAGAGTCTTTGCTTCTAAAAATTAACAAAGCCGAGGATGAATTGAAAGAAATCTCTTTCGACGTTATGATCGAAGACTCTTTGATGATAAGCTTGGCTGGAGAGATGAAGGAGCTTCAAGCAAAGATGGAAGACTGTAGGGCGAGAATGGCTGCTAAAAAGCGTAATGCTTCCCAAGGAATTGAACTAACCAAGTCTTTGGTTGAGCAGTATAAAAAGCTGGAGGTTAATGACGATTTTGTAGCTGAATTAAATGTCGCTTCTTCTCAACAGAGCGAAGATTGGGGAAGACTTAGGGAAAGAATACGTTCGGCTTGGGGCGAATTGTGATTAAGACATCCAATGCCTTAACTTTCCTTTTATAATTTCACACTAATTGTCAATTTTGAATGTAACAGCAACTATCGTCATTAATGAACAACTATTTTGTCTACTTGCGTATTAATTGACGTTGTCCTTAATCGTCAACCCCCCAAACATTCAATTGATTTATGCTGAGATTCATGTACATTCTTTCTTGGTATTTCCCGTCTCTTTTTCCAAGACTTTGGGCCATTTGATTTCAGTAATTAGGCACGAATGTGGCCGTTCATATTCTGTCTTTTCACCTTCACGTCTCTATAAATGCGTGTGTATTTCGCACTTATCATTTTAATTTCCATTCTTTTCTTCAAAAACTAATTTGCTGCCATCGTTTGACATCTCAACAATTGAGCCAAATTTTCATCCTCCATAGAAATGGATCATTTGATCCGCCCATTTTGCTATCTGTCTTGATGTCACATTTGGTATGGGAGATATAGGAAATATTCTTTGGTCAGCAAAGGTCTTCCCATCGTCTCCATGTTCTTTATAAGGAGTTCAATGATGGAAGGCAATTTTTGAGAATGCCTTTCAAGCCACTTCGCTTGCTGAGAGTGCTTCTCAATCTCCTTACCCGTTATTGCAGCAATGTGATTAGGCAAGCGATTTGAGGGTGCTTTTCTTCCTTTTTGCTTGTTGAGAGTGCTTCTCGACCTCTCTGCTTGCCCTTGCAGCAGTGCGATCAGGACAGCGATCAAGGTTAGTTCACCCTCTTACTTGGTGATCGACCCAAAAATTAGTTTGCTCTCGATTGTAGCTCATAGAGCATTTGGTATTTTGTATCTCACAATTTGTAATGAATATTTGATAACAAAAGAATTCATTTGAACGTATTTCGTTCTTACCTTATTTATCTACGATCTTTCAACGCAATTATATTGATTACGCATTTATTTGTTCACTTTCCCATAAAGAAGGAATATAATTTTTTAAATATTTGCCATTGATGAACCTCATGTGCTTGGTGCTATCTAAATTTTCTAAATGATAGGCTCCATTAGGTAACACACTATTTACTTTATATGGCCCTTCCCAATTGGGTGAGCACTTGCCATACTTTGGATCCTTGCTATCCAAAGGGAGTATTGTTTTTCAAACCAATTTGCCCAGGCTAAATGACTTGGCTATAACTTTTTTATTATAAAATTTAGCCATCCTTTGTTTTTGAACTTGCAATCTATCTAGGACGTCCAACTTTAATTCGTTCAACTCCAATAAGTTTTGAACTAGTGATTCGGTATACTCACCATCATTTAACTTATGTTGCAAACACACTTTGATTGATTGCACATTGATTTTCATAGGCAAAACGGCCTCCTGTACATAAGTAAGTTGGAAAAGAGTAACTTTGGTACTTGACCGAGGCGACGTCCTATGAGCCCATAAGGCCTTGTTTAGACATTCGTGCCAATTTCTGACATTTTCATCTATCATTTTCCTTATGATATTTTTTAGAATCTTATTAGAAGATTCTATCTGTTTGTTGGATTGAGCATAATATGGTGTGGAGTTCACTAACTTAACTCCAAACTCGCTCAAGAATCTCTTCACTTGATCTCCATTCAAAGAAGTTCCATGATCTACCATCAAAGTTTATGGAATCTCAAATCTATAGATAATATTATCACAGATAAATTCTATGTCACTCTTTTGGGTGATCTCCTTTAAAGGTATCACTTCTACCCACTTAGTGAAAAAATCAGTTGCACCTATAACAAAAGTATGTTGCTTGGACGATGGGGGATAAATCTTCTCTATTAGGTCTATCGCCCAACCCTTGAACGACCAGGGTTTCATAATAGGTGTCATCTCTCTTGCTGACACCCTTTGTATAGGACCATGTTTTTGGCACGCTAGACAACTTTTGGCATATTGAATACATGATTCTCCCATCTTGGGCCAAAAATATTCATTCCTAATAATTAACCATCTCATCTTTTGGCCAGCTTGATGAGCTCCACATATCCCTTCATGCATTTCAACCATGATTGTTCTGGCTTTTTGCAAACTCACGCATTTTAGTAATAAACTATCAAAGCATTTCTTAAACAACTCTTCATCTATCAATGTATAGTTTAGCAAACGCAACTTCATTTTTCTACTACCTCCTTTATTAGGTTCTTTAAGGAACCTTTTAATCTCTACTCTCCAATCTATTGCATCTTCATCTTGTATGCAATGAATTTCAATCCTTCTTGCCCTTCTTTGGACTACGGGCAATATTACTCCATATTCACAAGTAGATTTCCAATTTAAAGCCTTTGAATACCCTGAGGCCATCTGGGCCAACTCATTTGCTATGTCATTATATATCGTATTAACACATTGAAGCTCTACTTGATCGAATTCTTCCAACAATTCTTAGGCGATTTCATATTGACTTATAATGAAATCACTTTGGCACTTAAAATCACCGATCAATTGGTGAATTACCAATTGAGAATCACCTCTAACAATCACATTCTTTATCTCCATATCTATTATTAATTCTAAACCCACGATTAAGGCTTCATATTCGACTTGATTGTTGGTGCACATCCTATCCAAGGTGAATGAGAACTTGTAACAAATCTCTAAAGGATTTATTAATGCTACTCTTACTCCTGCACCTTTAGAGGTTTTTGACCCATCGAAATATATAACCCAAGGTTTTAATTCGAATGAATCGATTTCTAATTCAATTTCTTCAGGCATGTCAAGGCATAGATGATCGGCCAGAAAGTTAGCCAATGCCTGATTTTTTATTGCCTTTTAGGGTATGTATTGTATTTCGAATTCTGATAATGCTAAAGTCCAAAGGCCTACCCTTTGGTGTAAAATAGGGCGAGAGAGCATATACTTAACCAAATTTACTCTAAAAATCAAATAAACAGTTACGTGCCGTAAATAAGCCCTTAATTTCGTACATGTGAAATATAATGGAAGACATAATTTTTTAATGACAGAGTAATTACATTCACATTTTGTTAACCGTCTACTCAAATAGTAAATCGCCCTTTCTTCACCAAATTGATCTTCGTGCGTGACCATTTCAGCTATTAATTCTTGTTCGGCCGATATATACACTTTCATTAGCCGTCCTTGGATTGGTGACACCAACACTGGTGGACTTGATAAATATGTCTTTAGGCTTTCAAAAGCCTTTTGATGCTCTTCTTTTCAGAAAAATTCGACCTGATTTTTAGTTTTAAAAGCTGCGAAAAAGCTTTAGTTCGCCCTAGACAGTTAGAAATACTTAGCCTAGAAACCTTTGCAATTCTTTTTTATTGCTAGGTGATTTGACCTCTAAAATGACCTTCGCTTTATTTTTATCAAGTTCAATCCCCCTTTGGTGTACTAAGAAACCAAGGAAGTTTCCTACATTAACAACAAATGCATATTTCAATGGATTCAATTTTAGTTTATATTGCTTCATTCGCTCAAATGAACATCTCAATTGTTCAAAATGGTCCTTTTCTTTAATGGATTTGACCACTATATCATCTATATGCACCCCAACAAACTTGCCTATCATATCATGAAAAATCAAGTTCATTGCCTTTAATAAGTCGCTCCTACATTTTTCAGGCCGAAAGGCATAACTACCCATTCAAAACATGCTAGAGATCTAGGGCATCTAAAGGTAGTTTTGTGTATATCTTCCTCAACTATATAAATTTGATTGTATCCTGAATATCCATCCATGAAGGAATATATTACGTGTCTGGCAGTCGAGTCTACTAAAGAATCTATCGTAGGTATTGGATATTCATCTTTGGGTGTGGCTATGTTTAGGTTCCTAAAATCTATGCACGCCCTTAATTTACCATTCTTTTTTAGTACTGGCACGATATTAGACAACCACTCGACATATCTGGCTGTTCTAATAAAACCTGTTTTTAGTAATCGCTCTATTTCTTTCTTAATCTCAAGAAGTACATTAGGAGCAAAGTTTCTAGGAGGTTGCTTATGAGGTTTAAAATTTGGCTTGGTTGGCAATCTATTTTCCACCAAATCTTTATCTAAATCAGGCATATGTTCATATTCCCAAGCAAAACAATCCTTATATTCCTTTAATAAATCGATTAATTTATCACTAACCTCTTGATGGAGCATTTGGCTAACGAATGTTGGGCGATCTTCCCCTCCATTGCCAATATTCACTTTAATTAGAAGGTCTTGTACTTGAGCAGATCCAGACTTGGTGATCCTCATTACTTCATCGTCCATTTCCCTTATAGGCACTTCTTCTTCTAAACAATCCACCTTGTTGAGTTCTCGGCCAATACTTTGTTCCAACTCGAACACTGTCAATTTGTCTCCCAATGCTTTCAATGCTGCTTCTTCTTTCATCTTATCTTTACATTCTTTATTGAAAGCTATTAATTTGGCTTTGAAGGCCTGAACATCTTCCATTTGCCTTTGTTGCTTACAACTCATTTAAAACTCCTTGATTACTTTTTTACCAATTACTGGCTCTTCTAGGGCCATTATGTTTGGCCTCATTTGACTGAACATTTCACTGAGTGCATCTACTGAAAACGGCTCTTCGCTCTGTGCAACAATTTGAGTTTTGTCTCCATCTTGGACTATTCTGACAGGTCCGTAATTTCCTTCGTACATGAACCATTCCACTGAGTTTGTCTCTGCGACAAAAGGTCTATGATCTGCCTGCACCACTTCTGCTTCACCCTTGTCATTTCAAAAAACCAGGCATTGATGGAGCGATGAAGGTATGCAGCGACTTCCGTGTATCCAATCCCTTCCTAATAACACATTGTAACTAGTAGGATCATCTATTATGAAAAAGACTGTGATCCTAGTAGTTGTCCCTACAGTTATGTCCAATGGCATAACCCCTTTAGTTGAAGTTGCTCCTCCATTGAAACTTGCAATGATGACTTCTGTTGGAATCATATCACCCTCTATCTTTGCAAATTTCCTCATCATCCTAGATGGAATGGTGTTTATAGCTACTCCATTATCAATAAGTACTTTCGCCACAGGTATACCGTTACCTAAAGCCTTAACGTACAATGGCTTCAACTGTTTAGTTAACTTCATGGCTAGTCTATTAAAAATAACCTTTTCGGCAGCATCTATTTCCACTTCCTGCTTGTTCTCTGTTGAATTATCCTTTTGTGATAAGTCAACGTGCAATATGTCGCACTGAGCTTCCGCTTCCTGAATTTTCTTTTTATTGTTTTCTAATACTTCTTCTTCGATTACCTAACCTGTGGTAGGAGGCAATATTCGTGGAGATGACCCATACTTTTCAGAGCGAGGTACTCTCCTTTTCCTCTTGGGTGTCCCATAAAACACATAATAATCGAAAGAACGTCCAGACGATTCTCCCAACAAATCCACTTCACGAACACCTTCTCTATGTAGTTGCTTCAACAGGGTATTGCGCGATACTCCTCTTTTTCTTCTTTCTGCTTCCAGATTAATTTCCTCTTCGATGTCTATCATACCATCATCCTCTTCATCATTGTAGGCCCCTCTAGAAGTTTGGCCTTCTTCACATTCCATCACACATGCTTCTTCTTCGTTATCCTCCCTTTCTTCTTCTTCTTCTTTCTCTTTGTTCTTGAACTCATTGGCTAGTAAATAGTTATTAGCCATGACAAAAGGTAATGTACCGAACTGAATAGTAAGAGGCTGAGCTGGATCTTCTTCATCCCTTCTGTCTCGCCCAAGCTTCGATCTCCCAGATGAACTCTCTGGAAATTCTTCCATCGATTCTCCTGTACTAGTCTTTTCACTGTCTTCGAGAATATTTTGATTGGCTACCTCGAGTAGTTTAGGCACCTTAGGACGTCGCACTCCCTGTTGTTGCCTTATCATTCGTCCATAATTTCGTTGAAAATACCTTTGTTGGGTTCTATTCATCTCGTTGAAGGGTATTACCCTTCTTGCATTATATTGGAACGAATGCCATACATTTGGTTGGCGAGGTTGCGGCTTGAATGTTCTCCCATTATTTATTGACCTGAATTGCCTCTCAAAAGGCGGTCCCTTATAGAATGATGTACCTCGCCCTCTGACAGGCTGAGCGTTTGGAAAAAAAAACTAGGGCGATGGTAATGCTGCCATATCCCTGGTTTCTCTGTATTTGCACTTACTTCTCCTTTACATCTTGCACACAGGACGTCTTCATCCTTTTTAACCTCCTTCCTTTGATATACGTTCAAAGACACTGGGGTGTTGCCCGGGGTCCTCCTCTCCGACGTCTTTAACTAACTTGAATTTTGACAACCTGTTTTTGAAACCAGTCGTCACCATGTTCACCCCAAGTGGCTGTGGAAAAGGGTTTTCATCCAATGTCATCTTCTTCTTATCCTCGAACGTAATTCGTCCTGATTCAATGGCGTCCTGTAACACATGGCGAAAAATCAAACAGTTGTTAGTCAAATGTGACTATACATTATGCCAATTACAATATTTTTTACCCTTGATTTGTTCAGGGCTTGGCAACTTAAGTTTATCTCTCAGCTTTATCTGCTTATTTTTATATAGTTTATCAAATATAAGGTCAGCTTTGGTTACATCGAACGAGAACGTTCTAGTCTTTTTGTTTTCATCTTTTATAGGCTTATCCTTGCCTGACGATCTAGGCTTAGCCATTATAGGACAAGTATACGTGTCTCCTTTGATTAATTTGGCCAAACACATTTCGGTTTGATCGTGATACTCGTCATTAATGGTATGAACATCAAAATTTGGGTCTCTATAATAAGTCCCCTTACTAAAATTTTTCATTTGCTCTTCTTCTCTTATTAATCGTTCATACCTAATCACGTTTGTGCTCAATTGGAAAAGATCAGGAAATTCCCTGTCTTCGAATTTCTTTTTCAAATCAAAGTTTAGACAACTTTGAGCGATTTTGACAAACTCCTTTTCGGGTAAAGGTACAAAACATTTACTTCTTGTTGTCTTGAACCTTTGAAGGAAACCTTCTGCACATTCGTTTGGCATTTGACGTAGATTCGCCAAATCGGTCAAAGTAACTTCAGACCCAGTCTTATAAAACTGAGCATGGAACAATTGCTCTATTTTTCGCCATGTTTGAACAGAGTTCGCTGGCAAATTGATGAACTAGGAGAAAGCTACTCTTGTTAATGAACTAGGGAACAACCTCATTTTATGGTAGTCTGTTACTTCACCATTTTGCAGTGTGAATCGCCCTATGTGTTTTAGAGTAGACATCTCTCCTAAACCGGTAAATAATGAGAATTCTGGCACCTTATACCCTCTAGGCCATGGATATGCTTGGTCTACCCAATCAGGATATGACTTTGTGTAAGTCGGCCTAATGACAGGACATACCCCAAAAGCCATTTGATCCTGTACTATTTCCAAAATCTGATTTCTCAACATGACGTTGGGGTCATATGGAATTTCTACAGGTTGGTTGATCGGTTGATTTGCCTGAGACCTGATATTTGGTCTTTGATTGGCAAAAAAGTTGCTATGATTTGGGCCATTGTACCTGAATATTTATTCCATCATTAACACGTGGGGTATTCTGTCCATTATTTAGGACATTGTCTCTTACATTTAGGTTACCCCCTAAGTTAGATGTACCATTACCACTATTCAGATTTGACATTGCACCATCCCCATGGTTTGAAGTAGATGGACCAAAAGGTGGTTCTATTCCTTGATTTGAACTTAGGACTGGGGAATTATGTCCTACAATTGTCCTAGCTTGAAAGTGACTTGCAATAGGCACAACTGGCTGACAAATTTGGCCTACTAACTTATTCATTATTTCATTTAATGTATTCAGTTGTTTGGACATGTTGTCATAATGTGCATTCCCATTCTGGGTAAATCTTTCCATATTATGAACATTTTGTAGATTTACCTGTTCAACGACATCCTGTGTGAGTTCTCCAAGCAATGCACGCATGGTTCGAGGACTGAAATCTGTCATTGGTTCGTAACGACTATGACTGCTCTGACTCTGTTCCTCTGTTCATGGAGAGCTTTACCGCTCCTCATATCGCTCGATCACAGACTGGACTCCTCCCTGACTTACTACTTTCTTATCAGATTTGTGAGGCATATTATTTCACTTTCTGTATCCTCAACACCAAACACCAAGGTCCCACTGGGCGTGCCAAATTGTTTCGCGCGAGTAGTCGCTAACAATTAAAAAAGGGATCAGACGATTGTGTAAGGAACAGACCTCTTGAGACAGAGTCCCAAAAAAGGGTATTTTATTGGCGATGATTTACAATTGGAAATAAACAGAATGCCTCCAAGGGGCGCAAGCACACGAGTACTAAAAGAAGTGTTTAAATTTAAACTAAGAAATTAAATTACATATTCTCTGTTTGAGAGTGTTTGATTCTTTTTCTTCTCTATATCTTCTCTTCCTTTTTATATTCCCTTAATGATTTTCTCGTGACAAACCCCTTGGAAACTGTTTGATCGCTTTATAACTACCCACTTTCTTTATGGTGGCTAACTTGTCGTGGAACTGTCGTCTCTAACTGCTGTCATTACTCTTTGTCGTTCAACCGCCTTCAACTGGACTCCTTGAATTGTGGAATGTGATAAGATTACTCAATAACTGTTTCAACAACTGCTATTCTGGATAACCATAATATTTTATGTTTGTTAAAATCTTGGGCGATTCGAACGTTTGGGCGAGAATAGGGTCATCGCTCTGGGCGACTGTAAGACACTCAATTCACTCAGATTATGGGCGTCTCGCAAGTTTGGACGATGATGTTACTGTGTTCATGAGCTTCCACTGCATTCATCAATAATTCTGTTTGGACCTTTATCCTGGACTCCCCAATTGGGCTTCACTCTTTGGACTATTTGATTTGAGCTACACTTTTAGTGTGTCAACACAAACTAATGCGACTACGAGCAAAAACTATTATGTTCTATATTCTTTTACATATACAATATATAGAAAGTATGGATAAGTGAGAGACATTCAGGTTTCCGTTTTGTCATCATATTTGTTTTTCGTTTGTTCATCATGCCCTTGGTCCATCCATTTAATTTACCTTCATTTTATTTCAAAAATATTTTTTTATTTCATTTGTATTGATTTCAATTCAAAAAGGAAAACTTTTATCTCAAGCCATTTCACTTTCTATTTTCTATATTTAGAGACAAAATGTAAGAGGAAGATCATTCTTTCCTCAGTTATTTTATAAGTAAAAGTCGTTTTGCATAAGAACAAAAAAATTAAATACGTTTAGATAATATATAACACACACACACACACACACAAACACTTAATTAACTATTGTGACCAAAAATTAATTTTTTATTCTGAATATTGCCTATTTTACCTATAAGTGAACTTTTTAAGTTTAGTCAGACATATTAAAAAATTTATATTTTTTCGATCTAACAATTTTACCTATTTTCTATGCTAAATCATGTAACGATATTATTCAATTAAAACTATTGTTTAAGTGAGAAGAGGGATAGAGATATTATGAGGTAAAATATCAAGTAAATGTGTATCAGTTACATTCATGATCGTCATTTATGTTGCTCTTTTGTTTTTATTTTTCTTTTCTTTACCAAAATATATATCATTAGTGTTGCTTTTGATGGTGTTAATTTTAAAATAATGTTATTTATAGTGAAAATTATCGGTAGTTATCTTACGTGACATACATATGTCGTTTTACTATTTGATGTATTAATGTGATAATTTTTATTATCTCACTATGAATAATATTATTCTAATTTTAAAGTATTGCATTTTGGCATGATATAGATTTTACAAGGATAATAATTGATTAATTTCTTAAAATATATTTACAGGAATCTATAATTTATACAGTCTTTCTATAAAACTTTCTAAATTATAAGCCGGATATATATATATATAAGGTTCCTAACCTTTTCATTATTTGCAAACTTTACCTTAACATTCATTTTGTGCCGACGAAGGTCCCTGACCTTTCATAAATATGCACCAAGGTCCATATGGATGGAAACCGTCCAAAATACCATCAGTTGACCGGAAAAATTCCTTAAACTATCTGATACCACGATGATTTTATTGGATGTTAATATCTTTTTGGATGGTGTTTTGGATGATTTTATTGAATGTCGATTCCTTAATTTTCCTAATCAACTGATGGTGTTTTAGACAGTTTCTGTCCAGAAGGACATCAGGTGCATATTTATGAAATGTTAGGGACCTTCATTGACACAAAATAAAGGTTAGGATAAAGTCTATAAAAAATGAAAAGGTTAGAGACCGCTGCTACAATTTTCCCTATATATATATATAGACACTCACGAGGTAGTGTAGGAATCAGTTACATTCATGATCGTCCTTGATGTTGCTCTTTTATTTTTATTTTTCTTTTCTTTACCAAAATATATATCATTAGTTTGCTTTTGATTAATTTTTTTCCTTTCTAACAAGAAAACTTCATAGAAGAAAATAATCTACTAATATAACCAATAGAAATATTTTTTTTCGTGTAAAAATTGAAAATGGGAATATATATATATATATATATATATGATGTTCAACCCTGAGGAGTAGCTCAGTGGTCAAACTTTGGTTTTGCTCCATAATAGTCACCAGTTCGAATTCCCTCAGAGCTATTGAGGTGAGTATTCGACTGTAAACTTGATATGATCCGGGGTGCGCCCCCAATAATTAAGAATTTGGTGATTGATTGGAAGAAGCCAAAGCCGGGTTCGAGACTTTGGGAGGTTAACAAAGGAAACAAAAATGCTTGGTCGAGCTTTGGGGATCAAAGGAGTGAAGATGATAAGCCAAGATCCAAGAAGGGAGTTAGAGACGAAGGCTGAAGCAAGGGGATCAAAATGAATCGAGTGTTGGCATGTAGGAGTCCAGCATGACAGCTATGCGGTCGCATGGTTGTCCTAGCCATGCTACCGCATAAAGGGCAGCAGGGTTCTAGAGGAGGCAGTTCGTGTGGTGTATGCGACCACATGAAAATACATGATGTGGTTGCATAGACCGTTTCCGAGGCCAAGACTTAATTTTTGCGCAAGTTTCCTATTTTACCTAGAATTCTAATCTTTCCATATTATTAGATTATTTTGGACGTCTTTTACCAATTTTAATTAGGTTTTTTATTGCTTCATATGAATAGGACTCATTTTCCATTATATGGACCTTCTGACAATTTGAGAGATTTTATAAAAGGAGGGACTTTGCTTCCAATCCTTATTCTTGCTAGAACAATTAAACTTATCAAGGAATTTATTATTTCTTGTGGCGTTCACAATCATCTGTGTGAGATCCTCATTCCGTGTCATTAAGAGGTCATTAATTTATATACTTTTGGTTGCTTAGTTCATTGATTGGGGATTAAATCCAAAACCATTAATTATTTGGCAATCTTGGAAATTGTGTCAATCTAGTTGTGGATTTATTAGTGTTCATTGCTATCGAGTTCGCATCAATTGGTATCAGAGCTTATGCTCCAAAAGTCGAAAGTTGACCTTTTCCTTTCTTGTTGAGTCAGTTTTTCTTTTTCTTTTTTTTATTCTTGTGTTCTTTGCAATTTTCAATTGAGTTTGTGTCTTAGATCTATAAAAAATATTTAAAAAAATTTGAATCTTGTTTTGGGACTAGTCTAGCGTCCAAATCCACTTACGTTTGTTCCATTAGCGTCGTAGTCGAAATTTCTATCTAGTGAGTAAAAAAAATTATTGTTCACCAGTACTGTTGAAAAAATTTATTCTCATTGTTTGAAATTATCTTGATAGTCCTTCCAATTCCAAGTTGTTCAGTCCAGTCAGCCAGAAATTCAAGACGACTTCTTGAACTTTCATAATTCATTCCAAATTTTCTGTCCAATTCTTTGAGTCTATGACAATCCAATTGAAATTCCACAAGATACTAAATTTGAATTGTTCTTTGAAACATTGATTGGAAGCAGTGAGTGGAAAAGGCTGAGTGGTGAGATAAATTGAGGGTAAAAGCCGAAATTGAGTGATTCATGAGTGAATATGGTGAGGCAGAAATAAAATTCTAGAATTTAGGATGTCTGGTAGTGAAGGATCGAACTCAAGCAGGATTGATGGTCGTACAAATATGTCTGACGATGTGAAGAGGCGATTTGAGAGGATGTTAAAGGATACGGGTGATAGAATAGATAGACTAGAGGCATCTGTCACCAATCTTCATATGGGACATGGTAGACGAGGACTAGAGTGGAAATGCATGATGAATATGGGTATGGTAGTGATTTGGATGAGAATGAGTTTAATGGAGTTGAATTGGGGAGAATGATGAATAGAGGTGATTGTTTTGAACATTGGGGTAGGAATAACTTTGGAGATGATGTGGATGGAGGTATGGACAACATCAAAATGTCAATTTCTCCATTTAAGGGTAGGAGTGACCTTGAGGCGTATCTAGAATGGGAGAAAAAGGTGGAGCTTATTTTTTAGTGTTATAATTATTTTGAGGAGAAGAAGATGAGGTTAGCTATCCTTGAATTTACTGACTACGCAATCACTTGGTAGGATCAGGTTGTGACGTCAAGAAGTAAGAATCAGGAGAGGCCTATCAACACGTGGGATGAGTTGAAGGCGATGATGAGAAAACGATTTGTACCTAGTCATTACTATAGGGAATTTCATCAAAAGGTTGCAAGGGTTGTATTAGGTTTCTAGAAGTGTAGAGGACAACCACAAGGAGATGGAAATCTTGATGATTAGGGCAGACGTAGAGGAGGACCAAGAAGCGACTATGGCTCATTTTTTGAATGGGTTGAACAGGGATAATGCTAATGTGGTGGAGTTGTAGCACTATGTGGAGTTAGAGGATATGCTACATGTGGCCATGAAGGTGGAACGGTAGTTGAAGCGAAAGGGGACAGCTAGAAATCAATCGGGGCCTAACTCAGCTTGGAGGTTGAGAGGGTATGATGACAGGGTTGACAGGGCTATTGCAAACAATAAAGCTGAAGTGCCAAGGAGGAAGGAAGAAAATACTGGCAAGGAACCACCAAAGGCAGAGTCACAAACTATTAGGAGCTAGGACATTAAATGCTTCAAATGCTTGGGAAAGGGCCACATTGCATCTCAATGTCCTAATAAGATAGTAATGATTTTGAGTGCTAACGGAGACGTATTTAGTGATGGAGATGGAGATGGGATGCCCAAACTAGAGGATATTAGTGATGATGAAGTGTTGGAGCATGCAGTGGACAGTGAAGCCCTTGTGCTAATGCGTGCACTCAATACACAAATCAAGGTGGATGAAGAGGAGAAGCAATGAGAAAGCATCTTTCACACTAGATGCCACGCGGAGAATAAGGTATGTGGTTTAATTATTAATGGAGGTTATCGCACTAATATTGCTAGTACCATTTTAGTTGAGAAGTTAGGGCTGAGAACAATAAGACAACCTAAACCGTATAAACTACAATGGTTTGATGATCGTGGAGAAGTTAAGGTAAATAAGAGGGTTTTGATGAACTTTTCAATTAGGCAATATAAAGATGAGGTATTGTGTGATGTTGTGCCAATGCATGCGGGTCACATTTTATTGGGTAGGCTTTGGCAATATGATAAAAGGGTTAAACATGATGGGTTTAGAAGTAGGTACAGCTTTGATAAAGATAAAAATAACTATCATGCTTGTACCATTGACACCGCAGCAAGTGTATGAAGATCAAGTGAGGTTGAGGGATGAGAACGAGAGAAAAGGTAAAGAGAAACAAAAAGATTGCTCAAGAGAAAATGGAGAGGTGACTAAATGTGAGAAAAATCGAATAGAGCCACATGAAAAAAAAAATAAAAAATAAAAAATAAAAAAAGAAGCCTATTGAGAGAAGAGAAAATGGTAAGTTGAGCTTCTTTGCAAAAAAGAGTGAGCTCGAGAGTGAGTTGGTGAGGTCTAACAAATTCCTCCCCAGTTTGAATATCTCTCTTATGCAGGAATGTGAAAACTTGCTACATGGGGACTTCCAAAAACGGGTGACACCATTTGAGCATCCAGTTGATGCATTTCCATTGGAGGACTTTATATGCATTGAAGGAACATTCAACAACAATTTAGCGAAGCATCAGATTCCCAAGCAAGGGTTGGATAAGGTTCTAGCAGATGAAAAGCAGGACATAAAGATGAGCTTTTCCTAAGGTGGCAAATGGGAGGAGCATAAAACATGCCATAGCATTGCAAAGCTTGAAGGCGAGAAGTGCAAATTTGATCTTGAAGTTTTGGATTCGCGGACGAATCCTTTCGAAGAAGAAGGGGATATGACTCGGAGTGCGCTGCCAATAATCAAGAATTTGGTGATAGATTGGAAGAAGTCAAAGTCGGGTTCGAGACTTCGGGAGGTTAACAAAAGGCACACAAATGCTTGGTTGAGCTTTGAGGATCAAAGGAGTGAAGATGATAAGCCAAGGTCCCAGAAGGGAGTTAAAGACGAAGGCCGAAGCAAGGGGATCAAAATGAACCGGGTGTTGGCATGTAGGAGTCCAGCCGGACAGCCATGCGGTCGCATGTTTGTCCCAGCCATGTGACCTCATGGAGGGCAGAAGGGATCTTGAGCAAGCAGTTCGTGTGATCTATGCGACCGCATGAAAATACATGATGCGGTCACATAGACCATTTTCGGGGTCGAGACTTGATTTTTGCGCGAGTTTCCTATTTTACTTAGAATCCTAATCTTTCCATATTATTAGATTATTTTGGACGTCTTTTACCAATTTTAATTAGGTTTTTTATTGTTTCATATAAATAGGATTTATTTTCCATTGTATGGATCTTTTGACAATTTGAGAGATTTTATCAAAGGAGGGACTTTGCTTCTAATCTTTGTTCTTGCTAGAACAATTGAATTTATCAAGAAATTCATTATTTCTTGTGGCGTTCACAATTATCTTGGTGAAATCCTTATTCCATGTAATTAAAAGGTCATTAGTTTATAGACTTTTAGTTGCTTAGTTCATTGATTGGTGATTAAATCTAAAACCATCGATTATTTGGCGTTCTTGGGAATTGTGGCAATCTAGTTGTTGGTTCGTTAGTGTTCGTTGCTATCGGGTTCGTATCAAAATTTTAGGGCCTCATGGGATTAGTTGAGGTAGGCTTAATCTGATCCGGATACTCACGGTCATAAATATATATATAGGTGAATGAGAAACGAAAATTAAAAAAAAAAAAAAAAAATTAGACGAAAATGAAATAGTAATTGCAGTTTTTAAAAAAAGGTCAAAAAATTCGTCATGTAAAGTGCGACATAATGTAATTTGATGATTTGTTATTTTCAAGTATTGATTTTGGTCTATTTATCTATTTTTAATGAGAAATGCTTGGCAAACATGGCCAATTTGTCCGGGGGACGCAGGGTGCCTGCCCTCAAACAGGGCCTGCGGTTTAGAATTAGGATTATTGATTTTCAATGGCAAGTTGGTAAGAGTTTTTTATTACCATGCTTTAAAATGCGTATAAATTTAGAAATTATTAGAGGTGGACAAAATGGCCAAACTAAATCAAATCAAATTAAAACCTAATCAAGTAGTTCAATTCGATTCTTAAAAAAATTGATGATTTTGGTTCTGGTTTGATTCTAGTTCTAGAACCGTAAATCAGAACTAGAACTATAACCAAACTTAATTTTAAAATTTTATATATTAATTAGTGGAGTTCCTAATATTGTATTCATTCGAAACAACCCATTAATTTTGTACACCCTAATTTTGTATTTATATGAATCATTTCTCTCTAACACCTTTTCATTTTACACGGCCGCACCACATTTCATCAAGTCAGTGGAATAGGCTCTTTCAAGATCGGAAAATGGAATTGGTCAGTCGCTTAAAAATCCTTTAAACTATTTTTTTTTTTTAATTGTTTGATGAATTATTTGTGTTCTTCACAAACAAAAGAAAAATCTAATAAATATTCATAGGACATTAAATGATTAATAGATGCCTGTAAAAGTGGATTGTAAAATTTTTGCATAATGCATTCTTTATTATGGCGTGTGTCATCAAAACTGCTACAATTAATTTAGGGAATAATTGTTATTACTTATTAGATAATCTTTTTTTGTACAGGAATGATAATTGATTTATATATTCAAATAATGATTATATTTTTGTTTGTTAGTTTGGACCTTTGTAATCTTGATTTGAATGCTAAATATTTTATATCTATTTTCTTTCTATTTAGGTATATATTACTAACTTATAGATACGTTTCAAATCTGAAAATTTAAGAAATGAAACTAAAATATAATCAAACCAAACCAGAACTGAATGGTTCGATTCCAATTTGGTTCCATTTCTTAAAAATGAATGAATAAATAAATCATTTGGTTGCAATATCAAAAAAATTATTTGTTCATGGTTCGGTTCAATTATTTTGGAATCAAAAACCAAAAAATGGAATCATGTTTACCCTAGAAATTATGTTGTGTAAAGTGTAACACATATTTTGTAAATTTCCGTAGAATATGTTATAATCCATATACAAGTAACAAGTGTATTTTTTTCACGTAATGTAACACCAAACGCAATATAATTACAACATTTTAATCCACTTTATTACAACTTTAATTTTCTCCGTTCAACACATCGCCCACCTTCAACAAGACACATTTTTGTCAAACGTATAGATAGGTCTATGTTGTTTCTTGGCGCTCTCTTCTACCTAAAAAGAGCAATTGAAAGTGGATTTTAGGTTCGATACTGTCGAGAAGGTATTAACCACCGGTGACCGTACTTTCGAAAAAGCACTGTTGATCGGTGGTTCCTCTCCTTTCTCTTGAACCTCGAACAAGAAACCGATCTCGCCATCAGCTCATCTAAAGTTTCTGAGTCAAATAATTGAATGACAATGAAACTTGAATACGTACTCGACTAATCCAATGGTCCAACATAAGAATACCACGATAATGCAATGGCCAGCAGCTAGAGCTAAAAATGCTCCATGCAATTACAACCTTAAAATATCTCTAACAAACTCTATTTATAGAGAGTTTTTAAATTTAAAGAAATTTTTTTTTTACTACTGAGTCAGGTGAATTCAATAATATATTCCTTAATTTTAATAGGACTGTATAAATTACGTATAGATAATAGGTTTAACTTTCCCAACTTGGAATTTAGATTTAAACATTTTGTATTTGAAGTCTACTATAAGTCTCTTGAAGAAGCCTGCACTGAAATTCAATGCTCCCCCAAAATGAATTGAAAAAAGCCCCTACGAAACAGCTATAGATAGAACTGAACCATTTGTCGAATCCGAGCATCAGCCTATATTTGGCTGAAAACGGTGGCGACGAGGAACATCTTATACTAAATTCACAAACAGGGCCCCGCCGTCCTCGGATCAATGACCAAAGATCAGAAGATAAACTAAAAACAGATTGTCATGAAAGACATTTAATCCAACATTTTAAGCTCCACAAATTAAAAAATGTAAATTGTACATAAACTAGAAGAGGCATACCATTACCAGTAACTCAAATCTTACGTTTTTCTGCTTTACAGCATTAAAAGAAGTACAATTCTTCACTCTACCAGAATCATGCCAATGACTAGTTGATTAACCTTGTTCAAATAAAGTGTAACAGATGGCAATGGAAGACAGAAATCAACAGCAGATAACAAAGACTATAGAAAATGCAAGGAACTCTTCTTACATGCTTCTCAGGATCGAAATCTTTCACGAGGAGATGAACGGCTGCATGGTAAACGATGTAGCACTGTGTTAATATTCAGCCACAGAAACCACAATGCATGAATAAATAAAGCGTTTGGAAAACCTTAACCTGTTGTATCTGTCATTGACAGGGCTTCTTGCTTTGCGATAATCAGGACTAGGACTTAGCTTGGATCTAGAATCAGGGACTGATCCGTGTCCATAATCAGGACTACTCCTATTCCTACGATAAGGACTTGGGGAACGACCCGCACCATAGCTTCGTCTATCGGGGGAGACATCACGACCTCTTCGATCAGGGCTGTACCCATTTCTTCTGTCATCATCATCACGAATAGCATACTCCACTGAAATAACTCGATCCATGAACTTGCTGTAAGCGAGAGTAGGAAGAACCAAAGTAAAACCATTAAGCATCTCATAATAACCATAAAATTATGATAGGAAGAAAATGATTAACTGAGGTGAGAAGACTCGTGCACAAGAGTACATTTCAGGAAGTATCTGGAATACGAATAGTCAATACTATAGGCTGCCCAGCAAAGATTAACAAAAGGAATGGGAGATGGATAACAAGAGATTGCTGTCTTGAGATTATAAAAAAAAAGATAAATATGAAATGTAGTGCTCGAGACTCAAGAAATCTTGATTAACCAATGCTCTTAGCATGAAAGTCCGCATATGCATTTAACCGTCCCTTTCTTGAAGTCTCTTGAAAGATATTCATGGTAGTAGACTTGCCTCTGACGAGATTGTCTTACTATAAATTGGCGCATATATATTGAGATCAATACAAGTTCTTATATGACCTCAACCAGTCATTTCAAATAATACAATAGCATGCAAATGTCTTAAAAGACAAACCTGTTGTCTGTTGCTTCTAATGCACGGATAGCATCTTCCTGCAACTCAAATTGCACAAATGCAAAATTTCTTCGAATCCTAATGTTAGATATCTTTCCATATGGTTCAAAATGCCTTTCAAGATCTCTGGTCCTGGTACTGATAGGATCAAAGTTGATGATAAACAAAGTTTTTGTTGGTCTTGTGTTAGCTGCAGATCTTCTTGATCTATCAGGCTTCCTGCCACCACGTTCTTGCTGCTAATCAAATTGATAGGTTAGTTTTTGTGCTAAAACTCAGAAAGATCAACATACGATTAGATGTCAAAGCAATCGAAGTTGTAGTGTGTTATCAGTTGTACTGCACTCAAACTGCATCAAATCAAGGCACTGCATATATATATATATACCTTTGTCAGTTCAACACGAAGTCGGCGACCTTTTCTACCAAACTCTATCCTGTCAAGTCTCCGGATCGCATCCTCCTCGTCACGCTCATCTTCCATATAGACAAAAGCAAAGCCTATAAAACCCAAAAAGTTAAAAGAAACCAAGCCAAATCATTAAGTTGGCAGAGAAAATACAAATACTTTAAGTCAACATTCCTCCAGCAAAGACACTAAATTTACCACATCGTTGACTAAACAATTGTTACCACTCAAAACCCCTGCAAGTCAAAGGGTGGGGGAATGGAAAATCTGTATGGAGGAAACACAACACCTGCCACTGGATCCGAGATGAACTTTATATCTATGTTGGAACATGTCGGAAATTGAATACTGAGCAAAGACAGAAGAAATGCAAAGGTAATGGTCTCAGGAAATTGAAGGATTGTAGGACCATCGTAGAGCATATTGGTTCTTTTGAACAAACACAAGAACATGCATCTTGGGTACAAGTCACTAAATAAATGCAGAGAACCATCCTTCCAGTTAGATCATGGAATTTCCAAGTGATCCTGCGCCAAAGAAACTATTGAGCTTGGGGGTTTCACTACCCAAAAAAAAAAAAAGAAAAAAAAAAACCTTCTTTTCTCACAGTAACATGACATGCACAAAATATTTGATATTTAAGAATCAGAAAAACAGAACAATTAGCTCTTTCACTTCAGCTGAGGGCTTTCCCCTTTGTCATAGGAAAAGAAACAATTTCAAAATATATCCCCATCGCCTAGCATAATCTTAAGCTAATAGAAATGAAACCTACCTCCTATCACATTTAAGTAATTGCATAAATGAAAATCTCTCAGCATTGAGCACCAAAAGTGATTTTGACAAAATAATCACATTATACAGACTTGTAATGAATATGGGAGAAGTTGCCCAATGAAACTTGAAACAAATCTCTAGTTTTTTTATTCAATAATCATCAACCATAGGGCCCTGTCAGTGTGCAATGAGGCAGGTACCAGAAGAGGTCAACAAGCTGTTCTTGGATTGATAATTCATTAAATTTTGACTGGGCCCCAATGTTACTCAACTTGAGGGATCATTATTACGTCTCTATGCAAATATGTAAATCAATAAAGCAAATGGAGAGTCTATAACAGCATCATCCTAAACGAACTCTCCTAATCATTGTGAATGCTCTGTTGAAGCAACATCCCATTATTGATAGAATGAGATTAAATATAACTATACAAGCACAACATTTAATATATTTCTGTCGTTACTTTACGCTGCATTTGTTCATCACAGGAATTGACGTAGGCAAATGCTTAGGCCATCAACCACCTTAGAGGTGAAAAGTACCACCGTACTTGCTAAATGAATACAGTGACCAAGAAATTGAAATTCTAAAGATGCATCTAAATAGGTTGCTGCAAACACAGGTTAGCTCTTACTTCTAATGGTTGCACCAGTCCAGTATGCTGTTTTTCAATTATTTTTTTATTTTTTATTTTTTATTGTTGATAAGCCCAAAGCAAGGATAGCTACAGAGTCCCAAAATACAAAATGCTACTAAGCAGGTTAAAGAAAGGTTATTTCAAGTTCAAGGCACTTTTCCTCTGAGACAGGAGGCACTTTGATGCCTGGGCCTTAAATAAATCAATAAAAAAAAAAAAAAAAAAATCAGTACTTACAGAAGTACAAAATTATACTAATAAACAAAAACCATAACTATCTACAAATTCATATTACATGGTAAAAGGTTTCAACAGCATTAAAAGTCTAATTTGCAACTCAAAAATTAAAATGGTTCATCAAAGAGTTCAAATAATAAATTAAAAAAATGTAGCAATCACATAACAGGAACCCTTAATCCACAACATAAATTAACAAATTGTTCAAGAGTTTTGTTTGCTTTGATGTTAAAAAAGAAATAAACAAGAGAAAAGTTAAGAACAAAAAGAGTAAATATAAAAGAAGAAAAGGATTGAGTTACATTCACTAGGCCTCTAGCAACCGCTGTTTACCCCGGTAAGTTGCAACTTCAGTTAGAAGGGTTTCTTGCACTTCAATGGTACGAGGCTATGCACGCTACGTCAACTTGTTCTGTTTTCTATACTCTAATTCTATTTTTCTAGTTTGCAGGGTGAGATGGTGTTGGAAAAAAAAATTCCTAAAACCCTCCAAGCATTCTAAGGCACGAAAGTATCAACCCAAAAAAGCTAAGGAAAAAAATGAAAATCCCCAAAAGGGCAAGACTAGCAAATCCACACTCAGTCGTCTCAAGGCTCAAGTCTTGACAATGAGACTCAAAGGGTAATCTTTGAGGTGATTAATAAAGGCCTCGAGGGAGGACAGCTCTACCAAGTGACTCATTTGGTAAAAAAAAAACTCATCGTTCCATTGCTTATAAACAAAAGGGCTGATCTAAGGAAAATAAAGCTTCGAAGTTACCAGATTTCATATCCACCCTCTCCACCCTTCCATATCTTCTGAAAAGACGTTCAACATCAGACTGGCGAGCATCAAAGTCCAGGTTACCACAAAAGATTGGCATTGGGTTCCTGCACGATAATAATCTTCAATCTCAAATTAAGGATTTTTGGACGTAAACAATCTTCATCTAGAGATACCTCTAATCACAAGCAAATAAAACTCGTGGAATAAGATCTCGAACTGGCACACAGAAAAAAACAATTGGACTTTTGTTTGGGAATAAACTCTTGGAATCACATCTCGCATTCCCAAACAAAAACCATAAAGAAACAATACCATTTTTCCAGAAAGACATGACATATAAACAGATGTCTCCCCTTGCTTCCAACTATTGATATAAATTCTTTTAAAAAAAAAAAAACATATGTGTGTGTGTGTATTTGCTAAGGAAACAAGTTTATCTCTTTCTTTCCTTTTTCCAGCAATCTTTCTGATTGTTATGCTTCTCTTTATTCTCCGTTGTCCAGGGAAACATCAAATTTAGCATTCTATAAATCTCAAATCAACAACTTAAAGGTCAGTTTTTAGACATTCGCTCATGTCAGTATATCAGTCCTCCCCCTTTTTCCATAACTATTCCATGCACAGATTTCCGTGGATAATGTAAAAGAAAATAATATTAATTGTCTCAACAATAAATTATGAAACAGGAGTACATCAAATTAAATAAAGAGAAGCTGTAACAGTTCAAAAAGAATCTTCAGAAAACATTGAAAACTAAAAACCAAATATAATATTAGCTAAGCTTAAAACTAACTATAAGTAACTTTTTGTTTCGGTTTCCACAAATAAATTTTATTACTGTAAAAATAAAAATAAATAAATAAAGTAACCTACTTTTAATTTTGATCGATAATAAAAATTACTTATTTACGCCTTTTCGCTAAAGTTACAGAATACCTCTGTTGAGCTTGACAAAATAAAGAGTTAAATTCAAACCAAAATCAGACGCAGTAGCGTGAGAGAAATAAATCAGATCTGAGAAAATATGTGTTCAATGCATACATAAATACATGCCCACACATAATTTATTCAAACAGATTATAATAGAGAGAAGAATTTGAAATTCTTACACTGAAGCCTTTACAGAGTGGAGTAAAACCCTAGACAGAGACAGAGTCTGAACACTTGGGCAGAAGAAACGAAAATTTTGAATTAGATCATAAAACGACAGAGTTTGGCTTCCCATCTCAAATTGGTTAAAAGTTGTTGAGGGTGGGCTTTAGAGATTTGGGCTATCCAAACCCCAGTGTGGCTTGGCTAGACAACTTACAAAAAATATATTTAAAATATTTTGAAAGTAAAAATTATTTGTAAAATTAATTGTCACTTTTTTAATATGAAAGATAAAAAAAAAAAAGAGACACAATGTCTCATTTTAAAATTAAGTGTCACTTATTTTATTAAAAAATTACATACAATGCCAATTTATTAAAAGGTAATGTTTGTCACTCAAAAACGTGAAAGAAAGTGGCAAAAATTCAAAAAATATAAAAATAAAAATAGTGACAAATTAAAAAAGGTGACACAAATTAAAAAAATAAAAAAATGACAAACACTCAAATAAAGTGACAAACACCAAAATGATGATTGCCCTTAAACATTCACGTGGGTGATCGCCCAGTGTAAAATCAATGACATTAGTAACTTTGTTAAAAAAGAAAAGGAAAAAAAAAAAAGAGTAGTGAAATTGCGTCAATTTCCATTCAGAAAAGTGATAGTGTCACATTTTATTAAAAGAGTGAAATTTTAAAATTTGTTATAAAAGTGAAGAAAAGAGAAGAGAACAAAGAGAAGTCAGTAGATTTGTGTGTGTTTTATTAAGAACCAAAGCCCTGTATTTATAGGGCGGAATCAGGGATACAATAGTAATTATTTCTATGGCTGTAGGGGTATAATTGTCATTCACCTCTAAACCATTATAAACTTTCCGTTTACAACACTCCCCTTTGAATGACATATTACAAAATATTTGTCTCGTTAAAATTTTGTTTGATAAAAATCCAATGAAAAAAACCAAATGAAAGAAAAAGAGTACAGTTAATTTTGAGTATTAAAAAAAAAATACTACCTCGTTAAAATCTTGCTAGGAAAACCTAGTGGAACAAAACCTAAGTTAAGGAAAAAGAGTACAGCTACTCCCCCTGATATTGATTACTGAAAATCTTTGAATCGATGCATTCCAATCTTATGGACTAATTTCTTGAATGTAGATGTTGGCAGTGTTTTTGTGAATAAATCGGTCACATTGTCACTTGAGCGAATTTGTTGGATATCAATGTCGACATTCTTTGAAACTCGTGTGTATGAAAGAATTTTGGAGAAATGTGTTCCGTCCCGTCACCTTTGATATAGCCTCCTCTGAGTTGTGCAATACAAGCTGCATTGTCTTCATACAAAATAGTTGGACTGTCCTTTATTGAAATTAATCCGCATGATGCTTGGATATGATGAATCATGTTTCTCAACCATACACATTCTCAGCCTGCTTCATTGAAGATGTTGCTATTGAGGATTGTTTCACAGATTTCCATGATTTAGTCATTCCTCCATGTGTAAACATATAATCTGTTTGTGATTTAACTTTATGTGGGTAAGATAAATAGCATGCATCTGCATATCCCACTAAAGCAGATCCCGACGTTTGAAAATAAAATAATCTCAAATCAATGGTACCCTTTAAGTAACGAAAAATATGTTTAACGTCATTCCAATGTCTTTGAGTTGGTGTAGAGCTATATTTTGCAAGGAGATTTACAAAGAAAACTATGTCAGGTCGAGTGCAATTTGTAAAATAAGTTAATGCTCCAATTGCACTAAGATATGGTACTTCAGGACTAAGAACATTTTCATCATCTTCAAGTGGACGAAATTGATCTTTTTCACATCAAGTGATCGAACAACCATAGGTGATGCCAATGGATGTGCATTATCCATGTAAAAACATTTTAAAACTTTTTCTGTATACGTAGATTGGTGAACAAATAATCCATCTGCGAAATGTTCAATCTGTAATCGAAGACAAAATTTGGTTTTTCCCAAATCTTTCGTCTAAAATTCATTTTTCAAATAATCAGCAGTTTTGTTGAGCTCTTCAGGAGTTCCAATTAAATTTAAATCATCAACATAAACTACCACAATTGCAAATCCACTATTTGTTTTCTTTATGAAAACACATGGACAGATATCGTCATTTTTATGACCCTCATTAAACAAATATTCGTTAAGGCGATTATACCATATGCGTTTGAATTATTTTAATCCATATAATGATCTTTACAATTTAATTGAGAACATGGTTCTCAGGCATGTATCGTTTGTTCCTGGCACCTTAAGTCCTTTAAAGACTTTCATATATATGTCACTATCAAGTGAACCATATAAATATGCAGTTACTACATCCATAATACATACTATCAAGTTTTTGTGACACAGTCAAACTAATTAAAAATCTAAAAGTGATGGTGTCCATTATGAGAGAATATGTTTTTTTATAATCAATTCCTGGTCTTTGTGAGAAACCTTGAGCTATTAGTCCGACTTTGTACCTTGTAATTTCATTATTTTTATTCCTCTTTCGTACAAAAATCCATTTGTATCAAACAGGAATTACATTTTCAAGTGTTCGAACTACAGGTCCAAACACTTTTCGTTTCTCCAAAGAATTTAATTTCGCCTATATGGCTTTTTTCTATTTTAGCTAATTATTTCTATTTTGACAATCTTTAACCGATTGTGGCTCAGGATCCTCATTTTGCATAATATCAAGAGCCATATTAAAGATGAAAATATTGTATATAATAACATTATTTCGTTCCCATAATTTATAAGATAGTATATAATTTATTGAAATCTCATTATTTTCGGATACTTGTGGTTCTTCGGGAACTATATTTTCAATATTTGATTGATTAATCTTTTCTAATGTGATTTCTTCCGAAGTTTTTGGTTGGTTTTTCTCATGTCATTTTCGTATAAGTGTATACCATTAGATTTTCGGATTACAAGTCCAAAAATTTCGTGTTTATTTAGTAAATTCAATTTAAGATTGTGTCTCCTTTTATTTGGTCAAACATTATTTTGATCGATATTTTTCGATGTATTTATTTCAATTCCTCACGATTCACATATGATACTGTCTATCATAGTGACATAACTTATTTAGATATATCAATTTTCAACATGTTAGGTATCTAAACTTCTTTTGGAGTTTTATAATTTGTTATATCTAAATATTCATTAAGAATAAATGTCTTCTTAATGAAATCATCTTTGCTAATTGCTCCATTTTCATTTGAAGGTTTTTGTATTTGAATCGAACACTATCACGCTTCAGGCGTGCCATAAATATATCAAATATAATGTTAACAAATTATCCCCTAAGACATCAATTCGTATTGGAGCATTGAAAATTGGTGTGTGAGATACTGTTGATCTCTTTGATCAATAAATGTATCTAAATAAATTATCTTTCGAACTTTTGGTTCGAATGATATTTAATGAGGATTTAGATGACGATGCATTTATATATTATTTTCAACTTCTTAATTCCTCCCCTAATACTTAGAGAATTGTCCAATCAAATTAACAATCATTTTTTCAGTATTATAAAATATCGTCCATTTGAAATAATAGTGCAAACTACGTACTTATTCTCAGCATTCTTTATTTTTCATCTCAATATATTATGGTGTTCAATTGTTACATATACTACACCATAAAAAATAATTAGATGAAAAAATTAGGATCTGACAATAAGCTGATTATAACTGGAAGAACTGTGATTTTAGTATGATGTGCAATAGAATTCCCTAAATAAAAATGGGAAATAAATTATTCTCAATAAAATTAATTTGATGCATTTAACAAACAATAGTATTAAACCATTTATCGACATCTTAATTAACACTTATTAAAATATTGAGATATATACTCACTAGCATTAACAAGACACGGTCTTGATTATATAATCTGAAAATTATGCTCATAACTTGAGCAATAATTTCACAAAACTTCAAGTTGCGTATTGCAATCATCTAATATTTGTGTCAAATCTGTTAGATACAAATAATATTTAAATGGTTAACATGATGGGTGACGAGGCTCCATATATTACTCTAATTAATTTTCAGAAATATAGGGAATTCAATCCATATTTTAGCTAGCGTTGTTTAATGATCATAAAGAGAACAAATAATATATAGGAATTCTTTGGATTGAAAAATCTTTTGATTCTTCATTTAATATCCATTAAAAATTTTGAACTTCACATCATTATTGATCCAGTGATGGTCCAACTGGTCATGCCAAATAATAAAATCAAATTGAACTTCTGGTTCAATATAATATATAATTCAATTGTTTAATTTCGAATAATATGATTAAATATTATATAATCATATATAATTGAAGTAGTCGAACTAATTAATATTCTAATGACATTAATTATATGTTTTTCTTCAAGGATAAACATGAATTTAAAGTAATATATTTTTCGAAACATATGTGTGTGTGTGTGTGTGTATATATATATATATATATATATTACTCATTCAAAAGTAATATGTCAATATTCTTGCGCCAAAGAAACTATTGAGCTTGGGGGTTTCACTACCCAAAAAAAAAAAAAGAAAAAAAAAGGAAAAAAAAAACCTTCTTTTCTCACAGTAACATGACATGCACAAAATATTTGATATTTAAGAATCAGAAAAACAGAACAATTAGCTCTTTCACTTCAGCTGAGGGCTTTCCCCTTTGTCATAGGAAAAGAAACAATTTCAAAATATATCCCCATCGCCTAGCATAATCTTAAGCTAATAGAAATGAAACCTACCTCCTATCACATTTAAGTAATTGCATAAATGAAAATCTCTCAGCATTGAGCACCAAAAGTGATTTTGACAAAATAATCACATTATACAGACTTGTAATGAATATGGGAGAAGTTGCCCAATGAAACTTGAAACAAATCTCTAGTTTTTTTATTCAATAATCATCAACCATAGGGCCCTGTCAGTGTGCAATGAGGCAGGTACCAGAAGAGGTCAACAAGCTGTTCTTGGATTGATAATTCATTAAATTTTGACTGGGCCCCAATGTTACTCAACTTGAGGGATCATTATTACGTCTCTATGCAAATATGTAAATCAATAAAGCAAATGGAGAGTCTATAACAGCATCATCCTAAACGAACTCTCCTAATCATTGTGAATGCTCTGTTGAAGCAACATCCCATTATTGATAGAATGAGATTAAATATAACTATACAAGCACAACATTTAATATATTTCTGTCGTTACTTTACGCTGCATTTGTTCATCACAGGAATTGACGTAGGCAAATGCTTAGGCCATCAATGACCTTAGAGGTGAAAAGTACCACCGTACTTGCTAAATGAATACAGTGACCAAGAAATTGAAATTCTAAAGATGCATCTAAATAGGTTGCTGCAAACACAGGTTAGCTCTTACTTCTAATGGTTGCACCAGTCCAGTATGCTGTTTTTCAATTATTTTTTTATTTTTTATTTTTTATTGTTGATAAGCCCAAAGCAAGGATAGCTACAGAGTCCCAAAATACAAAATGCTACTAAGCAGGTTAAAGAAAGGTTATTTCAAGTTCAAGGCACTTTTCCTCTGAGACAGGAGGCACTTTGATGCCTGGGCCTTAAATAAATCAATAAAAAAAAAAAAAAAAAATCAGTACTTACAGAAGTACAAAATTATACTAATAAACAAAAACCATAACTATCTACAAATTCATATTACATGGTAAAAGGTTTCAACAGCATTAAAAGTCTAATTTGCAACTCAAAAATTAAAATGGTTCATCAAAGAGTTCAAATAATAAATTAAAAAAATGTAGCAATCACATAACAGGAACCCTTAATCCACAACATAAATTAACAAATTGTTCAAGAGTTTTGTTTGCTTTGATGTTAAAAAAGAAATAAACAAGAGAAAAGTTAAGAACAAAAAGAGTAAATATAAAAGAAGAAAAGGATTGAGTTACATTCACTAGGCCTCTAGCAACCGCTGTTTACCCCGGTAAGTTGCAACTTCAGTTAGAAGGGTTTCTTGCACTTCAATNATAATGATCTTTGTAATTTAATTAAAAACATATTTCTCGGGCATGTATCGTTTATTTCTAGCACCTTAAGTCCTTCAAGAGACCTTCATATATATGTCACTATCAAATGAACCATACAAATATGCAGTTACTACATCCATAAGACGCATATCAAACTTTTGTGACACAGTCAAACTAATTAAGAATCTAAAAGTGATGGTATCCATTACGGGAGAATAGTTTCCTCGTAATCAATTTTTGGTCTTTGTAAGAAACCTTGAACTGCTAGTCGGGCTTTGTACCTTGTAATTTCATTATTTTCATCTTTCGTACAAAAACTCATTTATATCCAATAAGGATTATATTTTCAGGTGTTCGAACTACAATTCCAAACACTTTTCGTTTCTCCAAAGAATTCAATTCTGCATGTATGACTTCTTTCTATTTTGGTCAATCATTTCTATTTTGACATTCTTTAAACGATTATGGTTCAAGATCCTCATTTTGTATAATATCAAAAGCCACATTAAAGGCTAAAATATTGTCTATAACAACATTATTTTGTTCCCATAATTTATGAGATAATATATAATTTATTGAAATCTCATTATTTTTTGACACTTATGGTTCTTCAGGAATCGTATTTTCAATATCTGATTGATCAATCTTTTCTAATGTGACTTCTTCCAAAATTTTTAGTTGGTTTTTCTCATGTACTTTTCTTTTTTGAGATACAAAGTCTGTCGAACCAACTGGTCAACCACGCTTCTGGCGTATTTGAGATTCATTTACTACATCAAATTGCCTTACAGGGATATCAATTTTTGCTGAAAATTTTTCTGCTAGAACATATGATTTTGTCACTTTTCTTGTGTCAACAAATATATCAAATAATTAATTTACAACTCTTTGCAAATGAATGATTTTTTCAACCTCTTGCTCACATTGATTGTTGCGGGGATCCAAATGAGATAGAGTTTTTTTATTCCAAGAAATTTTACTTTGTTTTTCAGGATGTAGTTTTTTCCCTTCCAAAGTTGGAAAAGTAATTTCATCAAAATGACAATCTGCAAAACATGCAATAAAAAAATCACCCATTAAAGTTTGAAGATACCTAATAATTGATGGTGAATGAAAATCCACATAAATCCCAAGTTTTCGCTGGGGACCCATTTTAGTACATTGTGGGGGTGAAATATGGACTTGGACAGCACAACCAAAGACCCGTATGTGAGAAATATCAGATTCATAACCAAATGCCAGTTGCAAATGTAAATATTGATAATAGACAGTTGGTCTAATATGAACTAATGATGCATCATGTAATATGGCATGACCCAAAAAAAAAACTTAGAGTTTTGTTTTCATAAATAATGGTCTAGCAATAAGTTGTAAATGTTTAATAAACGACTCTGCCAAATAATTTTGTGTATGGACATGCGCAACTGAATGTTCAATTATAATACTGATTGACATACAATAATCATCGAATGCTTGTGATTTAAATTCACCAGCATTGTCAAGGCGAATAATTTTAATTGAGTAATCGAGAAATTGTACTCGTAATTTCATAATTTGAGCAAGTAGTCTAGCAAAAGCTACATTCCTAGTGGAAAGTAAGCAAACATGTAACCATCTAGTAGAAAAATCAATTAATATCATAAAATAACGAAATAGTCCACATGGTGGGTATATTGGCCCACATATGTCTCCATGAATTTTTTCTAAGAAAGTTGGAGATTCAATACTGACATTTGTAGTTGAAGGTCTAATGACTAACTTGCCTTGCGAATAAGCTACACATGGATAATCATTAGGTAAAAGAATCTTCTGATTCTTTAAAGGATGTCCATGTGAATTGTTTATTATTCGACGCATCATTATAGTTCTTGGATGTCCAAATCGATCATGCCAGAGTATAAAACTTTTTGGATCAACGAATTTCTGGTTCGTGACATTATTTGATTCAACCCTTTTTATAAATATATAATACATGCCAGATGAGAGAGTCTAAAATTTTTCTTTTATCTGATTCTGACCAGATATAAAAGAAGTTATGCAAATATATTTGACATTATTTTTTTGTGTTATCTCAATATGATATCCATTGCAACGGATATCTTTAAAACTAAGCAAATTTCTTCTGAATTTGCTAGAATAAAGTGCATCGTCAATATATAATTTTATATTATTTGGCAAAATAATACAAGCTCTTCCATGATCGAATTGAGAGAAAATATGATAAGAGTGAAAAAAATTTTAAATTAAATTGATATTCAGTCATCGAATTGGGAAAAAAATTACAAGTTATTGACCCAGTTGATATTTTTCCTATTTGTTCGGTGACCGGACGAAATCTATCCTTGACAATACGAAATCCAGCCATGCATTTTTCTATTTTTAACTTTCTTTGATAGATATTACCTGGAAATCTTATTGAAGGATGTTTTAGCCACTGGATTTTGAGTGAAATCTCAATTGAGTCACTTTACTTTAATATGTCACAGTCATATATATTATCTATCAAAGAAAGTGTGCCAAAAAAAAAAAGGGAAAAAAAAAAAAAAAAAACCATAAAAAAAAAAAAAAAAAAAAAAAAAAAACCTAATCTATATTTTCCAACACACTACCCACAATCAAATGGTCAATATTCTCATTTGGATCAGCAAAGAAATCGGAGACATCCAAATGAATAACATCAATTGAATCATCATAGTCAGCAAAATTTGTCTCAACTTTTTCCTTTCCCTTGATTGATTTTTGATAGAGATCCACAAAGTGTTTTGCCGGACGACAGGTACATGTCCAATGCCAATTCACTCCACATCTAAAAGAACTTTATTCATATACCTTTTTAGGTATGCTACTTTCGTTTATTTTGTGCCTTTTGAAATTGTTGTCTTATTATTGATAACTTTATTGATTATTTCGTCCATGATTTACTCCGCGTGCACATCTGCGTCCATGTCCAAATCCATGTCCACATCCATGTCCACGTCTTGTTATTGCATTTACTTCAGACAATGCAGTACCATTTGCTTCAGGCAATAGTACAGAACCAGTTAGACGTAACCCATGATTTTATATCAATAGTTCATTATTATGCTTAGCAACAAGCAGGCAAGATATAAGTTATGAGTATTTTTTGAATTCACGCTCGCGATATTGATGCTGCAGGAGCACATTCGAGGCGTGAAAGGTGGAAAAAGTTTTCTCCAACATGTCTTCATCAATGATTTTTTCTCCACACAATGTCAATTTTGAACATATTCTAAACAATTCAGAATTGTAATCATTAACAATTTTGAAGTCTTGCAAACGAAAGTGCATCCACTCATAGCGGGCTAGCGAGCTTTGGGAAGGACTATAATCCTTTGATGATCAAATCTTTCAGTTAATTTTTTCAAAAAAACCTGTGGATCTTTTTCAGTGAGATATTCAATTTTCAATCTATCATGAAGATGATGACGAAGGAAGATGATTACTTTTGTACGATCCTGCAGGGATTCTTTGTTTCCTTCTTTTATTGTCTTTCCCAAACCTTTTGAGACAAGATGGATATCAGCATCGAGTACCCATGATAAATAATTTTTGCCAAATATATCAAGTATAGCAAACTCAAGTCTCGTGATGTTTGTCATTTAATTAGCTATACAATAAAGAAAATACAATTAGTTTTGAAGAATGTGATTAAACATCATATAATGATTAATCAAATAGTCAATAACATAAATTATGTGTTTTCCTTCAAGGATAAACACTAAAATAATATTTTCTTCAAAATATATGCTACTTCAGGAGCACGTTGTATTTTATTATTATTTCTTCAAGATCAATACATCAATATTTCTCTGGATTATTGAAAAATATAATTTATGTTCTTCAGGAATAGCTAATATTCTTTTTAAAATATTAATAATGTTGTGCTATTTCAGGAGTAACAATAGACTATTATTTAAAAACATTAACTCTTCAAGAGTATTTTTTTTTACAACAATGTTAATATTTACATAGTTGTGATTTTTCAAGAGCAACAACAAATTACATTATCAATTTAAGAATATAAAAGAGAATCTAAAAATTGAATGGACTCATAGACTGTGAACTTCAATTTAATGTATTAATTGATGAAATAATTTTAATCAATTTTATATAGTTTAGCAATGTTGAATATTAATTGCAATATTTAATTGACTAATAAACTTATAATATAATTATACAATCTAAATGACAAATGTGCATGCGGCCAACCAAGTTTAATATAAAAAAAATTAGAATCACATTTAATCAAATTTATAAATCCGTGACATGATTACATGTATATGTAAAATATCATTACCTTCTAATATGACTAGTATGTGGCAGAATTATTATATAACAATGATCATTTTTCAGGCAACTGAAAAAAATGCACGTATGTAGCAGAACAGTATGCGGCAGTTGGGTATGAGAAAAAGAAAAGAAAGAAAAAAAATAATCGGCCGCCTCATGATTTGTAAATAAAGTCAACCTCTTGATTCGTGAACTGATTCTAGTAGATTCAAGAGACAGAATAATATAATGCATATGTATAAAAAAAATTAACATGTCACCAAATTAATTTCGGTACATGTAACAGATGATTATGCAATTATTACATTTTAACTAATTTACTTTGATTTTGAGACAATCGTGCTAATAACGTGTTATAAAAGTGAAGAAAAGAGAAGAAAACAAAGAAAAGTCAGTAGACTTGTGTATGTTTTATTAAGATCCGAAACTCTATATTTATAGGGCAGAATCAAAGATACAATAATAATTATTTCTAGGGCTGTAGGGATATAATTTTCATTTACCTCTAAACTTTAATAAACTTTCCTTTTACAACAAAATTTAGGTTGTTGATTTCTGGCTGATTGCTCAAGCATCAAAGGGCAGCAAGCCCTTAAACATTTAACTAGGTGATCACCCATATACACTGGGTGAACGCACTGTGTAAAACTAGTGACATTGTGTTACTTTGTTAAAAAAGTGATATTATGAGCTCTTAACATTATTACAATATACTCTCAGTGAAAGCTAAACATTGTAAGCTGAAAAAGAGAGAAACATTGTAACATACAAGAGCTTAACGTATTCATTATATCACTTTTTTGTTATGCCAACAAAAATATCAGTCTTTAGATCATTGTAAAGTGACATAATTCAATTTTTGTTAAAAACCTGACATTATATCACTTTTTGTTAAAAAGTGACTTACGAATGGCTAGCATGAGAGAAGCGAATAGCACGCCAGTCACTTTGACAATGAATACACAGTTAGAAGCATTGTTACATGGTAACTCGATTGAGTTTTTTTTTGAAATCTCCTGCTCCTACATCAAGTTTTTCTGAACTTAAATGTTTCTCAAACTATCTTTATTCATTGTTATTGTTAAACTTCTGCCCTTTGATGGTCTATTAGGCATATACAGTTAAAGGAAAAGGTTGACAACAAATATTTTGAAAGTTGCAGTAAATCATTAAAGTTATTTAATATAAAAGTAACCACTAATTTACTGTTGAAACGAGTGAATGTGAAGAACCTTATTCAATAAATTTATGAAAGAAATGGTTACTCGAGAGTAATTTTTAAGTTTTGCTAAATCATGCTTCAACTATCCACAGCTTTGAACGTGTAAAATATTATAAATCTTAACCTTGGCAACTAGATGCGTTACTTTAATAAATGAACTATGCAACAAGATCCTAGAGAAAAAAATCACGAGATAAGAAAGATCCGGGCACATCACTACAAGCCATAGTTGTGGTAATACAAATGACATCTACCATGTAAAGCATCGATAAACAAAATCCATTGTGACAACTAAACACTTCTTCCAAATTTACAATCGAAGGTCAATTGAAACCTTGATGACATTGGCACCATTCTTAGCAGCAGCTTTGGTGACCTTGGCAACAGATGGATCGTTCTTGTCCACATTCTTGATGACACCGACAACAGCTGTCTGGCTATTTCCTGCTGTTTATTTGCAGTTTCACTAGCATTTTCAAACCTATTTACCCAACTTGTGATAGAAAGTATCAAGTACATGGTCTTGTAAGGGGAACATAGAAAAAGAAGGAACGACTTTCAGTAAATAAGGAGACAACAAAACAACATCCAATTCATGATCATTCAAATTGGTAAAAAAAAATATAATGCATACATGTATAGACTCTAATGTGACATTTCTTCCACATATGCAGCAACTTGTCACTATGCAAGCATACACTACCAACTATTTTTTAATGCTACACATCATGTGTGATAATTTTATCAAGATATTTATATTTTGTAAGTAAAGACAAATCAATAAATACCAACAAACAGGAGAATCAGGAAAACCCCAACCACCATGCCTAGTCTTGCCTATGCATTGACGGCACCAACCACAGATTAGAAGAAAAAGGTTAAGTGCCCAGGCACTTAATAACGTACATTGTTACTTTTCTGAAGTCCAAGTTAAACACCTTCATAACACTTCCAAAACACCCACTGTTTTCATGAACCTCGTTAGATTCATCTGTTAAAATAAATATAAAAAAGTAACATAAACTTGAAAAAGTTACAGAAACTTAAAAAAAAAAAAAAAGTGACAAACTTAAAAAAGATTATAGTATACTGGTTTGTGTGAGAAACAAAAGGTTATTGGGTTTATTCCTTTTTAGTGAGATATTTAAAGACCCCTTTCATTTAAAGGAGAATGCCCTGCGTACAGGGCATTCTTTCACAAGGTGCCTACAGGCCCCTCACTGTGCGGGGGGGGCCCACCTGTATTAAAAAAAAAATTTATTGTGGGGCCCACCGTGTGTGTCTTCCCTGGCAGGGGCCTGTAAATCAGGCCCCTGTACCCGTAGCACTGCTCTCATTTAAAACCCTCTCATGCCAGTTTTGAAAAAGTGACAGAAAAACACTCTTAAAATATTGTTAGGATACCACAAAGAGATTGTGCTTTGAACATATTAAAAGCTATTAAAGACCAAATTCTATATTTCCATTGTGATCTTTATGTTGAAAATGTAGTAAGCCAACCAAGATCTGTCCATCTTCGGATGGGAATAGAGTCCTCTAGGGATGTTATCGAGAATACCAAGGATATTAACACATATCCTTTAGAAGAACTTTACAGGCCCTTGATGACTTATGACTCAACAATGTCGAGGTCAAGGAGAAGACAAGAAAAAGCAAAGAAAAACCAAATGAGCCTCCTAAACGACAAATTGCTCTAAAAATGGCAATTGAAGAAGGAACTACATGTGGCAACATGAGTGATGAAGAGTTCGACAATTTATTCATTCTTGGAAAAAAAATGGAGAGGCCTTTGAAATAATCGAAGATTTCAAAAAAAATGAGGAAAAGGGTGAAAAAAGGAATAAGAAAATCATTTGTTATGGTTGTAACAAACTCGATCATAAAAGCACCGAGTACCCAAACAAGAAGAAGAACATTAAGAAAAAGGCACTTCAAGCCATTTGGGATGATAGCGAAGATGAGAACCAAGAGGCAAATAATAGTCAAGAAAAAATTGCAAACATGTGCTTCATGACAATCGACGATGAGGTATCAAAGAAAATAAACAGCAAATGGTTTTTGGATAGCGGATGCTCAAAACATATGACCGAATATCGATCTCTAGTGTCAAGCGATGAACAAACAAAGGAGACCAATGTTCAAGAGAGTGAAAAGAAATCAACCGAAGCTCAAAGTGATCCCCCACTACCAAAAGAATGGAGGTTTGTTCCATTTCATCCTAAAGAGCTAATAATAGGGAATCCATCCAAAGATATTACTCAAACCTCTTTTAGAAATCATCTCGATAGTTGTACATTCATTTCTCAAATCGAACCCAAAAAATTCAAGGAAGATGAGTTTGATGAGTTTTGGATTCTAGCAGTGTAAGAAGAACTAAATCAATTTGAAAGAAACCATGTTTGAGACTTAGTCACTAGACCAAAAGATCAAACCGTAATTGGAATGAAATGAATTTTTAGAAAAAAAGAGATGAAAATGAAATGATTGTACGTAACAAGGCTAGATTAGTAGCCCAATGTTATAATAAATAAGAAAGTATCTATTAGGAAGTTTTTGTTGAACAACCCCCGAGTTTTAAAGATCATAATCATGTTTTCAAACTTAGAACGCTCTTTACGGTCTAAAACAAGCTCCTAGAGCTTGGTATGAACGTTTAAGCAAATTTCTACTCTCAAACGGATTTTTAATTGGAAAAGCGGATACTACGAATTTTGTTAAAACTCACAAGGAAGACATGCTCATTGTTCAAATTTATAGTGACAACATTATTTTTGGTACAACTAATATTCTTCTATTTGAAGACTTTTCAAAATGCATGAGCATTGAATTTGAAATGAGTATGGTGGGAGAACTTAAGTTCTTTCTCGATCTTCAAATTAAGCAAACAAATGATGAAATATTTATAAAACAAAGTAAGCATATATCAGATATGCTCAAAAGATTCGAAATGGAAAATTTGAAGCCGATAAACACACCTATGAGCTCATCTATAAAATTAGACAAAGATGAGGAATGTGCTCTCGTTCGTTACTAAATATCGAGGTATGATCGGCTCCCTTTTTTATTTAGCTACAAGTAGACCTGATATTATGTTTAGTGTATGTTTATGTGTTAGATTTCAATCAAATGCTAAGAAATCTCATCTTAAAACTGTAAAAAGAATCTTTTGATATCTTAGTGGAACTCGAACCTTAGGACTTTGGTATTCAAAAGAGACTCATATTGACCTACTTAGCTATTCGGATGCCGATTAGGTCGGTTGCCAAATTGATTGAAAAAGTACTAGTAGCGCATGTCATTTTCTAGGTTTTACACTAGTATCATGGTTTAGTAAGAAACAAAACTCCGTTGCATTATATACCGCAAAAGTCGAATATATATCAGTTGCTAGTTGTTGTGCACAAGTCTTGTGGATGAAACAAACTCTTAGTGATTAGCACTAGTCATTTGATCATATACTTATCATGTGTGATAACACCAGTGCAATAAACTTGTTAAAAAATCTCATCTTTTATTCTTGAATGAAGCATATTGAGATTAGACATCATTTTCTAAGAGATCATACAAAAAAGGAAGATATTGTATTAGAATTTGTAGATACCAAAAATCAGTTGGCCGACATTTTCACTAAAACTCTAGTGCTTGATCATTTCTCGTATATTTGAAAAAGTTAAAGCATTATTGATGAGTTTGAAATACATAGCTAAATTAAATTAAAGCCATATGATCATAGTTGATTTAAAAAAAGGTACCTAACAACTTTCGATTGACCGGAATAGGTCCACCGGAAAACTAGAAAACATTGAACCAAAAAAAATGGACGATAACCTGCCAATTGGAAAAACAGAAGCTATGTCTGATCGACTGGACTGCTCAATCGGTTGACCGCCATTTTAGGATTTTCTGCCCTTTTAAAGCATCCCATTTCCATTTCTCACATCTCCTTCATAGATCTCCTTCTAATCTCCATAGATCTACCATTTTTCTTTGATAAGTCAATAAGATTCCAAAAACCCGTCACTCTTCCTTCTCAAAACTCTTAAAATCCCTATTTTCTCTTCTACTCCAACCTTTCTTTCTCTCTTTTCAACGGTCAACCATCTTCTAAAATTTTCTACTCTTCAACCATCATGCCTATGCAGAAAATGCCAGGGAAAAAGCCAAGGAAGGAGTGGCTACCAACTCCTTCATCAGAGGACGAACTCGAAGTGTCAAAAAATCATTTTGATAAATTGCTCATCCTTATAGGTAAGATCGTAGATTTTTTTAACTTTGCACTTCAAGCACCTACATTTCATATAGAGGAATTCTTTGTAAGCATGGGTTGGGTGTCTATTGCATCAATGGAAGAAAATGCTTATCCTAAGCTTATAAGAGAATTTTACAAATATATGGTTTATACTCCTCGTCTGAGTAGTATTTCTTATTTTTTCAAAGATAAAAGAATTACAATTACCAAAGCCCTTCTACGTTCTCTCCTTGAGCTTGAAGAATGTCCAAATCAAATATTTTATCATATGGTTCACCTGACCTTTGAAGGTTACAATCCTATAGTTTATGTCATAGAGTGACCGGAAGAATTTTGAACATCCGATAAAACTTAGTTCAAATCACTTAACTTTACCTTGTAAAGTTTTGCACGATATCATTGTCCATATTATTCTACCTAAGAAAGGTCACCTCGATGAAGTTACTCACTTCAATTTATCCCTTCTTAACTCATTCTTCGGGCAAAAATTATATTTTCCAACAATTTTTATTGATCACATGAAAATTGTCCATTCCACCATTTGCATAAAGGCCTTACCCTTTGGCATGCTACTCACTAAAATGTTTAAACATTTTGAAATTTCTCTAAATGGCGAGGTCTTCGTTTTCCTCTGTCCCACTAACACTAACAATATTCACACTCTTAAACGATTGAAAATTACCAAGGAGCATGAGTAATGGGCAACCCGCACTAACGGATTTGATATGGACTTGGGCCCTTCGACCTTACCCTCTAAAGGAGATAACGAATGGGAAAGATGATCAGGCCGATGACACACTATTAGTTCCCAATCCTCTACATGACTATGTTTAAGTGCTCCTCCATTTTCCAGTGGTTTTACTTTTATCGAGGATCACTATAATCTTCTCAATGGACGGCTTGACTCCCTTACCTTATCCATCGTTGGGCTTGGCGAAATGCTTCACCAGCTGCAAGTTCAACAAGATGCAATACAAGCTCAACAAGCAGTGATGCAAGCTCAACAAGATACATTCTACACTTATTACAATGCTCAACAAGAGACAATGCAAGCTCAGCAAAATTCCTTTTATGCTCGGTTCAATGCACTTTTCCCGCCACCCCCTCCTCCAGAGCCTTAGATATAATTTTATGCATATGTATTGTAATCTTTATGTTGGTCTAACTTCTTAACCCCTCATAATCTCATGTTCTGATTTGCTTATGTATGCGGTATAAAATGTTTTCTTAAGCTTTGTGTGTTAAATTAAGGGGGAATATTATATTATTTCCTATGGTTCTATTTTGATTTTAAATGCTATATCTTTTGCTTATGACAAAAGGGGGAAACATATGAGATGATATACCATGAAATATATGAATATTGAATTGCAAAATATAGGGAGAATGTATGGATTACATGCAAAACTAATTTATATTCATTATTAATTGTCAAATTACTTTGTAAATTATCTTGTTTGTTATAATCAAAAAGGGGGGAAATTGTTGACCTATGCTTGACTCCATTTTCAATGTTTTAATCATAATAAATAAGATTAATCCTATTTCTAACAATTTAATTCAAGTGGTAATAGTTCTATGTTAAAATGAATCAAGCACTATAATCAAATCATTCGAGACGAAGAAAGATCAAGATCAAGATCAAGAGCATGAGAAATAGCAAAAAAAAGGAGGTCAAGATCGAAGTCACACATTCAAGAATTAAAGAGCCAAACTTCGGAGCTAGATCAAAGACTTAATTTCTTAAACAAAATGTAAAAGTACTAACACTTTGGTGTTTGACAATGAATAGTTAAGTTCAAAATCTTTTTATACATCAACAAAAAATTTGTACACTAAAAGTCATTCGAATGCAACGTTTTGATTAAATATAAAATGACTTTTAAAAATGATATTTGGACTTTAAAAATATTTTTTTATCTTGAAAAATTAGTTAAAAGTACTTTTCAAAAGTCCATACATTTCGAAACTCTCATATCAGAACAAACGAGGCATAACCATAAAAAAACTGCATTGTCGGGATTGTCAACCGCCCAGAGAGGTGATCGATCGGATCTCTTCCAACGGTCCAAAATTTGATCATTCTGACTTCTGATTTTTATAGTACAAATGGCTATATTGGTCATCAGAACAAGAGGCGTCGACCAGACACATCTTTAGCAAATATAGATTTTTTTTTTTAACGTTTTGAACTCTATAAATACCCTCATTTCTTGCATTCATTTTAAACATATCTAAGAGCATTAAATTGAGATACTTTTGAGCTTAAAGTTTTGATCTATACTCCATGTTTATCTTTATCAATTCATTTACTTTTGAAAAACTTTTGATAAATCAATTCATTTATCAAAGTTTTTCAAACTTAACATTTGAGCTTTATTCAATGCTATTCATTAAAGTATTAGCCTTCTTCTCTCATTGTACCCAACTTTGACTACATATTTTATTGTGAGGGAAGTTTCATATTGTAAACTCTTTATTTTATAAACTTGTGAGTCGTGTTGAAGTCCCGTAAAGCTCGATGTTGTAAAAGAATTGGTACTCTTTTTTTGTAAGCCATCGAAGCATTGTAAAACATTGGATTGCATTATAAGTCAATCAAATTTAGTGAATAAGGCTTTGCTCATGTCGAAAAGTTTGGTAAAGGGGGACGTAAATAATTGCGTTGGATCAAACCTCCACAATCAAATCATTTCCATTCTCTCTTCTTTCTATTTTCCATTTTATATTGTGTTTTTCTTATTTGATTTCATATTTGTGTGTATCTATTTTATTGCTACACTTGCTAGTACATTATTTTTATACTTGAATTATTTTTCGAAAAATTTTTAAAAATCAATTCACCCCCTCTTGATTAGCTATTCTTGGATTTTCAAAAACCTTCAATGCAATGAGAATTATGTGAAGTAAAATCTTCAATTTGATTTGACAACATTTTCCAGACTAATGTTAATTATTCTTAAAACTGATCACTTGAGTACAAATAGACAATGACACAATGTCGAAATCCAACGCAGTTAGGGGTGTTGATTTATCTTGTCCGTTTAGGCGGCCATTGGCTAGACCACGCGGCTGTCTACCCTTTTTTTAGAAAAAGGCAGCTATGTGGCTGCCTTTAAAAAAAGTCACGAGCCGATTCAGCTTGACTTGATAAGGCTCCAATCGAAAGTTAGGCTTGAGTATAAATTTTTTGGTTGAGTAAAACCTCGACTTGGTTCGGGCCAAAAATGTTTGAACCATTTTTACTCAAGCCGAGCTCAAGAGTCGAGGTTTGGCTCGGTTCTTTGACATTCCTAAATGCAACAAGAAGTCAAATTCTAATTGCGTGCAAGTGGATGAATCTATTTCATTCTAATTCGATTTACGAAGAAAAAAATCATGCTTTGTAAGATTTGTACCAATGACATCGCTCAAGATCATTGGTCTCTACTTGGACCCGATGAAAAAAATGAGATCATTTCTTATGGACTTGTTGAGGATGATTCTGATCTAGTTCAAAACCGCGCATGAGACTTTCATCTCACACGGTTTCTAGGTGATAAAAGAAAAAAGAACTCATCTTCTTTCTTTTTTGATTACCTTCATCGCGTATGAAAGAGTGAAAAAGAGTTTTTGTTGTTGTGAAATAAGAAGTCATCGTATCTTAATGTACTTATCTAATTTATTCGGAGCTATTAGAGTGGGATCCACTTTTTGGGGAATATAAAATAAACATCGTTTAAGGCATATAAAGGTTATGTTAGACATATTGACTCAAAAAATTAATTCAATCAATCAAAAGAAAGAAAGAGAAAATTTCAAAAGAGAGAATTACTATTTAAATTCATTAAACATCAATGTGATATAAATTAGAAGCCCATCTATTTGAATATCACATGGACTATATTCCACAAATGCATTTGAGATGTTCTAGGATTCAATATTTTCATAATTTTAAAACTTATTAGAAGTTAAAATTCATATTAAACTTAGTTGTAAACCTTTGAAGTAACTTTTTGAGATCCAATAATTGGATTTTATTCACTATCATTACCAGAAAGCTGGTTTACGATGCAAAAAGGAGAACTATCTGACTAAACATTACTTTGAAATTTAAAAGCACCAACTTAGACAAGTGTGAGCTGGTCTCCGGTTGCTTCCTTGCGCAGACACCTCCACGTTACAATAAATTAATTGCTTATTTATAATTTTCGTCGGCAAACGAAAAATTATTTTTGTTTTAAAACCTCACTATTAAGTGGACATATACAACTGAACTTTCCTTAAATCGGAAAATTGAAGTAAAAACTTAAATCTCAACATATATTATAAAATGGAAACCCAAATCAAAATTTCCAAACAGCAGGGTACAAAAATCTTCACATAACTTATTTTTTTTTAACTAATTGTCACTAAGTAATACAATGGGTTTATAAGATGTTGAAGAAATTCTGTTCTTCTTCTTTGAAGATGGTTCTTCATCAATATTCTTTTCCTTTCTAACCCACTTTTTCCATCCATTGTTGAAATAGGAGTCAGGTGTTGGAGTTGGCGTCGACGTTGGCGTTGGAGTGAAGAAGTCAAAATCAAACTACAAGTTTTTGATTTCGGATTGGAACATGTTAGTATTTTTGCTGATTGTGATTTGGTGGGTCGATGTTTAAGATATCCACGAATAGGAAAGGAGAAGACGAAAAAAGGACGGAGAAGGACGGACGTGGAGTTGAAGGTAGTGAAAACGGACAGAGAAGAAATCGACAAAAATGGACGAAGATGAAGATGAAGATGAAGATGAAGATGAAGATGAAATTGGCGAAATATAGAGAGTGAAAACGGAGAGTGTTTGAGAGAGTATTTTAAACTGAAAAAAAATAAATTATAATAAGAAGAAAACGATGAAGAAAATTTTCAAATTATTTCCAAATAATATATAATAAAAATAGATAAACAAAATGAAATTATAAAATTAAATAAAGAATACAAATATTATTTGATTAAAATTGAAAAAAAAAACTTTACCATAAAAAGAAAAGAATTAAAAAGAATTTTTAATTGAATAACAAAATGAAGAAAAAAAGTTAGGCAACAAAAAATAATAATAATAAGTTAGTCGGCCCAGCAGTGCAGTTGCCACTATTTAACAGAATATTCCGCCTAGTCGACTTTTCGTCGGAAATCATCATTTTTTACGAGAAGAAGATAAATTCATGCAAAATAAACACTGAAATCACGTTTACACTCAATAATCTACCTAAATAATGGAGAATCAACATTATAAAATATAAACATCATAAATCCACAAATTTTTGAAACATATTCAATGAAAAATAAGTCTCAAAATCCCAAAAAAAGTAACCTTATTGAGGATAATGACCGGGTTGTGTGGTGGTCGGCATTTGGTTGACTATGAAGATGGCTTTCTTCAATTGGATTCGACTATTAGACTGTATGAGTATTTTTGAAATTTCTTTTTTCCTCTCCGCTCAAGGTCTTGGTTGAAGATGAGGTTATTTTTGGGTTTGGTATTTAACTTAATGATTTAGCTTTTAAATTTTTTTTTCCCCTTTTTCTTTTAATTGTCAAAGGCCATTATGAAAATATGGCCGATCAACTGGTCATTTCTCTATATTTCCTCAATTTTCAATGTACCTTAATAACAACAGCCTATGAATTTCAAACTTCGAATCAAACTACATATTCTAAAGGAAAAAGTAAATAACTATCCATGTTTCAAAATACATTTTCAAAAATAACAAAATTGGGAATTTTTTTCAAAAACTAAGTAATCAAATTTTATGACCTCTAATAAAATACCGTGTGTCATTTAATAATAATAAAAAAGGCATGTAACAATAACATATAATTTATGATCACAATAATATATTAATTACTAATTACGCAGGGTCACAATCATAAGAACACAATTTGTGGGTCACGATTATGTATTTACATCATAAATCACACATTTAATAGCTCACAATTTATTTATTAGTCATAAATTACTCAATTTATCTAGTCATAATTATTCGATGAACTGATCACAGACACTCTTCATCCCACCTACCTCACCCCTGCACCACCTCGTTGATACCACCAAATCTCCACCGCCACCACAAATCTATAACCACCAGCATGACCGCCATCTCCATCACACCAACACTACCACCAACTGCAACTCATCCGCAATTTGTCGTACAGATAAAGAGTGAGCAAAGAGAATGCAGATTGATGGAGGCGTCAACGTTTGTCAGAGTGGCTGGATTTGGTGGTTCCACTAGACTTCATATCTGTAGATAGAGGGAGTAGAGAGTAGATAGAAATATATATAATTTATTTTTAAAAATAATTATTATTATCTAATTATTGAAAACAATAATTAATTTTGTAAAATTTTTGAATTTTAAACACTTGATTGTTGAATTTAAAACTTAAAATGTAGGATTAAAGTAACTTTTCTCAATCCTAGAAAAATATTATTAACTGCAAAAATATTCATATTGTACAACTTAAAACAATTTCACGTGGATCAACCTTATAATTCGGAATCGTATAAATCGTATTAAGTCGACGTTGATTAGGAGAATGTAGGGGTTTAATGATCCACCCTCTCAGTTTTATTTGTCTAGCTCATTAAATGCTACACAATAAAATACGAAAATCAAGGCCATTGACAAAATTATGCACCGCCGTGTGTCCCCACATAATTTAATTAGATAGAGCAAACTAGTGAAACCAATACATGGCCCCACATAGAGATGACGGCTCGGCTCGGCTCGGCTCGTTAACCCACGAGCTCGGCTTGGGCTCGTGGCTCGTTTTCACGAGCCGAGCTCGGGCTCGGCTCGTTGCTCGTGGGCGAGCTCATGGGCCGAACCGAGCCCACGAGCGGCTCGCTAGCTCGTGAATTTATTTATTTTTTATTTATTTTTGCAAATTTTTCAAATTTTATTGATAAAATTTTATTTTTTTTCCACATTTTTGGACGAGTCGGCTCGTGGGCTCGGCTCATTGGACGGGACCCCCCTCGGCTCAAGCTCGGGCTCGTCATTTGACGAGCTCGAGTAGCCCACAAGCTGAGCCTTGACGAGCCGAACCGGCTCGGCCTTGACGAGCCCGAGCAGCCCACAAGCTGAGCTTTGACGAGCCAAACCGGCTCGACCCAATTGACATCCCTAGCCCCACAATACTAGTTAGATGATTAAGAATTTGGGTTAGGCAAATCCTCAAATCGAATCAAACCCAAACCTAACCAAATCGAACAATTTTTCTTAAGTTAATTACCCGAATAGGTATCTGAATTGAGAACTGACAGGTTCGATTATGTTCTCGGTTGTAGATCAAGAACCGGATAATTGAACAAAAATCGAATCTCTCTAATTTTTTTTAATTTAGTTATTTTAAATAAGTCAAATTATTTTATTTTTTCTAAATAAATTTGCTAATTAGCCCAAAAATATAATTTTCCTATTTCTAATTTTCAATCCAAGCACAATTTAATTAAATTGACCTAAATTTTACCTAAATCTATTACTCTACCATAGTACCGTTTCTAGATTTTGGAGAAATCGAATTGAAACTTGACCGTTCTTTCTTTAATTATTGTAAGCTCGCTATCGTCTTCTTCTTATGATTTTAACAATCAAATTTATGAAAAACTCAGCAAAGAGAGACGTAAAAGACATATAAAATTGGACTATATTATTTTAGAAGAGTTAAGATTGAACATGTAGTTAAATTAATTTAACTTTATCAATATTAAAAAATTAATTATACTACAGAACTTGAAAACCAAACCGAACCGAATGGAACCAAACACGAACAATTTCATAATTAAATTTGGACCCGACGATTTCACTTACTAAATACCTGAAAATTTCGAATCCAATTAGGAATGTCAACCAACCTAGCCGAAACTCAAGGCTCGAGCTTGAACAAAATCAAACGAGCTTTTTCAAACCTGAGCCAAGTCGAGCAAAAGCTCGACAAAAAAAGGTTTGGCCCGAGTTTTCGGCTCAGGCCTTAGCGAGCCGAGCGAAGCTCAAGCCTGAGCCTGAGCCTGAGCCTGAGCCTGAGCCTGAGCTTGAGCCGAGCTGGCTCTTTTTTTTTTTTTCAAAATTACAAATTTAACATTTTTTAAAGAATTTAAAAATTGCATAATTTATACGAGTTACAAATTAAATAAAAATTACAACTTATAAAATTGGGTGATTTATACGAATTAGAAATTAAATAAAAGTTACAACTTACAATATTCATCCTTTTTTCAGGCTTGGAATCAGCTAATGATGTAGGAGGAATTAAAGTTGTACACGAATAAAATATTTCGTGTATAATTTTTCTAGAAACGAATAAATTTAAAGATTACATATTTTTTTGAAACAAATTATTTTAAAAACTTGCAACACTATGTTTGGATCTACGGCAACTTTTCGGCCATCATATTGTCAACATGTTCTTGAATATGTAGTTCCGCACATTCTCAGTCTTTCAAGCATATTAAAGCCTTCAATATATCTTTTTTTTAGTTTTGAAAGTTCATCTGATAAAATTCAACCACCTAAACTGAATGCAGTCTCTGATACTATGGTAGACACTGGAGGTATTAGTAGATCACGTGTAATTTTGGATACAATTATATATTGCCTTTTGTTATACATTCACCAATTTAGAAGACTAAATTCCTATAATTCTTTTGGTTGTAACCACTACGAACGTCCATGCACATATATCTAGCTTAGTCATAGGGAATTTCAAGATTTATAACACTGACATTTATTGCTCTAAACATTGATGAACTAAAATTAAATTAGGGAACACTTGTATTACCTTGCAAATAATTCCATAAATCATATGAATTTGTTGAAATATTTCTTTAAAAAAAACTTTGGAAAGTAGAACTACACTGGCCTTCTTTTCCAGAATAATTATTATACATTTCACATAACATAGATTTTGTATGCACATGTGATAATTCCATATTCATGAAATTTGAAATTCCCATTACAGTGGCTTTGTACCAGTCAAATCAAGTCGAGTGTCCATTAATGAAGCTAAAATAAATAAACAGGACAACTCTTCCCGATATTTACGAAATTTTAACTCTATAGAGAATACTACGTCAGCAAAAAATGACAAATTCTTGTATTTATGAAATGTTTGTGAGATGTAGAAAAAATGTTGTAAAATAAGTGAAAATGTAGGGTAATAAACATCGCTATATTCCTTTGTAGTATCGAAAAAAGATTTTAAAAATTTTTTCATGTGAAATGCAATGAACCATTCTCAATCTTTCAAATTATGTTCGGGTCCGTATGTATGCCTACCATTATAATATAGTGAAATCATTTTATCGTAATTTTCACACGAATGTAACATAAGATATGTAGAGTTTCATCAATGTGTTACATCAGTGATGAATTATTTCTCTTGTAAGCTATACTCTGCACACAAATTATTAAATTCATGCTTTCTTGCTGGTGACAAAATAATAAAATTTATTGCTTGTCTAATTTTATCTAAATGAGAACTTATATGTTCTAATCCACTTTTTACAATCAAATTGATCATATGAAATACACAACATTGATGAAAAAATAAACTTCCAAATGTAAGTTTAAGATCATCAATAAATCTTTCGATAATACCTTTGTTTACACAAGTATTATCAAAAGTAAAACTTCGAAATATATCTTGTATACCATATTCATGCATGACATCTTTTAAAACCATGTATATGTTAGTAGTATTATGAGGATATTCTACATATCTGAATGAAATAATCATTTTATGTAGAAGCCACAGGTGATCAATATAATGAGCCGTAGCAGCAATATAATATTTTCTATTACCACCGGTCCATAAATCAGATGTAAATGATATAACACTATTAAAAAATTTTAGACTTTCAATGGCAACTTGTTTTCTTTTGTTATATAATTTTATAGTATCCGAACGAAAAGTATTTCTACAATAAGAAAAATATCTTGTTGGAGATAGTTCTGCACGAGCCGGGTAAAGCGTATCAAGTCTATCGTCATAAGTGGCATCTCTACTGCTGCTGCCACTTAGTCAGCCATTCCTTCACGAAATCTTTCCTATGAATATACAAATCTAGAAAGAGTAGAACAAGAACCGTCAAACACTAATCAGTCTGTTTTGGGTCGAAATCAATTGGTTTCGCTTTGCAACTCCTTAATATGTGTCTATTCAAATACATTGTACTCGAGCTCCGGGCTTCCAACTAAGTTCTTTGTCATAGTAATTGCAACACGCTTTCCAAATATCTACTCCATTTTGAACACTAATTTTTTTACGTGTCATATGTTGCCAACAATTCGAGGATTCTTTTTTCGACCTTTTAATCTCGAGTACTTCTTCCTCTTCAATATCCTCCAAATCAATTGGAACATTTTGAGATGCATTGTAACCAGATGGAGTACTCAAGTTATCCTTAAACTGATTAAGTTCATCACTAATAAAATCTATTTATAATTAGTATAATACAAAATACTGAATATTAGAGTAAAAGAAATTGAATATGAGAGTAAAGAAAATGAAGTTGAAACTTGAATCTATAATACTTCAAGTTAAAATCGATTGAAACAAATTGATCTGAAACTTAAAAATTTACCTCGTATTTATAGTAAAAAAAATCCATTTTTTTTGAAATTTGAAATTCGAAAATTTCAATTTACGAGGCTACCTCATAAATTGGCAACTATAGCTACCATATAGCTGATGTCGCAAGCAGCTAGTTGCTGTAACAGCAGCTTTTGTCATTTTTTTTAAAATTGTTTTTTTTAAATTTCAAATTAGTTTTTTTTTAATTTCTGCTCGGCCTAGGCTCGTCACAAGCCTTTTCACAAACCAAAAAGATCCTTGACACGAGCTGACCCATGTGGTCGTCGAGCCACAATGGGCGGGCCCTAAAATGGGGCTTGGCTTGAGCCTCGACTTGCTTTATTTGAGCCACGGGCCGCCATAGCCATGGAGCCGATTTGACATCCTTAGGTCCGGTTCGGTTCTGACAAGAATCGAACCAAACCAAACCATGCACCCTATTAAGAATTGAGACCTATTTGATATGATCTCTGGTGCGCCATCAATTTCTAAGAATTCATTGATTGTTGGGAGAAGGTCGAGGCCAAGAATCGAGCTAAGTTGGGGGCAAATTGGGAATGATATAGTTGGCCAAGTGGTTGATCAAAGTTGTGGAGTTCCCAATGTGGAAGAGTACAAGGTTGAGATCAAATTTCATCAAGGGAATGAGGGCTGGAACACCTGAGAACAAGAAGCTGAAAATCGGGTTTGGAGCATAACTTGGACAGCTATGCGACCGCACGCTGTAAACTCCATGCGGCCGCATACAAAGGTGCAAGGAAGAATTGGGACCTGACGAGCTGAACCATGCGACCGCACCAATTTTGCCCATGTGGTCGCACCACTGTTTTTCGAGACATAATTTTTCCATATTCGCGAGATCTTCTACTTTATCTAGGATTCTATTCTTTTTTGTAATTTCCATAATTTAGGAGATTTAGTTCGTTTTTAAATTATCTCCTAGTATTTTATTCCTTTTAGTTTCCATATAAATTGGAATTTTATTCACCATTGAAAAGACTTCGATTGCAACATTGCTGATCGGGTTCGCATCATTTGGTATCAGAGCATAGGCTCCAAAATCGAAGGTTATATCTTTTCCTTTTCTTGTTGAGTCAGTTTTCTTTTCTTTTTTAATTGTTCTTGTTGTTCTTGGAGTCAGTTATTTATTTCGAGTCTTTAATCCAAAAAAAAATTCAAAAGTTGTTTTTTGGATTCAATTTGCGTCCAAATCAACTTCCGTTCGTTCCGTTAGCGTCGTAATCAAATTTTCTATCTAGTGAGTCAAAAAATAATCAAAAACTTTACTGTTCACTGTTCGAAAAAAAAATCAAGTCATTTGGGTTAAAGAAAAAATTGTTATTGTGTCAAATTCCAATTCAAGAACCACTTTCTTGAATTCATATTAAAGTTCCAATCAAGGTAGTCTATTCAATCAGAAATTCAAGACCACTTCTTGAATTTTCATAATTCATTCCAAAGTTTCTATCCATTCTTTGAGCCTTTAAAAATTCCCGAGCCTCACCCACAACCCAATTGAAAACCAATCAATATGCCTGAAAGGATGATGCGGCGATTTGAGAAAATGTTGGTGGATTTGGGAGATTGGATGGATATGATTGAAAAGCGGTGTAGAAATCTTGTTGATGAATTTGATAACTCGGCCATGGGAGAAACAAGTGTGTTGAAGTGTATTATCAATACACCAATCAAATTGGATGCTGTGGAGCAATCACGGGGAAAGATCTTTCAAACTAGATGCCATGTTGAAGACAAGGTATGTAGTTTGATTATTGATGGAGATTGTTTCACTAATTTCGTTAGCAATACAGTTGTGGAGTTATTAGGATTGAAAACGATGGCACATCCAAAACCTTATAAGTTGCAGTGGTTGGATGAATGTGGAGTGGTTGGAGTATATAGGCAAGTGAAATTAAGTTTCTCATTTGGAATGTACCACGATGAAATGTTGTGTAACGTCATTCCATTGCATGCTTGTAACATTTTGTTGGGTAGACCATGGAAGTGTGATAGGAAGGCGAAATATGATGGAGTCACAAATCGCTACAGCTTTACCAAGGATGGGAGATATATTAAGCTTGCATCGTTGACACCACGACTAGCATATGAGGATCAATGCACGATAAAAAATAATGCAGAGAAGAGATTGAGGGAAAAGGGTGAGAAAAATATTCAACAAAAAGAGAGTTTGAGAGAAAATAGTGATGTGGTTGATTTTGAGGAAAAAGGAAAAATGCCACAAGAGAGTGAAAGAGAAATTGAGCGTGAAAATAAAAAAGGGGAAGTAGAGTTGCAGAAAGAAAATGAAGAAGAGTTTTCGAAGGGAAATGAGGAGTTGAAAGTGAGCTTAAATGAAGAGAAGCGTTAAGTTGAGGGGCGTTGGAGAAAACTAACATTCCCTCCCCAGATTTGCTAATTTTGTTTTGCAGGGTACTGAAGATTTAATTTCAGAAATTAATCCTAATGGAATGCCACCCGACCCAAGAATTGATCAGCAACAACATCCTAGCTAGAACATTCTCATGACACCGAAAGTAGAATTTGTGATCCCTGAGGAAGTGACAAAGTTTCAAATGCCATGGAAGGACTTTTTGTGCAAGGAATTCTTACACAAGGGTTTGAGCTACAAAGTTGACTTCCCGAAAAAAATGCATCCGTTTGAATTGACGTCACTAAAATTGCCTAGGCCGAGTAAAGCAAGGAATATGCACGGAAATTCATCGAATAAAGTTATTCTTAGAGTATTTCATGCTTGCAAAAGGCAGCAATTGAGACGGGTGCACTTTGATATGTGTGAGGATGATTGGATTTATTTATGCAAGAGGCGAATAAGGATTCAAAGGAGGTCCAAGTTTCATCCAAGAGGTGACAGGCCTTTCCATGTGATTGCCATGATAGAAAATAAAGGATACAATTTGGGTGATCAAGCTTTGGATTCGAGGTCGAATCCTTTCGAAGAGAGAGGGGATGATATGATCTTGGGTGCGCCATCAATTTCCAAGAATTCATTGATTATTGGGAGAAGGTCGAGGCCAAGGATCGAGCTAAGTTGGGGGTAAATTGGGAGTGATATAGTTGGCCAAGTGGTTGATCAAAGTTGTGGAGTTCCAAATGTGGAAGAGTACAAGGTTGAGATCAAATTTCATCAAGGGAATGAGGGCTGGAACACCTGGGAACAAGAAGCTAAAAACCGGGTTTGGAGCATAACTTGGACAGCTATGCAACCGCACGTTGTAAACTCCATGCGGCCGCATACAAAGGTGCAGGGAAGAATTGGGACCTGACCAACAGAACCTTGCGACCGCACCAGTTTTGCCCATGCGGTCGCACTACTGTTTTTCGAGACAGAATTTTTTCATATTCGCGAGATCTTCTACTTTATCTAGGATTCTATTCTTTTTGGTAATTTCCACAATTGAGGAGATTTAGTACGTTTTTAAATTATCTCCTAGTATTTTATTCCTTTTAAAATTAGGTTTTTAGTTTCCATATAAATTGGAATTTTATTCATCATTGAAAAGACTTTGATCATTGAAAATAGAGATTTTTCTCGTGAAGTTTCGCTTCAAACTTTGTTCTTAAATGGACGATTTGAACTTATCAAGAAAGTAATCTCTTGTGGCGTTCACAAATCAAGGGAGATTTCATAAATTGGGTAATCACAGGGTTAAGATATTCATGTAATTGTCTTGGTTTCTAGTTCGATAATTTATTAGGTCAAACTTACAATTCCGGATTTTGATTTCTACAATCGTGTAATCAAGAGGTCCTTCATAGTGCTATTCTTCTTGGGTTGCTTAGTTCACTATTTTGGGGTCAGATCCATAAACTTTGGTCATATTGGCGTTCTTGGGATCCGATTCAATATCCTGTGGGTTCGATTGCAACCTTACTAATCGGGTTCACATCACTGTTGTTTCAAACTTACTATTTCTTGAATACATATCCAACATTTCAACACAATACACTTCCATAGCAAATTGTAAAATGTCAATTTAAAATGTGTCAAAATGTCAAAAAATATATCGACGTATTTGTTGACCTCAATTTTTGTATAGATAACATGGTCAACATGTAGGTTCTCCACGTAGGTAACTTACTGTGCACAGTGGCGAATCGTTAGTCACTCATGACGTTTTTGATAATTGTGGAGACGGTCGTGAACATCCCGACGTTCAAGTCAGTTGATGATGAAGAAAAAAGGAAACAACACACCTTAATCTCAAGATAATAATACAAAGTATATGTTTAAGTGTATAGAATTGCATCAACATTCAAATAGAAATAAGTGTGAGTATTTATATGGGAAAATATGGATTTGGGACTGTTGGATGTAGGGACACATGGTCGCATTTGCTGGCCAAGACATCCCATACTAAGTATCAATCAATTGAACCATAGGTGATAGGCATTTAATGTTCCCTAATGAGTGGATTTTTGTGAATTGACATTTTGACATCTGTTTTACAAATGTAACATCAATCAATCGTGTACATTTTATTTTTGGCTACATCTTTGTACAAAAGATCATGCTTTACATATAGGTAAGGCGACGTGATATCGCACCAGCAACAACATTCCACCTCTTGACTTTCGATGAATACCATTCCGAGGCGTATCACTTCAAGGCCTCGACCTAGCCCACAGATGTGCTAGTAGACTATCTCACCTCAACATTTCAACGGTGCACGGTGACTTCAAGCATGGGCCTTGTTGACTTGCTTAGTTGACTGCCATGTTGGCAACGATCTAGAACCTCTTTATAAGAGGCATGGTAGCATTTTCATTTGTGAAGGAGATATCATGTGCTGAAATATCAAAAAAGTAATAAAAAACACGAAGTTCGGACAACATATATGAACTTGATGTTTAACAAGTTATAACTACATTGACCCTTTACCATCACTGAGTTTAAATATTCGGTGCCTCTATTTTTATCCAAAATTTTTATATATTCATCCCATTCGATATCCATCCTTATTAAAAATTTAAAAAATTACTGTTTTCATCGCGTCAAATTTTAGTATTGTCCTTATTAAATTCATTCATTTAAACATTATATCCACACAAATTTTATATATTCATGCTACTCTAAATATATCCCAATACAATTTAAAAAGGTTAAAAAATACTATAATAATCCGATCATTATCAACATCTAATTTGATTCTTGCTTTTCGTTTTCTATATTGCCATGTCAATGCTTTAATATTTAGTTGCAAAGGTTAGTGAATATCTTTTCTTGAATTTATTGGATTCTGTCAAGAGTACACTGCTCAGAGAATCAAACAGATCCTTCCTCAAATCATATATTAATCAATTTCTTTTTTGCTTGTAAGCTAATAATTTTGATTGTTTGTGTTTTGGTTCGTAATTTTAAATTTGTTTCCTTTTGTAATGTAAAAATATTTGGACAGGTATTGAAACTTATTTTGGGATTTCTTGTATACTTTCATTCGTCAAACTGATACTTAAAACAAAGCATAAAAAATAAGGTTCCATTTTCATATCATGAAAAAATTATAACTAAAATAATGTATTGAAGATGATATTTTATGATGATTAGGGTTTTATGATTGAGTAATTATATTACCACTACAAAATTTAATTATTACACCACATTATAATCACACCACAATTAGAATATATTTTCAATAAATATACCACGACAAATTTACAATTATACTCCTAATACAATTAGACAAAAAAAAAAAAACAATATTATGATATACTCATCCTTCCAATATATTTCGTCTTTATTTTATTTTTTCTTAGAATATGTTTTTCTCTTTCTGGTTTTCATCTCCATCTATGTTGACACATTGCAAGTGTTTCATTATTCACCCCCAATAATTTAAGTGCTACATTTATGGCTTAGGTATACTGCCCATTTACCCGCAATAATTAGTTTCCAAAATTTTTTCCCAAGACTTCTCTAAATTTTTAATTCATTGAATTCAAATTTAGCAAGCCAGTTTTCTCCAAATAAGTGTAAACAAACCCATGAAAATTCGTCTTTACCAATTCTAATGTTGTGTTGGTGTTTTTCAACTTCTTTAATTTTTATTTTATTTTATTTTTTTGCTTGTGGATAAATCTTTAGTAATTTACTTCCAGCAAATACATTATGGTGGTGGTGGTGCCTCTGCTTCGGAAGCATAGGCGGCATAAGAAAGAGGGGATCCTTTATTTATCCTAATTAATTCTCAATTCATGACACCACTAGATTAAGAAACAAAAAATAAAAAATAAATTCATGGAATAACACCATATGATATAAATACGTTTACTTTGAGAAAAAGAAAATTATGTTTGCCTCCGTGGAAGAAAGCAAAAGTCACAATCGATGAAAAAGCTATGTACAATTAAATGTTGAAAAGAAATGAGAAAAAAATAAAGATTTTTATTTGTGGTGGAATAATAATTTATTTTAGGCTAATTATGTAATTTTACTTAAGACTATTTAGGTAAATAAGAAAAGTACTAAAAATTGTGGTGTAGTAATTAAAATTTATAGTGGTAATATAATTAACCTTTATGATTTTGGAGGAAGATGATGTTTTATGATTATTAGAATTTTAGTTAATCTACAAACTCTAAAAGAATATAAAAAAGTTCAAAAAATTTTATGAAATAAATATTAGTGGATGAATTTAGAACAATATATTTTAAAAATAATTTTATATATGCGTATTTAGAAAAATTTACATAAGACTAAAAGTAAAATATAATTATCTTTTTGATATATATTTATAATTTGAAGAGTATCGTTAATTGAGATAATTTGAAAATAGGGATATGAATTACATTTAAGATGGACATATCACTTAAAGACATAGATTGGTATTATAGCATTAATGGTCTTCCATAATTTTATTCTAAAAATATATGTCTCATTGAACTAGAAACTATCTAATTCAACATGTTAAATATAAATGTCATAATTTAAACGAACATGTTTTTTATTGGGAAGGTCGGCCTAATCCTCTACTAGAACTATTTTTCTTTAGTTATCAATAAATCGTACTACCTAATGCAATTGATTTATCAATTAAAAAAAACGAATAATGCTCTTTGCACAGAGTTATGTAGCAGGATTTTTTTATAGATATTGTCAACCTCTTTTTTCAAACTGTCAAATAAGATTTTGACACTTGTTTTTCTATTTTTAACTCCTGTCTAAAATTTTTTTATAAAAAAGAATCAATATGTTCACAATATTCAAACCAATATAGCCCCCACTGAATTTGAAGGGTTCCTATCCAAACCAACCATGTGGGGTACGCCCATTTCATCATGTGGGCCCGGAAGTGGTGTCCATTAGCCATAGTGGGCCCTACCTAAAGTGGGGCCAATTTACTTTAATGTTAGTCTAGAACAATTGATGAATAATGTAAAAATTTAGGGCCACCAAAACACCGGTGGTCCACCAACTATAGCTGGCCTCCACCACCACAAGCAACTCCCAAATCCCTCACCCACCCTGGTAGTACCTTCAAAGGTTGAATTGCAAAGTGGAAATTTGTTTAAGTCTAAACTGGATATATAGAAATTATTAAAATAAATAAATAAATAAGTGAATTATATAATAATCAACATATTTCATCGTCATATTCTATTATATGACACCAATCTTGATAGTTTATTTCGTCTAAACTTTACAGTCAATTATATTAGTATCAACGATTATGAAAGATTTTTTTGTTAATGCATCAAAAAATTTGAGGGATCTAATCTAGTTTACGAAATTCATAAAATTTATTATAAAAATAATTGAAAACAAAATCGAGTTTTTTTCAAATATAACAATTGTACGCGATTTAGTAATAATGGTAGTAGATATAGAGTACAATCCATTTTTAATACCATAGATAAAATGCTACAACCCAAGAGTTACTAATTAACCCAAGTAGGTTACAATTTTGTTGGAGGCGAAACAACAATAAATCACTTGTTGATGGGAAACCGTCTTGAGATTAATGGCACAATATGAAGTATAAGATCACAACGACAGAAACAAGATTTAAAGTAAAGAAGAAGAAGAGAAATTAATAGAGGAACCAATTTTTCATTAATAATAATGAGAGAATATAAAGAATTTAGCAATAATGTTTCAACTAAACTGAATGAAGGGGCTACGTATTTATAGGGATGTCCCAAACCTTAGAAATAATACAAGATATGGAAACTAGATCAAAAATGCGTAAAATGAGAAAAAGCGTGTGGCACTGTCACTCGAGTGAAAACTCGGTCATAGGCGAGTGAAAACCATTCTGCTTCAAATCTGTCCCTCTCGCTCGAGCCAAAGTCAGGTGACAAGCTAGTGATAGTGCAATGCCGTCAACTCCGATTTTTCTCTTCTTGAACCCCACTTTGACATGTCCAAGCCCATTACCAAAGCCTAAACCTAATTTTGGTCACAAATCTAATAATCTCTATCTTGACCCAAGTTTCGATGTCACGAATGAAGCTCCAAAATTTCTCCATTTGAAAAATATGTCCGATTGCATCAAAATAAACTGAACAATTCAAACAGTAACCAAAACTCTCCACCTTACGGAAACATCTTCCTCCACCCGGTATCCATAAATGATACCTGAACCCTAATTCTGGTTTCCCAAAATTCCAACGAGGAATTCAAAATTGACCAAACAAGATCGAAACACACCTTATTGCAGAATTCACACAAATGCTTGAACTGATAGACCCTTACTAGAATTGACATCTTCAAACACACCGAAAGCATTATCACTAACATCTGCAACACCGTACTTACGCTAAATGAGTCATACCCTAGCAATTGAACATGATGGAACCGCATAAACTGGTGGCAAAGCGGAATTACCCATTTTCCTTGAATTATCCCGAATAGTGTTCTAAACCGACTCAGAGCCAATCATAAAAGGTAGTGTACCATATTGTATGTCCACCACGGTACCAAACCTATCCAAATGTCTCTTAACTGAATCTGCGTGCCCCTGCAAGATGTACAACTGAGACTTCTTCCTTCCCTTTAGTACAACTCAGACACCTCTTCGGACTTTCAAGACTCCACCTCCACCTCCACCTCCACCTCCACCAAAAAACTTGTATCCCTTTGAATCCAAGGTAATCAGAGAGATGAGATTCTTCCTTTAAGTCTAGAACATGTCGAACCTGCCAAATGCTCTCAAAGTCTCATCTTGCAATCTCAATTTGACCTAAAAATCGATTCCAATTATCCTGCAAGACTGATTATTTCCCATGACAACTCCACATTGCTTCACCGTCTCATATGTTTCAAACCAAGCCCTATTGAGATACATATTAAATGAACACGCTGAATCCAAAATTCACTCCTCATCCGACTTAGATTCCATGTCAGATACGGTCAACACCACATCTCCGCCATCCGAAAAGTCCTCGACAATATTAGCCTCATCCAAATTATCTGATTGCCTCCCATGATTTGCGGTTAAATTACCCTCAGCCTGCAACTTGTCGCAATCATTCCTGATATGTCCTTTCCTCCTGTAGTAGAAACAAAACTGATTTTTGAAGTTCACCCTTGACTTATCTCTTTGTCGATCACACGAGATACAAGAACTTCCTCATCCCTAGATGTAGCTTCAATCAGATGCTTCATCTTCTCCTTTGAGAATAAAGCATCATAAACGTCGTCAATGGTGAGTATGTCACGACTATATAGAATCATGTCCCTAAACGACGAATATGAAGCGAGCAGCAAGTACAACAGGATCAAGGCTAGATCCTCTTCATCATACTTAACCTCCAACATTTCCAAATCGGCAACGATTTCCTTGAACATAGCCAGGTGGTCTTTCAAGGATCCTCCTTTTGCCATGCGATGGGAATACAGTCTATACTTTAGATGCAGTTTGCTCGTCAAATCTTTATCATGCACAACTGCTCCAGTTTCAAACACAAAGTAGCCATTGTTTTCTCCTTCAATACGTCCTGAAGAATGTTGTTGGAGAGGTAAAGCTTTATCTGCGAAAGAGCCTTCCTATCCTTCTGTTGCTTCTCCTCCGTTGGCATCTTATCAAAACCCAACAAAGCATTGTTCAAATTCATCTATGCCAAAATAGCTCTTATCTTTACTTGCTACAAAAAAAACCTTGTATTGCAATCCAACAACGGAATATCATACTACATGGCTGCCATCTCTAACAGAACTCAAACAATCCACACAACCAATAGTTCTGATACGACTTGTTGGAGGTAGAACAGTAATAAACCACTTGTTGATGGGAAAACTGCTCAAAGATTAATGCATAATATGAGGTATAAGATCAAAACAACAGAAACAAAAGTTAAAGTAAAGAAGAAGAGAAATTGACAGAGGAACCCATATTTTATTAATAACAATAATGAGAGAATACAAAGAACTTAGCAATAATGTTTCAATTAAGCTGAATGAAGTGGCTACATATGTATAGGGGATGTTCCAAACCTAGAAATAATACAAGATATGGAAACTAAGTCAAAAAGGCGTAAAACGAGAAAAATCGTGTGGCATTGTCGCTCGAGCGAAAACTTGGTGATAGGCGAGCGAAAACCATTCTGCACCAAATGTGCCTCTCTCGCTTGAGCCAAAGTCAGGCGACAATCTAGTGTGGCATCTTTAACTCCGATTTTTCTCTTCTTGAACCCTACTTTGACATGTCCAAACCCAATACGCGAAGTCAAAACATAACAAATTTCTGATCAGCAAAATGTTTTCTATGGTGGTTAAATTACTAACTATTTTTTTTCGCCCTTGTTTAATTCATTTATGATAATCAATTTTCTCCTTACTCATTTTCAATTACATATTTTTAAACAATTTTTTGTCATATTTTAAAATAATTTTTTATTATTTTTTAATTATACATTCACAAAAAAGTGCTTTTCAAAGAACCACTTATCAAATAATCAAAATTAAACAAGCACTTAAATACAATTAATCCAATCGTAATCCTCCATAAACACATGCAATTCCTCTATCGATTGGATACGAGCACCATTCAAAATTTGCAAGACTTAATATTGGTGTAATTATTTCTTTTAGTTCCATCACTCTCTCGAATGAACTATATAGTCAAGAAAAAAAAAATTGAAAATCAAAATCGATGATTAGTAAGTCATTGGAATTAGAATGCATATCTTGTTTAGTCCATATATGGAGAAAATAACTTTAAAAATGAATACTAAGATAGTTATTAAATCTCTGTTTAATTTCGTTAAAAATAAAATTTGATGAAATGAATTGTTGGAAAGTAATGAATCCTGTTAAATATATGATTAAAGATATAAAAAAAAAAAAGGATGTTCAAACACGAACTAAATCGTTAGTGTTCATGAAAACTCAAAAAATATTAATTTAAGTTTTAGTAAGGCAAAAAGAACCAAGTGACAAAAATAAATTGTAATTCTATTTTTATTATAGTAATAAATAAGCCTTTAATTTTGTTGTGGGTCTTATTACATCATAGAAAACTTCGAACCTTGCCTTCGCGTGGGCCCATGATGCATCTAGTGGGCTAACAACCGTTGGATTTCTTCTATCAAAACAAGATTTCTCCTCTGTTTGTTTATTGAAAATAAAATCTATTTATAAAGCTTCCAAGGTTCATTCCTCTAGCCAGCATTGCTTCCTCCCCAACAAATATCTTTTATCCTAATCCTGTAATACACTACCGCCACCAGCGCCGCCGTGCACGGAGGCTCAGCTACTTTGCATGTCGACACCAACTTCAATCCCATTAATAACTCTCAGGGAAGAAGATCATGACATGGAGGAGAAACCAACCTTTCCACCTATTGGACTTGCACCGAAGCCTCCACAAACTGTACAACCACCGGCTCCTGCGGTGGAGCTGCCTCCGAGGAGATCATCTACTAAGGACCGCCACACAAAAGTCGAGGGGCGAGGGCGGAGAATCCGAATGTCAGCCACCTGTGCCGCCAGAGTCTTCCAGTTAACCCGAGAACTCGGTCACAAGTCCGATGGCGAAACCATTAGGTGGCTCTTAGAACAAGCTGAACCCTCCATCATCGCCGCAACCGGCACCGGTACCATCCCCGCCATTGCCATGTCAGTCAACGGTGCCTTAAAAATCCCCACTACCTCCTCCACCGCCGCCACGGTTGCCAAGGACGATGGTGGCCAGACAGACCGGAAACGCAAACGCCCCACTAACAGCGAATTTGTGGATGTAAAGACTCTCAGCAACAAAATTTCTGACACTAATAATAGTCTCACAACGGCAAATCCTGCAATTATTTCAACGAACTCTACAATATCTGCTCCACTACTGTCGACGGTACCAACTCCGGCCCACGCACTGGTGCCGATGATCACTATGTGGGCTATTCCGGCGGCACCACCAAATGCAAATGCAAATGCATCACCAACTTTTCTTATTATTCCACAGGCAGCACAAAATGGGCATCCATTAGTGAATATTTCCGCGGCTGCAGGGCCTATATCTACAGTTTTCGCCGCCGTGCAACCTGGTGGCGCTAGCATAGCACGGCCACCTCCGGCCACCGAAGTCAATCTTCAGAGTTTGCCGAGTTCAAGTCCTGCAGGTTGCACTACTGTGATTGAGAAATCACAACAAAGACTCAGATGCTGAGGGACTTCATATGTGGCTTTTTCTTGTTTTTGTTACTTTAGAAAGTAAATCCAATTGAATCATGCTTTGGATTTCTTGTAGATTATTTAAGTACTTAAATCAGATCATTTGATTTAATCTTTACAGTATCCCATCAGACAGTAGGGCCCGAAGTCAATCTTCAGAGTTTGCCGAGTTCAAGTCCTGCAGGTTGCACTACTGTGATTGAGAAATCACAACAAAGACTCAGATGCTGAGGGACTTCATATGTGGCTTTTTCTTGTTTTTGTTACTTCAGAAAGTAAATCCAATTGAATCATGCTTTGGATTTCTTGTAGATTATTTAAGTACTTAAATCAGATCATTTGATTTAATCTTTACAGTATCCCATCAGACAGTAGGGCCTTTGATTTTGATTTTGATTTTTGAGGCCCGGTGGCAACGGTGGAGTAGGGGGACACATTTATTTATTAAAATTTTTAACTATTTTATTCAAATGATTAATAGTCTTTTTGAGAATAATTGTTATTGACGAATGTATTTTAAAATAGTAGTTCGATAGAGAATGCGAGACTAAAAAAGAACAAATTTTGAATTTACATTTAATATTATTTTATTAAAAATTGTATAGTTAAAAAAAGAAAAAAAATTATATTTTGAAAATAACAATAATCAAACAAGGGCTAAATAGGTAAACGAGTTATAAAATTTTGAATTTTGTTGGTTTGTCCGAGTTATTTTGCCCGAATAGTTGACATTCTCTCCCGTACACGTGGATCCCGCGTGAATAAAAAAGTTCAAATAAAGTGGGTCTACCATTGTGAGAGTCGGTCAATCATTTTCGATCACTGTACGGGATTGTAAAATTTTTGTTGAATTTATAACGCAATTGAGGATACATTTCAAGCATGGGTGGTAGGATAGAGTTTACAAGTGTGGCTTGTGTTGAAGTTTTCTTGATAAATTTTTTTTGCGTAGTCATGATTTTACATGTCAAATGCTGAACAAAACTCGAGCAGGTGCAATCCAATGCCTATTTCTCGTCGGGATGTTAATTTTTAATTGTTCCACGTAAAAATATACATATTTCTATACATTTTGATAGACTTAAGCGAAAATATTTGAAAGTTCGCAATATCCACACTTTTACATAGCGCGAATGGTAGAATCCGCCTATTTTAACACCACTAAACTAGTCTTTTGTTTGAGATAATTTTTTTTCGAAACTTATTTTCAATCATACGTTCTTCAATAAAAAAATTTATATGTGAATTCAAAATTTTTTCTTACTTTTTTAATCACGCATTCTTCAAACATGAGCTAGAACTCGCTGTTACAACTTACAATTCTACATTGGATTAAATCACTATTTGGTTCTCATTTTTCTCGATCTCGCTTTTAGTTACACGTTCTTCAAATAAATTGTTTTATATGTAAATTCAAAACTTTTTCCTATTTTTCATGTTTACAGTCTCCAACAATTTACTATTACAACTCATTTTTATCAAATAATGTCCATCAAACATGGCCTAAATGTAAAATAGTAGTTCGATAGAGAATGCGAGACTAAAAAAGAACAAATTTTGAATTTACATTTAATATTATTTTATTAAAAATTGTGTAGTTAAAAAAAGAAAAAAAATTATATTTTGAAAATAACAATAATCAAACAAGGGCTAAATAGGTAAACGAGTTATAAAATTTTGAATTTTGTTGGTTTGCCCGATTTTTTTTGCCTGAATGGTTGACATTCTCTCACATACCCGTGAGTTCCGCGTGAATAAAAAAGTTCAAATAAAAGTGGGTCTACCAGTGTGAGAGTCGGTCAATCATTTTCGATCAATGTAGCGGGATTGTAAAATTTTTGTTGAAGTTATAACGCAATTGAGGATACATTTCAAGCATGGGTGGTAGGATAGAGTTTACAAGTGTGGCTTGTGTTGAAGTTTTCTTGATAATTTTTTTTTGCGTAGTCATGATTTTACATATCAAATGCTGAACAAAACTCGAGCAGGTGCAATCCAATGCATATTTCTTGTCAGGATGTTAATTTTTAATTGTTCCACGTAAAAATGTACATATTTCTATAAATTTTGATAAACTTATGCGAAAATATTTGAAAGTTCGCAATATCCACACTTTTACATAGCGCGAATGGTAGAATCCGCCTATTTTAACACCGCTGAACTAGTCTAGTTAATTTTTTTTTGAAACTTATTTTCAATCACACGTTCTTCAATAAAAAAATTTATATGTGAATTCAAAATTTTTTCTTACTTTTTTAATCACGCATTCTTCAAACATGAGCTAGAACTCGCTGTTACAACTTACAATTCTACATTGGATTAAGTCACTATTTGGTTCTCATTTTTCTCGACCTCACTTTCAGTTACGCGTTCTTCAAATAAATTGTTTTACATGTAAATTCGAAACTTTCTCTTATTTTTCGAGTATACAGTCTCCAACAATTCACTATTACAACTCATTTTATCAAATAATGTCCATCAAACATGGCCTAAATTTTACCAATTTACACTTGTGGTCCAAGTGAGGGAGAGCATCTCATAGCGGTGGAAAGATGTGCACGTGTGAGGTTGGGGGAGAAGTATGTTGAGGGGGGCCCACGTTTAGTGATTTTAAATAAATAGTGGGGCCCACACTAATGGTCAATAGCTAAGATGGGCGGCACCGCTCCCGAGGGGTAGTGGACCCATCTACTACGGTGGCGGAGTGGTGGCCCCGGACATAGCTTGCCGCCGGGCCAACCCTAGTGAGAGAAAGCTAAATGGTGGGCTCCAAAAGACGTGGCCATTAATGGGCTGACACTTTATAGTGGGGCCCCTTTTACGGTTTGACACTTTGACTCGAGTGGATAGCCTTAGGGTGGTCCAATTCTGTTTCAAATTTTGTTCCAATAGGGCAGATATCGAATATTCGATCTTTTTTTTTTTTTTTTTTTCCTTCTTACATTTTTTTTTAAAAATCTATGAATTATTTAAATCCTGCGACTTTCTAATTTGTTTAACTGTTCAATTATGCGAATATCTCTCAAGATATTTTGTGATTCTAGTTCAATTATAAACTTACTAAATTATACTAACGCGTTGGGTACGATTAATACACAATTTGAACATTATTAAATAAGAAAAAAAATGTTATATTTTACTATTTAATTCATATTCATCGTGGATTAAAATCTTGATAAAATTTAAGTCGAAATCAAAATTATTTTTAACCATACATTATATGAGATTTACAACTTTTTAACCACAAATTTTTGAAGTCACGATGAATTCATCCTGTGTAGATTGGTCGAAGAACCTTGATAATGTCTAATGGGCTTATTGTATGGCTTTGAAAACATCTTTTAGTGCTTTTATATATCGATTGGTGTTTAGGAAAGCACATCATTTTTTAGATGAGTTAAAACACAAAGTATATTGGGTAGTCCACACATTTTAAACTTTCGTATGACCGGTAAAAAGAGAATTCTTTAACTCAACAAAATTGCTAAATTATGTTTGGGAGGTTGTGAGAATGCAAAGCTTTACAGGGACAAGAAAAACAAATGGTACTACTCGCACATTAAAACGAAGGATTTTGAAATTAGTGAGTAGGTGTTGCTGTACGATTCGCCTCTCAAACTATCTTTGAAAAACTTGGGGTCAAGGTGGTCAATCTTTCAGGGTTATAGTAGGGTTTTATGAGAATACAAAACTTTACAAGGACAAGGAAAAAAATGACATTACTAGCACGTTAAAACAAAGGATTTTGAAATTGGTGAGCAAGTGTTGCTGTCCAATTCTCATCTCAAACTATTTTCGACAAAGTTGAGGTCGAAAATATGGTAAAACGTGATTTTTTTGGTGTTATGCGTTCATCTTAGTGAAATGTGACACGTTGCATGTCTATTGACCCTTAAAATTTATTTGGCACGAATTTCGAGATATGCTTAAGCATTTTCTGATAGTGAATTTTTTACACCATTTTGTCACGTGTTCGATGAAATGCCAGAATGAGTATGCTTAACATATTTTGACACCATTTTCTCCTGTCATGAACTACACACACTACTCTCCATGCCTGTAAGTTTTTTTTTTCAATTTAGTATCAAATCACAACGTGATTTTTTTGGTGTTATGCGTTCATCTTAGTGAAATGTGACACGTTGCATGTCTATTGACCCTTAAAATTTATTTGGCAAGAATTTCGAGATATGCTTAAGCATTTTCTGATAGTGAATTTTTTACACCATTTTGTCACGTGTTCGATGAAATGCCAGAATGAGTATGCTTATCATATTTTGACACCATTTTCTCCTGTCATGAACTACACACACTACTCTCCATGCCTTTTTTTTTTTCAATTTAGTATCAAATCATACACCTTTATCACGAGCACACTACATGCCTACGTCTTTGCCTTTGTTCCATATTTGAGTCCCCTTCCGTCCATACGTTTTCAAGAAAAAATGCCAACAGTTCCTCTCCCAAGGTACGGATTCGAGTTGACGACGGTGGCATACATAATACATTGCTTCTTTTTTCCCATAGCATCATACCCGATTTAGTAAAGTGGTATCATGATGGAAATTGTTACCTAATTGATGGGTGGTTTTGACAGGCTTTCCAAAATTAGAGATCACTAATTTAGTTTGAATTGTCGGTCTAGAAAAAGTTGCCGAGGCTTTAATTTGATTTAACCACGTCTGAGAGTTCCTTACAAACTTTTATTAAGAGTTAGACACGCTTGGATCAGATCATTATCATTAGACATGGGTTATTGACTGATAGCAAGTTTAGGCCAAAGGTGATCGATAGTACGATGATTTGACTCGAGATCACATCACTTTTATCCCAACAAACTAAGCATGGTATGGAAAGCACATGGTCACTTTCCATAAGGAGTTCGAGCACAATTACTTTGACGACGTCTTTTGTGATTTTCTCCAAGTTTATTAGCTATAACTTCGATCATAGGACAAATATCAATGATAGTCAGGTCTGTTTATCACACATTCGAGTCTGTTTATCACACCACTTAGTGCAAGGGAACAAGATAGACCTCGAAAGCTAGATTTATACTTAATGTTGTCACCATTGGCTTACCTCCTGAAGAGTACTTCCCCAGGACTCGTATATGCTTGCTCATTACATATAAGTTACGGAGTCTTCGATTGTGAGACTGTCATTGGGAAAGTACCCGAGGAGCAGTAGCAAGCCTCACATGAGATTTAGACGGCGGAGTCCTTGGGATAAGTCCTTGGGAATGTCTTTTTGACACCTAGGGACACACGAGTCCTCAAGCACTTCCATTGCTTAATATTGAACACTTTCTTGCCAAACCTAAAAGGAGTCCTACGCTCTAAGGACTTTAATTTGACCCAAACACCTCAACCCGAGACTCTAGGCCTATAAGGACTCTATCTCAACTATATTACCTCTAAATTATGATTGGTCTTGCAGTTGTAGTATAATTCAAATACCATTGTCAGGTAGGACTCTTTGAGATAAGGATATTCAACTAGTTCAATATTATTAGGAGTTCACTACATACCTCTATAAATATAAAACCATAACCCATTATTTAGGTACATTTTTACATTATTTTCAGTTTATAACCTCATGTACAAATTCTCTCTCTAACTTAAGCATCGGATGAAAGATGAGGATACATCTCGTTGCCTTTGTTTTAGGGTTCGAAAAATCTCGTTCATACTCATTCTTGATAACCCAAGAATACTGACCAAGAGGAAGGGTAAATTGGTTGTTGAAATTTTTTTTTGAAAATAAATCTAAATTTAAACGAATTTGATAGCAAATAAGCCAATCAAATAAATATGCACAAATACAAAAGCAATAAGCAGAAGGGAAGAGAGTGTGTAGATGATGTAATTGTGAAGGCTTGATCCTAGCTAATGATCTATGTCTTTTATTACAAAACTCTTCCTCATGAGGAAGATCTTTTTCACTATATTAATTTACTTATGGTACAATCCAAGCCTTTATAATGCTTCCAATAACTTACAATCAATGAGCACTGATCATTATATAATATAGAGTTTTAGGGACCTGTATATAACCCACAAATATAAAGAGTAATGAGTTTACAATTTAAACTTCTTTCTTAATAAATGATATAATTAAAATTAAGTAGCATAAGAAATAGGGTCACACAATAATAACTAATAATGAGTGAAGCTCAAATGTTAGGTAAAAAAACTTTGATGAGAAAAATGATTTTTATAAATTAATTCAATAAAAAGTTTTTTGAGATAAATGATTTGATTTGATAAAGATAAACAAAGAGTATAATTTTGCTCAAAAGTTCTCACTTTAATGCTCTTGAAAAGTCTTTTTATGAGTGTAAAGTGAGGTAGTACTTATAGCAGTTAAAAAGCTGAAAGTTCTAACCAACTGGATGACTCAATTGGACGTCTGCTTCTGAATCGAACACAAAACTAGTCGTTATATGAAGAATTTCAGAAAGGTTAAAAAATTCAACCATTGGACGAACCAAACATCCACTAAGCCAACCGGACGTCCGTTTGGATAGTGTTTTCCTGAATTTTTCTTTCTTTAATTGTTTTGAAAAATGTAGACTTTCAAAGGACCTCTTTACTTAATTTTTCAAGGTAAGTGCATTTTTTAAGAGAATTAAAAATATCGGGTTGAAGTTCTTACCTTTTGAAATAACAATTTTTATGCAAGTATTTTTATGAAATAATTTTTCCGTGCATAAAAATTCATCTTGAACTTTTGATGATTAATTGCTGAGGATTAAAGCATTTGACCTTTACATATGAATCTAAATTTTCTAAATCCAATATCTTCGATGTTATATGTTGAAGTGCTCGTCTTGATTTATTTTGATGAGAATTCTCGACTTCCATCTTGATTTTCTTTTGAACGTTAATTGCGAGTCTTTTGATAGCGATCTTTTTCAACTGATCAACATTGCAACTATAACGACTCAAATTCAATTGTTAGAGATAACAACAATTTATTTGTTATAATCAAAATATAAAGTCAACCATAGGTCAACAATTCTCAGTCGTTAAGCTTGAAAATCGATATGTACAATTTTTGGTAGCATCAATACTCTTATTTACAATTTGTTGTGTAACTGACTATTTCCACACTATTTTTTTTTTCTCGATATCAATTATTTGTAAATATTCGGAGAGGGGAAATCATTTACTATTGGAAGATGTAGCATCAACTCAGGTACCTCATTTTGCCACCATAGCTCTCGAGGTAATCACATCTAATTCACATATCAAGTGTTAGAATTTCTCTACGGTGATTGAGAACACTAGAGCCAGCAGGTGTAGTGGGATATAGCAGCCATCCCTACCACACAATGACTTTTGGAGATGGACAACATTAAGGTGTGATTTGATCAAGGTCGTATCAAGAGGAATTTCGATCATATCACTCGATGATTGGACAGATGTGTCGACCAACTCGAGGATATCCATGAGCTAATGGCATGTGTAACCCTTCAACTAGAGCCATTTGGTACATGTCCCATCGTTGATTAATTTAATATAATTTTTAGCACAGATGATGTTGATTTTTGGAACATTTGACNCCTACAAATACTTGCAATCAGGGGTGGACCCACTTGAGGCCGAGTGGGGTCGGCTGCCCCCACTCGATTTTCAATTTTTTTTTATTTTTCTTGAGGTTTTTTCAAAACTTTCAAGTGAAATCCTATGATTTTTTGATTTCGCCCCCACTGAATTTTCATTCTGGGTCCGCCCCTGCTTGCAATAGATAAAAGTTAAAATACTTAAGCATGTCTCATCTATATTTAGGCAACTTGACGCCAAAAGTTTTCATTGAGAATGGACAAGATTCAATGAGCTATTAAGGAAGTGTTCAGACTATGACATCATCTAAGGAATATATGTCAACACATTTTTATGTTGGGTTACTCTTGGCCTATTGATCTGCGGTTGATGCATCATAGATTACTCCACTGAAACTAAGAAAGTTCAGAAGGCATATAAATTATATGAAAGAATGGCATAAATAAGTTCTATGTAGCTTACAAAGAGAGAAACACTAAAGAAGACAGAAGAGGTTTACAATATATGATGTTGTTTCAGCCTTATTTGCTTAGATGGAGGTTTTTACAAAGAAGATGGATAAATTCACTTAGACAGTACACACGGTGCACAATCTTACACAAATTTGTGTATGGGACAAATCATCTGAATATAAATTTTTCTTTAGCCTCTTCTCGCACATCTTTTTCTGAGGTTAACTAGCCCTTCGGGGCATAGTCCAATGACGTAAAGGATATGACTGATGTTATCTCACGCTTTGCTGGCAGTTGTAGTGTGAGGGTTTGATTTCTGAGACATGAAATTGGACTCTTTGTAGGTACAGTGTACAGACGGCTCTTGTTCCATGACCTGTTAGGGTATATTTCGAGATTTACTTCCCTCACAAAACTTTAGGGATGAGACGGTGGGAGCCCTCAATATTGGAGTTCAATCTTTATTCTGAGGTTAACTATTCAAGAGACTTTCACAGTCAGCAAAATAACCCATACTCCAATACATATAATTCAGGTTGAAAAAATCATTCAAATTTTTCTTAAGAAAACAAAAAGGGTGATGATGTAATAATCAAGGAAAACTATTAGGGTTCCAACAACATTGTTGACATTAAAAATTGCCAAGTGTAATTTTTGGCCAACTTTTTGAATGAAATTTCTGTTTTCTATTAGTAATGAAGGTTACAAGTACGTTTCTTGTTGTCCGGCCAGCAGGAGTTGTTTCCCCTTTTATAGGTGGGGATTTAATTTTATTTTCTAGGAATTATGTCTTTTCAATCTTATTGACTAAAGTTAAATGTCTCGTTAGCCACTGAACTTTTCTCTGTCCAACTTCATCACTCACCCGATGAAATCTGTTACTAAACGTGCCTACGTGGATGACGGAAAAATGAGTTGGTTAGTTAAATCACTCCAAATAATAACTCTCTGACCAACTAATCGCCACATTAGCAAACACACCTCCAAAACCATTTTCTTAAAAGGATAAAAGACGATTCTGAAATCCCTTAACTTCACCTCGCATACCCTGGCCCCCAAATCAATTAAATCGGCGAGAAGAGCGTAAGGTTCCCCAAATCCAACTGACAGGGTACAGTAATCAATTGTTCATTGGACCGCGACCATGATTTGAACTAAATTAAAGGTAAATTACCTGCATATTGTTAAGGGCAGTAGGAACAGAAGGATAATGTTGATATGCTGAAGTTGATTCAGTTAGGTCTGACATTTTCAGATGAAATGGGAAGTGGACCTGATACTTGTTGCTTTTGTCAATTTAATTTCCATGAATTCAATGTGAGCACGGACATTTTCACTAATGATTCATTTGATATTTTGAGGCAATCTGGGATCGATTTTAAGAAGAACAATGAGATGGGCATTGATGCAAACCATTTTCCCGAGCTCTCGATGTCTTCAGGAATCGTTTTGAATGATAGTGTGCATTGGGTTACTTTCCACAGTGGCTATGACTTTCGATATTTGCTCAAGTTATTGACTTGTAAGAATTTGCCCTTACTTTCCACAGTGGCTATGACTTTCGATATTTGCTCAAGTTATTGACTTGTAAGAATTTGCCCCAGTCAAAGTCGAATTTTTTTTATTTGCTCAACATGTAGTTTCGCATGTGCATGATAAGCATTTGATGAAGTTCTGCAACAACCTTCACGGTGGTCTAAATAAGTAGGCAGAGCTCCTGGAATTTGAGAGAATTGGCATTTTTCACCATGCAGATTCAGACAGTTTGCTTGCTTCTTGCACATCCAAGAAGTTGAAGGATAACTTCTTCAATGGTTCCATTGAAAAGTATTCTGACGTTTTGTATGTACTTTGTGGAAGGATAACTTCTTCAAAATCTAAAAAGTTGTAAAATGTATAATATGAATATAGAATGAAAACAGAACAATATACCCATAAACCATCAAATGTTAATGATGATGGTTAACAAAAAGTTACACTAACTGGTCCAAAACATTTCCAGTAACTATGTTCAAAAAATTTCAAGCAAACTTTTCCATAAACTGACATAGAAAATTTATTATCTCTGTGTTTCCACCTCGTCTATGTGTTGCAATTCATCCACCAAAACTTCAAAATTCATTTCATTGGTAGGTACATTAGATGCAACCAACTATCCGCCTTGGTTTACGTCAGTATTGAGCAAGGTGGCTGCTGGTCCGTCACGAAGGCTGCCTGTTTGCACTTCTCTCGCCACATGGGAGTAGGCATGAATTGGAAGGATACAGGGACGGATCCAGGATTGGATCCAAGATGGGGCTACAAAATTTCAAATCGGGAGTAAACTTCTCACTAAAGTGCATATAATGCTTCGACAACATAAAAAATTTAACAATAAACACAAATGAAAACAACAGAAATTTTAGAAAATATAGTCATTATTCAATAAAAAGTTTGATGCTTTAATATTCAAAAAAGCACCTAGCCTTAAGTACTTTTACCAAAAGAATGGATAAAAATGTTTCTTCACACTTTTTTTTTCTATTCCCAAAACAGAGGAACATGATTGGATAGAAATTTCGAATTGTTTGTTCAATTGAAAATATGCAATAGCAATAGCAATCGCAATATTAATATTGATCATATTTTCGAATTTCTACCACAATAACATTATAGTAGTTCAGACTTTTTTATAATAAATATTGCCAATTACTCGTTTATGACTAGTCAGAATAACTCCACAAATATGGCACATTCTGGTGCCTTACATTTTTCAACCAAAAGTAATAATTTATACACATCGAAATATATTGCTTATTCCCAGCACCCTATCAACTCTGCGTTTTTCAAGTTTACACACACCGAAAAAAAATTGTTTCAAATTTGAATTCATTTGCTGCATCCATTTGCACGCCTTCTCTAATCCAAGCAAAGAAAAAATGTTACTCGTTCGTTAGATTTGGTAGGTCGTCGAAGGGGTAGAATGGATTTGGGGTTCGGATTAGAGATGATTTTGGGCGTGAGACATTTCTCTTTTCATGACTTCTGTTTCCCCCAAATTTTAGGTTTTGATTTCTCTAAGGAAAGGCAAAATGATGTGGCGATGAGTTGTTAAGGGAGTTATTATTTGGAATGATTTAACTGTACAACTTATTTTTTTGTCATCCACGTATGCACTTTTGTTTAACGGATTCCATCTGGTGAGTGATGGAATTGATTGGAGCAAAGTTCAATGGCTAATGGGACAATTGACGAATTAGTGAGTAAATCGTGACATGGTGTAAAGTTCAGTGGCTAATGAAACATTTAACTCTAGTGCTGAGCTTGATTTGTGTGCGGGCGATCTCTTCCTTGATTGGTTTATGAGGCCGGTCCCAGTCAAATTACAATAATATCCCATTTTATCAAGAAATCATAACCTGTTCCAAGATAAGGATTTATGGTAGTTAATTAGTGGATTTGGGTAGTGATGACATCAATTCTCCTAAGTGTGGCTGACCAATTCCGTGATTTGATAAGGTCTAAGGAATCTATAATTATGTTGTCTGTTGAAATTACAACGGCTATGAAATTGAGCCGATGTAGAAAACGCGAATTGACAAGTTGATGAGATAGGTGTGAAGTACATTTTAAATGAGATCGGAGATGAGTGGTCAACAAATAACCCCCAGGTTAGTGCTCTCTTCATGGAAGGACTGATCATCGGACTTTGTCGGTCCTTTTCCAAATAAGTATAATTATTACAGCATTTAAAGGGCATGCCAAGTGTCACGTTCCTACTTGGATGAGCTATCTACCACTTTTAATGGCTTTCTTTAGAAGTTTTGTCAAAACTACGTAGTTTTAAGTTGGTGAATCTGGGCCATCCCTTTTTTCCTCCATTTTTTCATCTAATGGTCTAGGTGGAGTCCCTTGGTTTTCCTTCATTTTAAACCCCTTTTTCCTTTTTTCATTTCACCATTTTGCATTTGCATCCGTTCCCTCTCAAGGAAAAGAGAACTTCCCTTTGCATTTTTCCCTTCCCGAGTGAGGCTGTCTATCTCCAGCTCTCAGGTATTCCTCTTTCTAGAAAGTGTCTCTATTAATTTTTCTCATTTTTCTTTTTCACTTTAGTCATTATATAAGTTCGGACGTATCCATAGTATGCTCTTGGGACAATCAACAGGAAGAATCAGTCCTCCCCACTTGTAGTTCCTCTACAAGCTGTTGAGAAATCTTAATACCCATCCTAATCACCATCGTTAACCCTGTAGAGTTTGGTCAATTTGTAGTCATGGAGTCAAATTCTAAGCCCTAAAAGAGAGGATGTTGGGTTACGAGAGGGTGGTGAAGTGAATATTATGGAGGAGTAGGGGGCGAGCTCCTATGGATCGGTGGTAATGGAGATATGTTAGCCAGCTGGGAGGCCAAGTACAGTATCCCTAGCTCGGTAGAAAGGGTAGTTCTTGAACCATCTGATCGAGCTGATGCTTTCCTAGTGAGATGCGTAGCCTTGAATTTGGCTATCTTGAGAGCTGGTCTTAGACTCTATTTTCCTAGGGTCATCCTAAAATTTCTTCCATTCTGGGGTATCACTCCGACCCAGTTATGCCCTAATTGGTGGCAGACATTGATTGCCACTCTCATTCTAGAACCAGGCGAGAAATCTCGAGCTTAATGTAGAGCAGTTCAACTCCCTTTTCACATTTAAAAAAGATAGAAAGGACTCCGGTTGGTGGTATACTGGCATTAGGCCTAGCCCGATGGGTCCTTAGTGTTAGATACCCTTTCCTTAGTCAAGAAATGGAATGATGAGTTCTTCAGTGTGTTGGGAGAATGGAAGTTCCATCCCGCCGAGGTGAATAGAGAGGATGTCATTCCCACTCTCTGTCACTCATTTTGTAAGTGGAAGCCTTCTAAATTTTTGTTGAGCTAGCTAATAGAACGTTTCTATCTCTCTTTCTTTTTTTTTTCTTGCAGGTTTACAAGGAAATGACTTTGACCTCAGCTACTTAGAGATGAGCTGAAGCAGTCAGAGCTTTGCACAAGGGAAGAAGATTTTGCAAGTTTTTGATTATTGACTCCAACTTGTTCCAGGCAGGGTTGTTTCAATCTATTTCCTCGACCTCAACAACAGCCAGTGCTTCTTCTTCAGCTCTTACTATCTCTAGTAAGGAGTTTGAAACAATTGTCTTCTCGATATTACTCTATTACTATAGTCAATAATTATATATGAGGAACTACTGAACTCAATCACTTGTTGTTGTTGCTCTTTAGTTTTCTGTCGAGGTCTATCTTATAAGGGTACTCAAATTTGGTCAGTGATCTTAAGTGCTGAATTTTTTCCTTCTTGTGCAGGTTGAGATCCAGGTATGTTGGTGTATAAGGCTGCGTAGGCAGTAGTTGGAAATAAGAGCAAAAAGAGGGAGGCCCTAATTCAGGTTGAAAGCCAACCTCCCATTACTGAGGCCGAGGCTTAGGAGAAGATTCAACCATTGAAGTATAACCACTCGAGGTATTGCCACCTGGGGAGCATATAACGGTCTTATCTCCAGAGCGATTTTCTCTAGTATTGTCCATACAGGGGCCGAGCTTTGCGCCTTTTCCTGGTCTTCCTATTGCTTGGGCTAGCCCTTCCAGGTCACAATAGAGGTGCCTAGACTTGCAAAGGCTAAGTTTGGACGGTTTGGTGGCCTATCAACCTCACATTCTTCTGGACTTTCTCCGCACTCTATCTCTATTGAGAAAGTCCAAACTGTAATCCCATCTATCCTCAACAAATTAGCCAACCTTCTCATGAGGAGCTGGAATGAGAAGGAGTAGAGCTTTTTCACGAAAATGCTAGTTGGGGAGGTGTCATATCTATCCAGGCCACAACCACAAACCCATTTTGTATATGATGTTTGTGGCTGATAAAGTACAATACTCACTTCATTCTTTAGGGCTCAAACTCTACTTTCATATTGTTCCAGGTGAAGGCTAAGCTCGATAAGATGCTTGAGGTTAAGAACCAAGCAGTAGGCCTCTACGAGAGCATGGAGGTGAATAAGATGAGGTTCACTGAAAGAGAGAGAGAATATGAAGATTGCCTTACAAAAATGGGAATAGAGTTAGAGGCAAAATTGGCTTTGGAGCTGAGGTTAATGGATGATAATGAAGTCTTAAAGATGCCAGAGAAGAAGGCCTGTCAGCGAGTAGCTACTGCAAAGAAGAAGGCTGAAGAGGAGCGAGCTTGGGCTGAAGAGGAGCGAACTCGAGCTGATGATGTAGTGAAGAGAGCTGAAGAGGCCACCAAGAGGGCAGAGGAGGCTAAGGCCAAGGCCATCATTGTAGTCGATCTTTGGAGGACCTCTCCTAAGTTTGATGCCTTAGCTCAGGACACTTATATGGTAGCTCTGGAGGAGATAGTGAAACACATCGACAAGGAGAGACCGAACATCGATACTGTCTTCTTGGTGAAGGTTCTGGACAAGCATAAGGAGGAGCTTTAGAATCTATCTGAAGCGACGGGGGTTTCCATCCTGATGAAAATATCAAGGAGAATGCCCTCGTCCTTCAAGATCCGCCACCACATCAGCTTCCATTATTTTTGAATATTGTATTTAACTTCTAGCATTTGCACGTTCTATCATTCGGTTAACTTCCAAACTGTTTGTATTGATCTTTTTGTGTTAGAGGAGTTATCATTTGAGCTCTACTTTTGTATGAATTGTTTATCGATAAGTCCTTAATGATTGGAGGGATACTAGTATAAGTGTTGCAGGACATGTAACCTTAGCTCCGCATACTGCTAGAGCAGTGCTTTGAGAATTTCTTTGAGAGGAAATTCCTCTAAGTGTTATGGCGCTTGCGATCTTTGCTTGGCCTGTTATTAGAGTAGGGCTTTGGAAATTTCCTTAGAAGAAAATTTGTCCAAGTGTTGCAGCACATGCAAATTTGTTCGACCTACTGTTAGAGCAGAGCTTTGAGAATTTCCTTGAGGAAAAAATTCATCTAAGTGTTGCAGCATATGTAACTTTAGTTCGGTTTGCTATTAGAGTAGGGCTTGGGGATTTCCTCAGGAGGAAATTTATCTAAGTGTTGTAGTACATACAACTGTAGTTTGACCTACTGTTAAAGCAGGGATTGAGGATTTCCTTAGGAGAAAATTCATCCAAGTGTTACAGCACGTGCAACCTTAGATCAATTTGCATAGCATATTTAATGATAAGGAACCCCTTGTTATTAATAGCATGGTTAAGGGTTTACATAGTACAATGGGTTTTACTGGTAGTATTGCCTAAGATGCTCGACATTCTACGGATGGAGTAGGGGTTTTCCTTCCATATCTTTCAATTCGTAGGCTCCCTTAGATAGGAGTTTGGTCACCTTATAGGGTCTCTCCTTGTTAGCTAGGAAAGCTCTTTGTAAAACCAGGAATCCGATCTCAAATGCCCATTTCCACACCTTCTGATTGTAATACTTGGCATTCGTTGTTTATACATAGCGTTTCTGAGTTTGATCTCCATCTCTCATTCATCTATCAAGTCAAGCTCTCCACGGAGGACCTTTTCATTTTCCATTTCATTGTATGCTGCTGTGTGGAATGATGATATCTCGATCTCCAGTGGGATTACCAAACCATAACATATTGGAGAGCTGTTCAACCCACCTCTCCTTTAGAGTGTTGAGCTTTACCTTTAACATATGTTTGATGATTTTGTTGATGGCCTCGACTTGGCTATTTGCTTGTAGGTGGTTTGTTGTTGAGAATTGCTTCTTGATGCACAGTTCCTCACAAAAGTTTGTGAAACGGGGATTATCGAACTATTTTCCATTGTCAGTCACAATGGAATGAGGTATTCCGAACCTACATATGATCAATTTTTATATAACATCGGTAGTTTTTTGTTCCGTAATCTTGACAAGAGGTTCTGTTTCGGCCCACTTAGTGAAGTAATCGATTGCAACGATGACAAATTTGGTTTTTCCCATTCTAGTGGGCATGGGACCAATTAGGTCAACCCTCGACTTTGTGAAGGGCCAAGGGATAATTACAAAACTGATCTCTTGTAGAGGTTTTTTGATGATGGGAATGAGGTATTGGCACTTGTCGCACTTTCTCACAAATTGGAGTGCATCTAGTTTCATTGTGGTCCAAAAGTACCCTTGGCATAAGATTTTGAGGGCCAAAGATTGTCCATCAGAGTAGTTTCCACACATACCTTCATGCACTTCTTGTAGGGCATATAACACTTCTTTCTCGTTTAAGCATCTTAGCAAAGGGGTCAAGTACCCTCATTTATAAAGAATGTCATCAATCAAGGTGTACCTAGCAGACCTGATTCGAAGTCTTCTCGCCTTAACGGGATCATCAGGGCATACCCTAGTCTTTAGATGGGAGGTGATTTCATCTAGCTAACTAGGCTTAGGGTCTATTACCATTGATATGGCCTCTATCCTTTCAATGGCAGAATGTACAACCTTTCCAACTAGGATACTGTCGAACTCTTCTACTCATTTGCTTGTGGCCAGCCGGATTAAGGTGTCGACATGGCCATTCTTGGATGTGGGATCTGCTTGACCTGAATGGTTTGGAAGGTTTTAAATTCCTGCCTGACAATTTTGAGGTAACTGTCCATCCTTTCTTCCTTAGCTCGATAGATCTCATTGATTTGGTTGACTTCCAGCTATAAGTCATTTGTGTTACTAGGCAGGTAATCCTTAACTCCTTGGCCATCCTTACTCTTGTGATTAGTGCTTCCTATTCATTTTCGTTAGTGGAGGTCTTGAAGTCGAAGAGTAGAGCTTCACAAAACATCTACTTATCGGGACTGACCAAGCTTACCTTGGCTCCAGAGATTGATGTTCAGTGGATGAGCCATCTATGTGGAGTTCCCAAGGAGCATTATGCAGCTACTTTTCCATAGGTTCGGAGCTAAATCTTGCCACAAAGTTGGCTAAAGCTAGGCATTTTACTAAGCTGCGTGGTCTGTACCTTATGTCAAACTGTTCGAGCTCCATTACCCATTTCACCATCCTACTTGAGGTGTCAGGCTTCTGAAAAGCTTACCTTAGCGTACAATTAGTCAAAACCTCAATGGGATGATCCATGAAGTAAGGTCATAACTTCCTAGCCACCATAACGATGGCGTATGCTAACTTCTCTAGTGAGGAGTATCAGAGCTCGACTTCACAGAGAGCTTTGCTAGTATAGTAGATAGGGTGTTGTATTTCTTCTTTGTCTCTGGCCAGGATAGCGTTGATTGTGTGTTCTGATACGGCAAGGTACAATATCAAGGTCTCCCCTGTCTTAGGTTTGGATAGGATGGATGGCTAGGGTAACTGTTTCTTTAGCTCATCAAATGCAATTTGACATTCAGGGATCCATTCAAACTTCTTCCCTTCTCGTACATCAAAGAATGGTTTGCATCAATCTTTGGATTTTGAAACAAAACGGCTGAGGGCAGCTACTAGTCCAGTTAGGCTTTGAGCCTCCTTTGGTTTTGTTGGTGCTCTCATTTCGATGATGGCTTGTATCTTTTCAAGATTTGCTTTGATCCCTAGGTGATTTGCTATGTAGCCTATAAATTTTCCCAAACTTATGCCGAAGGTGCACTTCTTCGGGTTTAGCTTCATCCAATATTTTCTCAGGATTTCAAACATCTCGACAAAGATAGCCAATGGTCCTTTACATCTTTGCTTTTAACCAACATGTCGTCAACATATACCTCTATGGTTTTGCCGATTTGATGGGCGAACATAGAGTTTACAAGGCGTTGATATGTAGCTCCGGCGTTCTTGAGCCCAAAGGGCATCACTTTTTAATAATAAAGACCTCGATCGGTGATGAACGAGCTATGTTCGTGGTCTGATTCATATATGGGTACTTGGTTATATTCCGAGAACGCGTCCATGAAGCTAGTAGCTCATGCCCAACCGTGGCGTTGACCATCTGGTCTATCCTTGGTAAGGAAAAGCTGTCCTCTGGGCATGCCTTATTGAGGTCGGTGAAGTCTATGCACACTTTCCAATTTCGATTATTTTTCTTTATGAGAAAGGGATTAGCAATCCACTCGTGGTATTTAGCTTTAAGGAACGAGTCTCTACTACTTCAGTCGAATTGAGAGATCAATATTTAATCGGTGACAAGCAATTCCAGGATCAATTCCTTCCATGTCTTCATAACTCTAGGCAAAGATGTCAAGGTTCTAACGGACGAACTCTATTATCTGTCCTCGAATTGGTGGTCGTAGCTCATCGTCCACCTTGAACCCTTTTGTTGGGTCATCGTTGCAAACTAGTATGCTGTCCAACTCTTCTATGAGCTTTCCGCCTTTGATCCTTAAGCGTGGATTCAGTGGGCTAAGGTCGAGATCGTACGGATGTATCATATATACGTCTAGGGGTGTACGTGTATTTTGGCAGATAGGATGAATTTTCATCTGGCATTTTTCAGTAAGATTCTTATTTTCCTTGATTACTCCTACGCCATGGGGCGTAGAGAATTTCAGCGAGTAATGGTATAGGAACACAATGACTCTGAGGCTGAACAGTAGGGGTTGCTCCATAATAGCATCATAAGGTGAGGTTGAATCAAATACTACGTACTCGTCCTTTAGCTTAGTCCTTTGTGATGTGTTACTGACCTCAACTGTGAGCTTGATTGATCCTTTTCCCTGATCAAAGCTCCATTTATTTCGAGGATTATATTTGAATAGGATCACAAGTAGTGACCCGGGATACCAATCCAATTGAGCGTGCTGGTATGAAGTATATGGAGAGTGCTCTCGGTGTCTACCAAGACCTTGGTATGGTAACTCCAACGGATATCGAGATCACCAAGACCTCGAGATAAGGATCTTGGTCTGCCTACTTATCATTGAAGGGTACTTAGGTCATCTATGGGCTTCCATCGGTGTTTCTCAGATATACCGATCTCTGATAGGTCGGTCACAATGGGTCTTTTCAGCTTTGCTTCTCTGTGCCTGGCATTTTGTTCACCTCCTATCATGTAGATTTGAGGTTTGGCATAATTGACGTTATATTGATTTTTGCATATGATTTCAGCCCCACAGTAGGTGGAAAACTTCATACAATAGTGGTAGATTGACATAATTGCTTTGAGCTCGTGTGGCATAGGCTTTCTAGGTATGGCGTTGTAGTTGGAGGGCAAATCAACTATTACAAAGTTGGTAAGATTCTCATTTGGCAAGGGGCCTCTCCTAGTTCCACAAGCAGAATGATTTGAACTCGGGCTTTGATGGGGTCCCAAGGAACCCCTGTAATTTCCTGAAATATGGCTGGAGATATCGTTCTGAGATCTCCCTCCATCTCAAGGTTCGAGCGTATAGATATTGATTGAACTTTCATTGTCCACAAGTGTCCAATGCACTTGTACTCCTGCGACACGCATGGTTATTATAAGGGCATCATTATGGTCCTGTAGGAGCCCTCAAGAATGTTCTTAAGAAAACTAGAGATGCTTGAAGTCTGGTGCTGCATTGGTGTTGACTTTGAATAACGCACCTTGTAGTTCGGCCATATGCGAACATTGTGGGCTTGTTTGCATCTTTCCCTCTTGGACCCCTTGATATATTGGTTTTCGCCGATCATCATCCTGATCTCAGTTCGAGGAAGAGAGTTATGATCTGGGACAACAGGCTGAGTTTGCTAGTCTGATCCATTCTGGCAAGGTTGCTGGGGATGGGTTGGTTTACTTTCCCAAGTTTGGCCACAAACTATTGTAGTGACCTCATTGGATCAAAGATTCTATTTCCTCCTTCAGTTCTCGACAATCATCCATATTGTGCCCTCCATCAGGTCGCTTTTTGATATATCGATCTACGGAATACTTCTTTATCACCTGTTTGCATGAAGACCTCTTTCAAGGTGGTCTTCAGCAGGTGGTACACGTGGAATTTATATAGGTGAGGTTTAGGGTGCCCTTTTTTCTTTTAGGCACAGGATATCTGTTTAATTTTTCTCTTTGTTCTGTCTCGTGGGGTGAGATTCAGTTCTGGCTTTGTCTTGGTTTGGTGTCCCCTCCTTTGTACTTATATGTTTTTCAGCTCAATTAAGGAATTTGTGGTACGTTTGGGGTTCGTCTTCATCGACGAACCACTAGAACCTATTTCTGGGTTGTAATCTAGATAGGACCGCCATGACAGCAGCTCCATCAGAGATCTTTTAGACCTCCATGGACTGTTTTTTGAATATGCTAAGATAACTTTTAAGTGATTCACTTCTCTCTTGCTTAATGCTTACTAGTCGCTCATTGGGTATGGTTCTAGCCTTGGAGCCAATGAATTGTGCCAAGAATGTCATGGCAACTTTGTTTCATTTTTTTTACAGACCTTTGGTGCAGCCTTCTGAACCACCATTGAGCCTTGTGTGCCAAGGTCAAAGAGAAAGCATGGCACATAATGACATTACTTACTTCTTGTAGCTCCATCCATAAGGTATATTTGTCTAGGCGACTAAAGGATCTCATTTCCCTTCATACGCAGTCATTTGTAGTATTTTTAACTTTTTAGGTTAATGTTCGATGAAAATGCCTTCTATGAAGGGGGAATGGCACTTGGCGAGATACTCTTCCACCAGTCTTTTACTTCTGGCCTCCAGATCGGCAATATTTCTTTTTCAGAGTGCTTAGTTCAGGCTCCTCTTGTTCAAGTGAACATTTCAGGTTAGGTTTAGCGGTCACTCTTTGGAGGGGGGTGTTGGGGAGTGCTAAGAGCCTAACCTATCAAATACACTTCTAGCCTTCCTGGTGATTGGCTTCATCGTTGGAAGGGGCTTTTGACTTCGTCAGTTCAACTTTTGGAGGATTTTCCCTTCGAAAAGCAGAGTGATCTCTTTGTGAGGAGTCGTCTGGTCGTTTCATAGTTAGGTACTCCACCTCGATATCAAATAGGGAAACATGAGTCTGATTTCGTTCTAGCCTACTGACTGCATTGTCAACCTTTCGATGGCTTCTCTCATGGAAATTATTTAAAGGTTACTTATTTCAATTTGGTCTTGCTTTTCTGGAAACTGTGTGGGGGTACTAGCTTCATGGGGATGGGTGTGAGACTGGCTCCCCGAGGTGGAACTACGACTTATAGCTTTTGCTTGGTTGTTTTTTGGCAAAAAGTGGGGCTATTTTCGCACAATAAGAGCCCTCCTAGTGCCAAACTGTTGACGGCAAAAATCGCCAAGTGTAATTTTTGGCCCACTTTTTGAGTGAAATTCGTGTTTTTTTATTGGTAATGAAGGTTACAAGTACGCTTCTTGTTGTTTAGTCAGCGTGAGCTGTTTCCCTTTTTATAGGTGGGGATTTAAGTTTATTTTTCGGGAATTATGTCTTGTCAATCTTATTAACCACTGTGCCAAGCTTGATTTGTGTACCGTTAATCTCTTCCTTGATTGGTTTACAAGGCCGGTCCCAATCAAATCTCAATAATATCTCATCCTATCAGGAAATCATGACCTGTTTTGGGATAAGGATTTATGACAGTTAATTGGTAGATTTGGGTGGTACTGACGTTACTTCTTTCAAGTGTGCTAGACCAATTTGGTGATTTGACAATGTGTAAGGAATCTGCAATCATGATGTCTGTTGAATTTACGGCAGCTACGAAACTGAGCCAATCTTGAAATCCTGAAATGGCAAGTTGATGAGATAGGTGTGACATACATTTTAAATTAGATCGGAGATTGGTGATCAACAAACATCATGAAAAAAAGCCATCATTGAAGGAATTGATCATTCAATACACCATAGAGATTGATAACACATTATAGTACCAATAGACTTTTAAAAAGAACTCAGAAAATTAGGTGAGCCGGATAACAATTGTATTATTGATAGAGCTCGAGGTACCTTATGAAGTAACATTGAAATAAATTCAAAAGAATGGGTAAAGGCCATCAATACAAGAAGTAGAGTTAATCTATTGTAGATTCATTTCAATAGGCATACTACAACAAGTGAAAAATGTACCTACCACGGATGAGGAGCAAGCGGATCAATCTTGATAAATTAGAGAGGTTAATCCAGAAAAGAATTCATACAAACTAGAAGTTAAGGTAATCATTCTGGTCAATACATATGTTCTTCCAATCGTTTTTCTAGAAAGATTACAAAAATATAAACATGATACAAAGTTCACAAATTTTCAAATGTGTTTAAGAAACTACATATCAACATTGCTACCTTTGGTCAAATGCACAATTATGCAAGGTTTATAAAGGATATGCTTTTAAACTAGTGGAAGCTAGTGGATAATGAAACAGTAATGTTAATTGAAGAGTGTAGTGTCATTCTATAAAATAAGCTGATCCAGAGAGCTTTTCCATCCTTTGTGCTATTGGTAATAATCATTTAGATATACCGTTATGTGATCTTGGTATCAATATTAACTTGATGCCTTTTGCAATAAATTAGGTTTTTGGGAGAAGTTAAGCCATAATTCTCATCTTACAGCTAGCTGATTGTTCAACCAAACATCCTGAATGAATAATAGAATATATCTTAGTAAAGGTTGACAAATTTATCTTTCTTCTTGATTTCATCATCTTGGACATGGAAGAAGATAAAAAGGTTCTACTTATTTTGGGAAGTCCCTTTTTTGCTATTGACCGAGCGTTAATAAATGCGTATGGATGGAGGTCAACAAAAGGTAAAAGTGATTGAAAAATTGTCGCCACCTAGTTTGTTAAGGGGTTAGAAGCTTTTTAGGATATGCAAGCTTTTACAGGAAGTTTACTAAGGATTTTTCTAAGATAACAAATCTGTAATGCAACTTATTGAAGAATGCTGTGTCATTTCAATATTTTGATGTGTTTAAGAGCTTTTAACATTTTGAAAGAAAAGTTGATAATTACACCAGTTATAGATACACTAATTAGGAATTATCATTTGAGTTGATGTGTGATGCCAGTGTCAATGGGTAGACTTGGTTCTTACACAACGTAGGGAATAATCTTACGTGACAGAGCAATTATGTCATGACTAGAAATGAGATTCTAGGAATAGTCTTTGTTTTTGGTAAATTTTATTCATATCTGATTGTAAAAGTAGTAGTCTACATTGACTATGCAACATTGAGGTTTTTGCTGTAGAAGAATGATGACAAACCTAGCCTAATTGAATGGACGTTATTATTACTAGAATTTGACATTGAGATCTATGATTAAAAAAGGAAATAGAAAATCATGTTGCAGATCATTTGTTAAAACTTGAGCAGAAAAATGAGAAATATAAATTGGAAATTAACGAAGTATTTCTCGATGAGCAAATTATGTAAGTTCAGATAATGCCATGATATGCGAACATTGTCAACTATCTAGCCAATGGTGTTTTAAATCCAAATTTCTCTCTTATCAACAAAAAAAGCTACATCAAGAAACTAAATTTTATTTCTTTGAGTTAGCTATATTTATATTAAAGAGGGACGTATCAAATCATCAAGAGGTTCATGAAGATGAGATGAAACCAATATTGGCACAAGTTCATGCATTAGCTTATGGTGGTCACTTTGCTCATAGCAAAATAGTTACAAAGTGCTTCAATGTGAGTTTTACTAGCCAGCAATGTGAAGGGTGTTAATGCACTAGTAATATATGGGCCTCACATTAAATGCCACTGAACGACATATTGGAAGTGATTTTTTTATTATTATTATTATTATTATTATTATTATTATTATTATTATTATTATTATTATGTATGGAGCATAGATTTCATGGGACCATTTTTCCTATCTTACTCAAATCAATACGTCATATGGCATTGGACTATGTATCTAGATGGATAGAAGAAAGGCATTGCCAACTAATAATGTCAAGGTGGTTGTACAATTTACATGTCAACAATTAAAGAGCACCTCGAGCCATTATAAGCATGCTAAAACTCACTTTAGAAATTGTTTATTCAAAGAGGTGCTATACAAATATATTGTTCAATGTCGCGTAGATGCTACGTATCATCCTTAGATAACTAAGCACGGTGAGACTTCTAATAGGTAGTTGAAAAAGGTCTTGAAACTATCAACCATCGATGAATGCATCTCGCGAGGTAGAAAAGTGCTGAACTTGTTGATCTATGCTTATACCATGATTTGGACATTTTCTTAACAACTTTGTATACCAATCTCATGCTTTGTGGTAGTTTTTCTATCACACTGTTGGAAAGTTGAGATTTCGTACTTCGTTTTAGCTACTTTTGTAGGTAAGAAGTATATATAACAAAATTTCTTTGTCAATTCATCCATGATAGTAATGCTGGCATATGGCTCAAAATTTAACCAGTCCAATGTATTATCCCTCAAAATATATGGGAATAATCGAAGTTTGATTACATCATCTTACATTCCCAAGAATTGGAAATTTTGGCATTTCTTGAGAAATCTCGAAACATGAGTGTTAGGGTTTTCATGTGCCTTTTCCCTAGAACTGAAGGTAACATGTTGCCAAATAAATTGATCAAATAGGCCTTTATTTGGAAGTTAAACAAGTCAACTTCATCAATTTCCATTGGTTCGTGTTGCTAACTATGGGTGCCGTTATCCGAGAGGCTTTCGTTGTATGAGTAATCAAACTGGTTCATTCGTCATTTGAGTTTCATATTTTTGTTTGTGTTCATTGATTCTTCATCTGATTGTACATTCTATTTTCAGATTAAATGGTTTAAGATCATTACCTTGTGAATGAAGCATACAACAAATACCATTTTTCACCTATAAGAGAGAACAAAATAAAATTAAAAAAATAAATAAATTAAGATTAAATATAAATAGTTCCCTACAATGGCTAAAAAATTGTTCTGTGTTCACTACATCAAGTGTGTGATATCATGAATGAGTAATAGACTGGACCTATGCGTTCGAATAATCATTCACACATATATTATTTTTTAATACTTAATTTACTATTCCTAACTTCTATTAACAATAAATATATAAAAATATTTAATTACCCAATTGACTTATATTAGTGTTTAACTTATTAATATGGATGTTAAGATTTATGATTTCACATAGTGATCACCTTTAATTCATATTTCAAGAATCATTACTATTGTAGTATTCAACTAAATTCTTCTTAGTTAATTAATTTATCTTCCTCGTATTCAATCAATCATATTTAACTATTTCAATTCACTATATCTTTTTATGAATCTGAACAAACCTTAATCAAATGCATTTAATTTTTAAGAATCCTATTAACGATCACAATAATCATAAAAACATATCTCTATCATTTTATTCAAATCATCGGATTTTACTCCATTATTGAAATCTTTAATACCTTTCAGTTTGTTACAAATGCGCAATTCATTGAATTAGAGGTCAATTAATTCAAAGCATTAAAATCATAAATAAAATCAACAGAAGAAGAATTAAACTATAAGAATCTTGAAAAATAAAGGTCACAATACATTACATCGTTTTCTTCCTAACTATATGTTCTCTAAAAGTGTAAAGGTCGCATTTAAATAATAAAGTTGGCTTTTTGATTTCAGATTGTCGATCCCTCGTTGAATGTTTACTTTCGATTATACAACTTTAATTGATTTACTTTTAATAATAAAAACAAACATACAATTAAATTTGATTTTTGGAAAATAAGAAAAATTAATTGAAAATCTACAAAATAAGAAAATAAAAACACTTGGGAATTTCGAAAATAAATACATTAATTTTTTTATAAACCAATTAACAAATTATTCATTTACGATGTTAGATCCAATTTTTCAATTTTAATTAATTACCTCTCTCGAGCGAAATTGCTCCTTATTGATTGGTTTAACTTACTATATCTCTATGTCGATTAAAACCAAATAACCGCATTAAATCCTTGTGAAAATAATTCAATGGGTCACTTAGGGTTAAGACTATATTTCTATCCTCTACAGAAACCTAGGGTTTCTACTATTTGGTCTGAAATGAACAATCTTTTCTCGAATGATATACAAATCACTAAACATAATAATTTATTGGCCATATAAATGAAAATGTAAGAAATAACAATAGCAAAAATACATGGAAGAAAGTATTTTAACATTAAAGAGCAAATATTAAATTTATTAAAGCTAGGTCTAGTTTGAATCATAAATTCCAACACAAATAAGTAGCCCATTTTATACAAGTGATAAATAGGAGATATTCCATAAAATACATTGCAAATATGAGACAATAATGAAGAAAATACAAGTGTGAAGATAAAATCGTTTTTGGATATGGATTCTTGATGGCTTGATCTTGATTTTCCCCAACTATTTCTACAAATGTATTTTCCTTATGCTCTTAGTTATTTCCCCCAAAAATTACAAGTAAAAAAAGGGAAAAGAAAAATGAAACAAAAAAGAGAAAGGAAGAAGGAAACAAAATCCTCATCCAACAGCTAGTTTGTAAAAACTATCCAAACATTATAGCTAAGTCCCTAAAATTTCGGATAGCAGCAAAACGGTCCTAGCATTTTGAACCAAGGGTCTAGGCGCCAATATTCTGATGAAGAAGAAGAAGAAGAAGAAGAAGAAGAAGAAGAAGAAGAAGAAGAAGAAGAAGAAGAAGAAGAAGAAGAAGAAGAAGAAGAAGAAGAAGAAGAAGAAGAAGAAGAAGAAGAAGAAGAAGAAGAAGAAGAAGAAGAAGAAGAAGAAGAAGAAGAAGAAGAAGAAGAAGAAGAGGAATTGGTTTCAATTTGCAGCTAAGTCCCCTTGATAATTGCATTCCAGGTCCCTCAACATTGATCACGTATAATTTGGTCCTCAAATTTTGACTTTCATATCAATCATGCCCTCAAAAAACCCTAGGTCCTTGAATTTTTTGACTTGTTCACTTTGGTCCCGATTCACAATTTTTCACGTTTTGGTCATTTTCTCTTCCTTTTTGCTTTTGTACTCCTTGGGTCATATTTTACGTACAAAAGTAATAATTACATAATTATGAGTAGAAATTTGCCCATTTTTAATCAATAATAAGCATATTTAGGTATTAAATAGATTTGAAAAAATACACTTATCACTATAAATTTATCCATTCATACTAATGAAAGAAAACAACTAAAAATAATAGAGTTCATGTTGGAGTATTGAGGGGGGAAAATTAAAAAATAGAGAATGGGATGATGAACTTTGAATCTTATTATCCAATCCAAAATCTTGAAAAACCTAGTTTTTGCTCATTGAATCTTGACTTGCAATGTCTTTTTTTTCTCTCTGATTATGATAAAAGATGACTAAAACTATTTGTAAGAGTAAAAAATACATCTAAAAATGAGTCCTAAAATTTAAAGAATAAGCGTTTGAATCAAATTGCAAAGTTGGATTTTGGCCTTGGTTTGGTCCTATGTGATCGCACAAGGTTGTTTGGTGCGATCACATGTCATTTTTGTTGTATGACCTCATTATTTTTGCCTCAAGCAATCGCACTTGTTTAGATTATTGCGATTGTAACGATCATTCATCTTTCAGATTGTGCATTTTGGTCCTGAACTTCAATTGCTGGTTCGTTCCACATCTTCATTAATTGCATGAAAAGTTTGTCTTCTTGCAAATTCGATAAAATAGTCCTCGATTTCCAAAATTTGTATACCCTTGGTCGAATTGATCAAAATCGGCTCCTTTTCATCTGTTCACATTCAAATCAGATTTTTCCCTAAATTAATCATTGAATAAGCAAAATTATCTTGTCAATATAAGCACTCACATATGCCCACTTTTGGTTGCTCAGATATAGTGTACAATCACACTTTCCATGCCTCATGCTTTAATTTTAATATGATATCAGAGTTCATTAAACTCCAATAAACAATTCAATCCAATTAAAACTAAACAAAATTAGCACATAATTTTTCAGATTAGTTTGCTCAAATGAGCTACATTGTTGACGAATGTTAAAGGGATAGTCCCATATCGATTAAATACAGAAACATAAATCAACATATAAGCTATTCCACTTTTTAAAGTTAATATTTTAAGATGAAACTCAAGTCTTAATATCAAGTAAAGGAGTGAAGTGGGGTGTGTAAATTGCAATTTGAGAGTCTCTCTTTCTTCTATGACTTAAAATTTATTTATTATGTTGAGACTTTTGAGAAGTTTGATTTTGTTTTTATCGATTTTTCTCCTCAATGGGAATGGCCACAATCTAGTTGTTTTTGCTACTTCTAGCACGCTACTCGACCCTAGGTACATTGTATTGGTACTTTATTGCACCATTGGTTCATGTGGAGTCATTAATATAATATTTCATGATTGATTGTCAAAACGATTATAATAATAGTAATAATAATGGACTATACTATATGTACATTAAGGCCCTGTTTGGCACCCATTTTTATCAAAATGCATTTTTCTCTCTCTTCTTTTCAACCACACATTCTTTATTAAAATAATATTACACGTAAATCAAAAACTTTTTCTTATTTTTCAACCACACATTTCCCATCAATTTACTATTCAAAAATGCATTTTCACATAAAAATTCCTACCAAACACCCTCTAAGTTTACATAAGGGATTATATAATCTCTACATAGCACTTTACTATTTATCAATTTAAATCACAATTAACTTTTTCATTAAATCTTTTCTCTCTTAACTGTTTATGTATCATTTTTATGTACAAGTAGCAAAATTCAATAATAATTGACAAAATAAAATGCCTTGGAGCTGCTTTCCTTGAATCTAATTAGGTCGACGGTGAAGTTCAATTATTAGTTGACAAAATGTAATGCCACGAGTTTGTTTACTTGTATCTAATTAGGTTAAGCATGAAGTTAAATATTTGAGTTTAGACGAATTCTCAATTTCAATTCTTGACAAGAACGTTTTGTGAATCTTCTTAATCCTAATGAAGCCAAGCTCTTTTATTTTGTGTGATTAACTTTCTGCAATCTTTTTATATACCTACTCGTTAGAAACGAGCTACTCAATCCATAATCCATGTTCATTTTCTTTCTATTTTTATATATATTTTCTCTAGTTTTTGGTCTGCTCAGCCCACTATTGCAGATCCACTCCAATCCAATAGTAAAATTTTATATTCCATTTGTCTCCCTTCAAAATAAACTATTTAATTCTTATATTCATTATAGGGTCAGAACCGAGAATTTTGAACCCTAGACGACTAATTATCGTGAGACCCTAAACATAATATTTTTACAAGCACAGAAATACATTTAAATAAATAACATGTTTATATTTAAATGATATTCGAGCCGAATCTGTTTTGCTTGCTAGTCCTAGCCAGTTACACCAATGAACCAAACTCCACTTCAAACAAGAGGTCAAGATTAAGCAATATCAGAAAAATCTCATTTCGTTGAGTACTCTTGATTTAATAGGGTTCACATTCTTTGGTGGAGGATTCTTGAGGGTCCAAAAGAGTGTCTGTGTTGTATGGGAGGGACAAAAGAGGTCTCAGTTATACATTTTGTAAGGTCAAGCAAAATTGACGAGAAATGTCAACACAGATTTAGTACCATGGTGGATATTCAATTTGGTACATTACCTTTGAGATTTGGCTCGGGTCCATATTGAAGAATATGACTCAATCGAGTTTGGAAGATATGGGATTCACAAGTTAACATTCCTCTGTTCCCTTGAAACTTTAATTGATAAACATGGTAGCATCTCCAATTCCAGACAAATTATAAACATAACAATATCAACAAGATTCTCCAAAATTCAGATAATTTAAGGGCAGGGCAGCCTTATTTCCAACATTTTCAACTTTTTACTCATAGAAACTCTTTCAATTTAAATCCAAAAGTACGCAAAATATTAAAAGATTCAAGAACAAAACATCTCATCGTAAATAAATACTTCGAAAAAAAAATAAAAAAATAAACAAATTATTCCTTCTTAACATTCTTAACAATTTTTTAACATCATGTTAATTTAAGTTAACAATAGATGTCAATATAAAAAGAAATTATTCTATAAGGTACAACGTATGTATCGGTAAGTCGAAAACTATGCTTTGCAATTGCTATGAACATCATCACAATTTCCTATTTACAACCACGAAAAAATAACGGATACTCAAAAGTTCATGGCCTAGTTGACGTTCCATTCTCAAATATCAGTAATGGAGGATTCAGATTGTCAGATTTTCTTGAATTGCAAGGAAGGATCCGACTATGTTACCTCCAACATCAGGAAAACTTTCATATCCCGGGTGGGCCCTCACCTTGCCGTACCTATCAACTTCAACCGGATACTTCAGAAGGTGTCCTCTCATTTCTGATATCTCATCGGATGCATATTGCTTCCAATTTGCCTCGCCCATTTGTCTAACCCGTCGGACACATTCTACAGATTCTGGTCGAGTAAAGCAGTCGTCTAGAATTCCAAGATGCTCAGCCCATAGAGACATTCTATATCCATAGATCTGCAAAATGCAGATGACAGAATTTAGTTTTGATCTTTAAGTTGAGGATGTTTAAGCAGTAGAATTTTTCAAATGATCATAAATTACCTGTCCATATGGTCTCGATTGTTTCCTTGCCCATGTGTGATGGGGTTGATAGGCTCCCATAGCGATCTCTGTGTCTCTAGTACCCTCCATCGATCGCTGATTGATATTTGCGGACCCCAAAATAACATATTCATCATCCACAATCATCCCTTTTGAATGAACATAAATCATGAATCTGCGATTTTTCTGATTGAGTCCCTGAAACATAAACGTCTAAGGAAACTCAAGTGCATACTCGCAATAAAAATTACCTGAACTTATAAACATTGAGGAGTAAGTAAGTACCGCAGAGTTCTGAATTTGCTATTGACAAATCAAAATAAAACTAAATTCAGACAAGCCTCTTACTAGCACCCAGTGTCTCACGATCAGTGGTTTACAACATTTAATAACAATCGAAAGCATGTTTGTTTGTTTGAGAATTGTTAATAATCGGTGTAAATTATAAACAGATAGAAACGTGTGGTAGATAAATGGGTAGTACTAGTAGATCCTACTAAAAAAGTGATTTGACCAATTATAAAACATTTATAAACATAGGCTTAGTCATTAAGCGCATCTTGTGAGTGGAAATCCTATGAGGGTTGTTTATACACCTCATTCAAAAACTTAAGCTATTAGTTTAAATTTAGTTTTCAATGGCCCCCCATTTGTAGGCTGTTATATCAAAGACCTGATACGTGCTCAATTTTCATAAATAGTAGCAGAGACTCAAGAGACTTTAACTCAGGACTTCTCTGTTTCCTCCAATATCATATTAAAATACCTCATATAAAAACTTAAGATAAGTTACACAGTTATTGATTTACATAGAGTCTTGATTATGAATATCACCAAAAAACATATATAAAAGGGAGATCGAAAGATTACTTGAGCAGTGTTAGCAGCACTTTGACGCTCAGAGGGATAACCTGTGTCCAGAGCCTCACGATTGCCAAGACAGTAGAAGTTCAAATAATCTTGTGGTGAGTATGCATCCTCAAGTCCAACCTCCATCAGAGCCTTGTAGATAGTCTCATACATCATTTGCATTGTTTTATGCTAGAATAAGAGTTACAGGTTGAAAGATTACATCAATGAACACAATTATAAGAAATTATAAAGCTCTACACTGGTTAACAGATAACTAATTATTTATGCATATAATAATAGACTGATTCCAAATATGAAAATCGCAACCATTCCCAACAGAAGCCATTATCTTCTGCTTCCCAACATATGCTAGTACGTACTAGAAGTAAAGGACACTTCGTGTAAACTTTGGAATGCACACCTGCCAAAACAAAATCCTTTGAGTAGCAGCACCTGTTGGATTACCCTCTGGCCACATTGGAATTACAATATATGCTGCAAATCTCTCATGCGCTCTTATTTTGTTGGCAATCTTGAGGGCAATTTCTATCGGAATCAAATTATTTGCACCTGCAAAATAGAAGCATACTTCTAAATTTTCATATCTGAAGAAACTTACCATGACAAAAAGAAATATATGTAAGTGGGCCGTCAAATTGTCACCTGAGACATCTAAACTATGACATGGCAGTAACATACTTCAAAAGAAACCTTTTTTTGCATGTATGGTGCAATATAAGCAGATATCATTGATAAATGTTGCTCCTTTTTGAACTTGGCAGCTATAGTTGATTTTTATTTTTTATTTTTTGTTCATGTCGTGGGCTGTCGAATCTTGTATACCTTTCCTGATGTAAGTTTCTAGTGTTTGTTGAATGTATCAATGTGAAAAAACCATGGTCCAGCAAGTGTTGAATCATTTCGAAATGGGAAAAGAACCAATGAGACTTGGGCAAATGGCCAAAATATATATATACGAAGTACCAGGACATCAACTTGCATTTGACAGTCACTCCACCGTAAACATAAAAGAGAAAAAACAGCAAAAACAATAAAATAAACTGAAGATGGAAATTAGTAAAGAAGATTACGTAAGTTTTTTCTGATATGAACATTGAAAACAGTCTTAAAAATATGGAATGATCAAGTGGCATGTGACCTTACTCTTAACCCAATTTACGACAGGAAGCACGGGCAGGCCACATGCTTTATAATATCAAGTAAGTGGAGGATAATCTACAGCAAAGAAACTAGAAAGCGATGTAAATCATGGTGAAAAAGCTTACCAGTCATAAATCTGCATTTGGACATGCAACTGGATGAATTTTTCGCTAAGGGAAACAATAAAAAGAATCTAAAGAACAATGAAGAAAGAAGTTTTCTACACTTTCCTCAGGTACTAAAAATGGACATAAAACCTCTTTAATTCTCCCAAGCACTGGGGACTATGCTGCGCATTAATTCCTGTGCTGATAAATCACAAAATATCCATAGCTTATCTTGTGCGAAATTTTGGGAATCACAGTATAGCATATTACTGAAAATGGAAAAAAGTGCAATTTCAGGAATATTCAAATTGTAAATTAATTTATTCTCTGTGACATTCATTTCAAGCCATTTGCATAGGTCTTCATAAGCCATGTAACAAATGATAAGAAAGCGAACCAATAAAATTCACTTTTGATGACATGCTGATGGAGGGTGGTGGGAGGGGCTACAAGATTCAATCTTCATAACAACTTAATTTTAAGTAGACAAATAGATTTATGCAGGTAGGCCACAAAACTGTAGTCATATATACATACTTCCATAGAAAAATGGTCTCCAAATTGTAATCATAATATACTACTTCCATAGAAAAATGGTCTGACAAAATAAATAACTTTAAGGCACCAAATACTTCGCCGTAAAACACTATAGGCAAAAAAGAACAGTTCCTTACCAACATCCTTATATGAACTCCAGTTGTAAGAGGATCCGATGAAGTACTGATTTTCAATATAAATAAAATGTTGAGCAGCACGAATGGCCTCTACATATGCTGTGTGTATGCTCATATCTATAATTACGTTCTTCCCACATACCAGGTTCTGTTGCAGAAACCCGATTTAATGATCATGGAGGAAAATTTGCAAACCGAAAAAGTTCTTACAAAATAAATTATATTTATTATAGTTCACCCTCATTGTAGCTTCTTTAGGATCCTTCGGGAAGCCTCTCACGGAGTTTGAATCAATTGAACGAAACACCTGAATAAGATGAATAGCAGAACAACGATTAGCAAATTCCGTCACATAAATCTCATGAAAACTTGCAATTTAACAGCCTTTGTTATTTGTTCACCTGAACATGCCAACTTTGAGGATCATCATCACTAATGCAAGGAGCATCAGATAGCCCCAATACATCAGGTATCCTTTCCAGTCGGAGCAAAGCATCATCATATGATGCCTTCAGTTTTTTTATTCCATGGGGCTTTGCAGCTTTCATCCACCGCTCCTCGAAATTGGTCAGAACGTCATATGCTGCCGGACCGTCAATTTTACAATGCAAATCATGCCAAGGTTCTCTTGGACCATCAGTAACACTACCCTGTTCAGGAAGTAATATGAATCAACATATAAGAAAATGTATCCAGGTAATGCCGTTTCATTTTCTTATTAACAGGGAATTATGGTTTGATTGAATTTTGTTTCCTTTCATTTTTCAGAGCATCCACAATCATATAATAGGCAAACCGAAGTAGCTAAAGCTTCACATATCACTTAATGAGCTTAACAACAAATCTCATATTTACTAGGGCATGGCCTTGGCTGATCATGTAGCCTTTTTTCTTAATTTTGAAACTCTAACTTCTTTTTGCACCAAATGGAGAATCAGTGGAGTTTTTTGGATTGCTAAAACTTCTGAAAAAAGATGATGAAGTTGAACAGAGGGATTGAACCCCTCATGTTGGCGAAGAAAAGGAAAGCGAAAAACAATAAAGAAATGGTACATTGAGTAAAGTTCAAGCTCAGGCCACACTTGAATCCAGGATTTCTCATGAGACAATGAACCCAGAGCTTTAGGGGCAAATTGTCTCAATTTTTTTGTTTATTAGGTAATGGGAGAAGGTAAAATAAAACCGATAATTTTGACATGCTCAAGACATTCAAACTTTGGTATTTTACCATGTGAATACATTTCAAACAATCTCGGATTGCTTTAATACGATTGATAAAATATGCAATGCAAATAAAATATTATATAGTGCATCAACATTTCAACACATACAGCAGCAAAATTTATTTAAGGTAAAAGAATTACTGCATAAGTTGGGTTATGATAATCATCAGCGTGCCAAGTTTGCAATGTCCTAAATAAATGATGCTGAGGAGTATCATATCGCCCATTACACAAGTCCAGTCCTCCAAGAAATGCAGTGATTCTTCTTCGATTATTTCCAGCATCAGCATCCACTATCACAGTCTTCTGATGATGCGTATAAATTACTCCAACTTCCTGATCATGAAAATGAAACTTTGTTCTTAAATTCAGAATTTGAAGTAGGTTAATCAAACAATAAATGATCAGCACACTGGCATAAAAGCAAACGTCCGCTGCAGTTTGAAAGTCATGTTTTTCTGTTCTATTCGCAAGAGAGCAGTTTACCATCATTGGTATAACGGTTTGCTATAATTTTTCAATGTTATCTTTAACTCATTGTCAATAGGTATGCCCAAAAAGAAAAAAATTAATTAAAAAAAGAAAAAAGAAGCAAAATACAGAGCCACTCAAGTCTAAATTCTTTTTGGGAAAAAAAGGACACATGAAAGACTTATTATAGATTGGAATATTAACCACAACCTTCAAACTATGGAGATCTTAGCCGGAAAGTTAAGGATGTTAAGGCAAACTAAAAAATTGCAATATATGTAAAAACAAACTCATTCTAACTAGAATAACAGTTACAATGATGAAAATAAAAAACCTTGACAATGAAATGATAAAATAGGCATAGTAAGAAACATAGATAAACTCAAACTTACATATAACAGAAAAATATCTTCTAAATGCAAAGTTAAGTAAAATTTGGAAATTACTTGAGGAATAAGTGTAAAACTAGGTAAGTCCTGATTATTTTGTTGATTCTTGATGCTAGACTCTAACAGTAGAAGTTTCCCTCCACAAAAAACTTTGGGGTTGATGGCTTCATGCAGATGAGTGCATGATCCATATTTTCCTTCACTACAATATTATAGAGGCGGACTAAAGACTGCTTCTTGAAACAGAATATTCATTCACATCCATCTAAAAACTAGTAGTAGCATCTTTTGTTGCCATGGATGAGCTTCCAACAAGAAAAATTAAACCCATCTCCAACTAAGATTGCATTACTGATGATCTTTTTGCACGCTTAAGCCCTTTCTCTTAGTTAAATCCCTTTTAAAAGGAAGTAGTCGTCTTCATCAGTTAAATGTTGGATCACGATCAATTGGCTATATTCCAGTGAGATTACATCAAATAGCAATAGTGCGACAATTATTGAAGGGAAACAGAAATAATCAACCATCAGCAGCAGTTCAACATAAGATGCATCAATTATGCCTTGAGACACAATAAGAATGAAAACGTACTATGTTGGGTCTGCTAGTCCATATCAGAGTTCAAGTGCTATATGATTTTTCAAGAACCTATAATTTTATAGTAATGGAAATATTGTATGAACTTTTTAAGTGAGTGTTTATGTAGATGACCTGAAAAAAATAAAATAAAATAAAATAAAAAATAAAAGAAGGAAAGATCATTTACGTCTGACATACCCTCTGCTTCACCCAACTGTGACGCTTCCCTGCCACTCGAGGACAAAGCAGCACTTGCACAGAAGAGTGTTTAAAGAAACGGCGAGTTTCTTCATCATGAGTTTGCATGACTCCATCCTGAATAGATCAAGTTTGTGATACAAGAATAGGAGACCATTAGAAAAAAGAATATTATTTTGAAAACTTCAAAAGGAATTAATCAAGAAAAAACAATTCAATTGCATAATAATGGAAACCAGATGTCTCTAGACTCCAGACAGATTCAAGGTAAAACAAGCCCCTAAAGCTACATAACCATTCTAAGCATCAACCATTAAGTAACAAGAAAATTTTGGAACAGAAGCATGTCATCAGTTTAGTTAAATGGAGAAAATTGAATATTGAAAGTCATAGTTCTAGAAAAATAAACAGAACTGCGAAAGTTCTCTCTCTCTCTCTCTATAAATGGATAAATCACATTGGAATCTTAATACTATTTCAATATTTTTATTATAGTTTAAATTTGATTGGAATAAAATTTAAACTTGTCTTCTAGACCATTTGACTGAAAAAGAAAGATGGCTTCAAAGTGCTCTCTATACTTGCACAATTAATATTTAACTGTATCGCATCTTAACAAGTAATATTTAACTGTATCACATCTTTATGATTTGTGTTTGACATCCAGAGGGGGAGGGTGAAGAAGGTACTATGTCATAGTCTGCAGTGATATTTTAAGAATGTGAGCAAAATTTCTGTCACTCAAACATTGTACATAGAATTCTAGCGACAGAAAAACACAACCTCAATTATTTGGAGTAATGTTGACAAACTTTGACACATGGATACATTATCCAATCACAGTCTCAAATGATATTAGAGTATGCCATTTGGAATGCAGAAAATCCACTCGTGACTTATTAGGTGGAAGATAAGCACCTACCGTTTTGTAGCCCAGTATGCTTCCTGATGTAGGGTCATCCCATACAAGCAGCAAAACTCTCACTCCTTCCTGTGACTTTGATCTCAGAAGCTCCCCCAGAGTGCTACATGACACAGAATTATCATCCCTTACCAGCCTAACTTTGTGCCACACTGACCACCCAGTAATATATATCAAACGCCGGGCCTGACGTATAGCATCAAAGATGTCATGCCAACATTTTCCATGCACATATTGCATCCCATTCTCAAGTTTTAGAATTGGGAGACATCCATCAGGAACGTGAGCATCTTGATAAAGAGTAACCATTCCACCTCTCCTAAGAGGAAAGTATGTCCCAGGAACTCCACGATAATCAGGACCAGCTCCAATTCCATGATGGTAGATACTTAAATTCTCTATTGGGGTATATTGAATGGAGATATACAAAATAGCTCCAGCCTTGCAGGGCTTTCCACTAGTGTTAAGGATTGGAAAGAACCCCTCAAATTTTTCTCCCCCATATAAATGTTCCACTGGAACAGTCACTGTCCCTATAAACTGTGATCCCACAACATCATTATCTTTCACTACAAAGTGCACTTCGGCAGCATAGTGAGCGACTGGAAGATTAAAATGTTGCGTCCAAACAGGATTCTCATTATTGCTTATCACAAAAGTCCTTCCAATTGTAGCACCTGTTACTGTGATGGAGACATAGGGATCACTTGTATTCTTAAGGTTGTTGAACATATCTCCTATAGTTTTTTGGAACATATCCATGTTAGGAAGATTTCTTGCTTCGTATACCCAAATATCCAAATTCCCATGTAAGAGCAACACTTTCAAAGACACTTTAGGAGATGGAGCTACCATAAGCTGCATATTCTGAGTATGTGATGTCGCAGCATTAGTGGTCAAATGCGAAGCAGGAACAGAAGGGTGCTCCATCTGACCCGTAGAAGATGTCTCCAAGCGAGAAAAGGAATTAGGATGTCCATATATAGCCTCCACACTATTATACTTATTAGTCATCGGCAAGGGCCCAGAGTGATATTTTGGAGGGGAACAAGGCAATGAGGCTGATGGGGCAGGAGGGGAGGCGGGAGTAGATGGTTTAACGTGACCATTAGACAAATGAACATTTTCCATGAGATCATCGATGGACGGATAAACAGGAGGGCAAGTTGTAGAACCATCAGTGATGTGATCATAATTCCCCATAGGACCACTCACGGATGATGAACTATCTTGGTAATGGTAGTGACTGGAGTACTCACTACTAACTCTAGGCAGCACATTGGCTTGATTATCTGGAGGCTGCAATGGCCCAGAGTTCTGAAGTTGGAGATAATGGGAAGAACCACAATGGAAACTACCATATGATTGATGGGTTGACTGAGGTGGGGTTGACGTTGGTGGAGGATATCCGTGCAACTGGTGAGTGAGGGTGGTAGAATGTGAGGATGGGAGGTAATTATACTCTAAAGGTCCAGACGTAGGAGGAGGTGCAGATGGTGGCGGTGGACCTGAATATGGATAATTCAAAGGGCCGGAACCGGAAATGTTGTAAATGGGCGGAGGCGGATAACGAGAGTACTGTGGATAAGGGCATAGGACAGAGCCAGGAGGAGGATGGCCAGTGTATGGACTCGGATTTTGTTGATTTGGAAGGGGTGGAACATGGGTGTAACCATACGTGCTGTATTGATAGGGAGGCGGAGAACGGTAATTGTTGTTATCCATCAACACGTACAAATCTTCTCAACTTCTGGTTCTTTTCTATATGGATAAATTTTACAATTGAATCACACGAATCTCAAAAGATTGCAAAAATTCAAAATGGGCTCTGCATTAGACCTAAGAAAGATCTATACTCAACTTCATCAAAAAACTAATGAACAATTCAGAAACTGGCCAAGACAACTCCAAAAAAAAAAAGGGCAATTTCCAAGGGGATTTTGAGTAAAAAGTCGATAAATCTTTAGAGATAATGCAAAAAGATCAAATGGGTTCTTTCTAATTCTTTCAATTATTCAAGAATATGCTTCATATTGGAGAGGATTTCCACCATAAACAATCATAGGATGTATTGACCGAAAGAGGAAAAATAAATTATGAAAATAACAGGTGAATTGTGAGACGTTACATAATTTTTCTTATAGAAATTTCCCTGAAAATGACAACCTAATAATACCGGTCTTTCCAGGTTTCAGAATGTTATTTATATGCTTCGGAGATCCGTACAAGGTCAGATTCCGTTACCAGCTGATTGCTAGGAAAATCATGATTACGTGGAGCCACCTGATTGGCTATCAGTAGTAAAATGGAAAAAGGGGAACTTGCTTAAGTTTTGGTTTGTTGCCGCAAAATCCCCCTTGCCTTTAGACTTACTGTTAAACACTCTTTTATCTTTTTTAGATTGACAATTATATGACCTTTGAGGTGCGAAGGACTCCCTGCCGTCCACTCATGTTACTACTTCTACCATTAATTCCAATTGAAAAGAGCTAAAATGAATAATGTTAAAAGGGTAAAATCGTCTTTCCATTCCTCATTACTTATTAAGGGAGCATTTGTTTCCCATTTTTTAAAAAATGAGAATGAAAAATATAATCATTATGAACTTCATACAAAATGTCATATTTTTCATTTTAATGGGGAAAGAAAGAGAAACAAACAGGAGCTAAGAATCTATTTGCCTGAAGTAAGGGTGGTACCAAGAAACAAATAGCTTCTTCCATCCTTTCGGCACAAACCAATTATTGAAGTCAATTATGTATGGCATACTCTACGATTTGAGCGATTTATTTTGCTGAAGGTCTCACGACGACGTTTGTAGTAGTAAGTGAAATCTTAAGCATTTGTATTTTGGTATTTGCATAGAAAAATTCAATTTTTGAAATGGATTTCTCAAATTAGTTGATTTTTGTTATGTGCAAAGTTTCCTCCTCCTTTTTATCGAGGACGTCTTCTCCTATAGTAAGATGTTTTGAAGATGACGCTCCTAAATATGGTTAGTGTCCATGTTTTACATTTCGAAATCATGTTTTTGGTTCAATTTTTCTTATGTACTACCGTTCGAATTTTGGTGTATTACGTGTATACATGTTGATTGCTATGGCTTTTGATCTATTTTCAATAGTAATTACTTTTTATTCATGTTCATCCAACCAAACAGTAATTCAATTTTTCTTATGTGCTGTTGTTCGAATTTTGGTGTATTACGTGTATACATGTTGATTGCTATGCGTTTTGATATATTTTCAATAGTAATTTCTTTTTTTTTTTAAATGTTCATCCAACCAAATATACGGATTACTTCATAATGACTATATACAGTGGGTTGTTTTTTTGATAAGCCGAATAATATGAAATTCGAACATGGTATATGTGAAGCCTGCTTATTTCAATAGGGATCGGATTGATTTGAGGCATTTGCATGTGTGCATGGAAATTGTGAACATCTCATACATACCAGCCCAATAGCACTGCAACACTTGGCCCTACGCTACTTTCCTCCTTGTCCAATGCACATTCATCCTCATCCCATCTTTCTTACCGAGGTGGAAGCAATTCACCCTTGAAATGGACCCAGTTTCATCCCAAAGGAATTGTCATAGTAAAATGAATGAAAACATTAAAAACATAGGCCATGCAAACATGACTAGGTAACTTTATCCTTTGTAAGATCTACCCAAAACAACTCACCAACAACAAAATCCACCCCTCGACGCCCTAGGTCTTCAGTTGTCTCTTAATGAGCATTAATAATTTCCAGCTTGTTGCAAGTAGATTCATTAGTAGGGGCCATTTTTCTAAGAACCAAATAGAACTGGCTGATACGACTCTAGTTCCTTTATTAAATGGGTCGATTTCAAGACTGTATTAATGGTTTTTGAATCTCGTTCTTTGTGTTGCCTTGAGAAGTGAGAGTGGATTTGATTCTCTCGAATTTCTCTTTTCACTAAAGCCTAATGCATAGCACCAACATAAATAAGATATTTTAACATTAGATGTCAAAATTATCTCACGTTCAAATTTCACTATCTATGTGCTTCTTCTTCTTTCCTTCGCAACATTACTCGAATGGCTAATCGAAATTCATTCCAAATAATTTTATAAATACTCTAGAAATTCATAGCTTTAAAGCAAATTCCTTCAGGTCCTTCATCAGAACTCAAAATTTTCGTTGTTTCCAAAAGTTGTTGGCCATTAAGAATCAAGATCACCTCCAATTCTTCTTGAGGATTATGAAACTAATCAGGTTATAAATACTACATGTATATTTTAATATGTATTGCTGTATGGATTTTTTTTTTTTTTTTTTTCAAATTACGATCCTGATGTAACATTTTATGTTGACGCTTAATAGTTTATCCTTGTTTTAGCATTTATTAGTTGATCTTGAGACTTGGAATTGAATTTTTTGGTTGCTGCCTTGTTAGGTGATCATTTAATGGATTCAATTATCTAATTTTTTTAACACGGTGCTAATTTATTACTTTATTTGTATCTCGTATGCAAATTCATTATTAGTTGATGTTGAAATGCCATGATATTTAAATTAAAGAAGACTCTATCCATAATTAGAAGAAATAACCTTTTTATTGTGTAAATTATAAGTATAAAAGATTATGATTGAATTGACCCTAGACCCTAAAGACTCTGCAATCTGAATTTTTTTCACAGCCGTTTATTATTGAGTGATGCTATTCATAAACAGTGACTCTAGTAATTATTATACATGATATCTTACATTGCACAACATTATAAAAAGTTATTTCTTTTTTGAAATTATTAAAATTATGACACGTAAAAAAAATAATGCAGTCACTGACTATAAATAGTGTCATTCTTTATTATTGAATAGATTATAAGTATAAAGAGTCTTTGTAATTTGGAAAGTTTTTGAAAATGTTTATTTTATAAACAACATTGACATTAGTGGTAGATTTCCATTTTCCAATATAGAATTCTTTGTCAGTTGTGTCTTTACAACTGCGAACTGAGATACTCTTCGATGAAGTTAACTCTCGATTAGGACAATCAACTTTAAAAATTTGAAGATTGTTGCATTGAAAATCTTTGATTTCATACTACATAATCATTTATTAAGTTTTATACATTTTGTTTTATTTGTGTAATATAGATGAATACTGAGACAACTGAAAAAGAAAAAAGAAAAAAAAAGAGTGGTACGAGTAAGAGTGATACTTTTTGTTTGTGGTTGTGGAAACACTTCAGAAATTGCTAAGCATATGACAGTACCAAAATAGATGAAAGACAAAAAGTACCAACCAATCAAATGACGGTGATGATGTGATTGTCAATATTGCTGTTATGGTGTTTAACAAAGAAACATATATAAGAGCAACGGTGAAAATGATTATTGTGGATGAATTGCTGTTTAGCTTTGTTGAAGGTATCGAATTTAGAAAATTCACGAGATATTCTTGCCCTAAGTTTGATCTTCCATCCCAAAGAAAAATTAGTAGGTAGTGCTAAAACTTTATAGTGAAGAGAATGTATAATTGGAAGGTATACTTATTGCTAAGAAGCAGAGGGTATACCTTACCACAGATTGACTGGTGAATAGAGCATGTGTCCATAATTACTTTTGATAATATAAGTGTAAATGATGGGACTATTATCTATAAATAAAAAATGTTGAAGGATTGGAAGGTTGATGGGATGGTCTTAGGTGGTTTGTTTATACATGTAAGGCATTGTGCACATATTGTAAATTTAATAGTAAATGATGGATTGAAAGAATTTCACATGGCAATAGCAACTAATTCGAATGCTCAATGTTGTTCGATCATCCATTCAAGATTAGCAAAATTCATTTGTATAAAGAGGAAAAAAATTGAATGCAAATTTGGCTATGCTAGATGTAGCTATTAGGTGAAATGCAAAATACTTGATGTTGAATAGTACACTTAAGTTTTTATTGTAAATATTTTGATGTGCTTGAAGAATGAGAAGGAAACAGAAAGGCTACCTACAAGCAGAAATCACTGATTGGAAAAAGAAAGTAGGAACTTTTTTTACTATTTTGAAAACCCTTTACAAGGAGGGTGATGAATTTGGGACATTGGCTAGTGCATGTGATGGTCTTGCATTTCTTGGCCTCGTTCCTCGACCACAGTCTCTTGTACTTGGATAAGGAGGCTTTCTGCTCTTTGGGATTTCATGCACCCTTCCTTACTGGCTCAAAACTTTTCCATTTTGAGTACTCAAAGTATTCGTTTGAATCATAGTTTATCGTGTGATAAATTTTACAAAATTTCGGCTTTGAAATGTTAAGGGATGGATGGCGTGCTTTGTCAATAATTTGCCAAGGAGCTGGAGATATTGTGTACACCTTTCCTTTATTTTCGTCGTCGAATCGAAGATAACTTAGGTACTTACATCGGGGATTTTCCTTTTATCCTTGAGTTTTTCCATCCGGCCTTGCTCTATATTTTGTTTGCTCTCAATCTTGTCTTCTATTTGGATCTCGTTTCGTTCAAATTTACTAATTGGTTTGAATGCCTAGGTTTTTTTATGAAAACGTCACCAGAAAAGGATTCTGCATCAACAACCGGTTCCATAAAGCATCTCTAGCCTTCTTATATAACATGGTTTCGTAAGCTATGAGTTCAGCACTAATACGTGTAAAATAGCTCTTGAAGGTTTTCCCTTCTTCTAGTCTCATGTCATTGAGTCTCGTGGTTGGTGCCTATCCCAGCCTGCTTCTATAAAGGCCCTAGAAATGCATGCTTTAATTATAGCCAGCTTTTAATCTAACCTGACTGTAACTTGCTATACTATCTCTTAGCAAATCTATAGAGTGTTAAACGAAAACTTTGACATTTGAGTGCAGGACATACCTTTTTCAACCTCGTCTAAGTCATTTACTCAAGTAGGTGGTACATCAGATTGTTCTTTTCACCATACTTTTCTATGACAGGATGAATGAAATTATTCAAAATTAAAACTTCTTTCATCTCTTTCAAGAATGGCAGACTTTCGTCATTATCACCTAGTTCATATGATCTCACGGGATGATGTTCATATTTCTTGTATAGATGTAGTATATGAAGAGTTGATCAAACCTTTCACTTTTCTACTTTTATGGTGGTAGCATTGGTTATACATTTTGTAGTGAGAATTAATTTTCTCCACGAGTCTATAAAATACAGTAGATCTATTCATTCGATGATCTTTTCATTTTTTATTAGGTAAACTATCATAGGTTTTTGATACTTGAATGTTGCTATTATTCTCATAGAAGAAATTTGTTATAGGCTCTACGCTGTTTTCACTAGATTCTCCCTGTAGATTTATCTTTGGATTCTCTACTTTCGTATATAGGAAGCATTTTTTGCCTTCAAGACTTTGAGGCTTTCTTCATCCCTAGTATGGTCTTTGCCATTGACATGGATGGAACTTTAATCTTGACTGTATATTGATAAAATGAATTACAATACAACAGTGATTTTTAATAGAAGAATCATATGCTCTATATATATAAGGATTGCAAAACTATTCTAGGAATGCAATATTGTTCTAGGGAAGCTAGCTAGAATTGTGGTTGTGAGATTGGTGATTGATGCAGGGCTTGATTCTTGTGATTGACTAGCTATTATATCCTTGAATCTCGCCTAATTATCTTTGTTATGATCTATTGCTTGATTTGTGCCATGATCTTTGATACGCCCCCTCAAGATAGGGCTACCATCCGCAATTCCAATCTTGGTTCTTAGTTGGCTAGTTCGTTGCTTTGACAATGGCTTTGTGAGAAGATCTGCAAGTTGTTCTTGGGTATTTACATGATGGACTTTCAGCACAACTTTTTGAACTATATCTCTAAGAAAATGCAGGTCTATTTGAATATGCTTCATTCGAGAATATTGAACAGGGTTAAGGCTGAGTTGTGCTGCAGCCAAGTTGTCACAAAGTAATTTGGTGGAGATGAAATGTTTGAGCCGAGTTCCTGAAACAGCGACAATAACCAAAGTTTCTGATGCTGGTTACAATCGACATCGGCATACATGGTTATGATTGAGCTTGAGCCTTTGCGTATGTCAATGCCATGATAAATTGCCTGTTTCAAGTATCTTAGGAGTCTTTTTGTAGCTGACCAATGCATGGCAGTGGGTTTATGTATAAATTGGGAAAGTTTGTTTCATTGCAAAAGATATATCTGGTTGTGTAAGAGAGAGGTACTGGAGTACACCTATGACACTCCTAAACTCATTGCTGTCTACTATTGAAGTGCCCTCAATGAGTGTAAGAGCTATTGTTGTGGATAGTGGAGTGGACATTTCTTTTGATCCAAGCACGTTTGCCTTTGCGAGAATGTCATAAATGTATTTGTGTTGGGACGGGAATAAACCCGTTGTAGTAGGAATGACTTCTATGTAGAAAAAAAATAAAGTTGCCCCATGTCCTCTAGAGGGAAAAAAAAAGCTTCAAGTTTAGCAATTATTGAGAAGACAAAAACTTTGTGACTTCCAGTAATAACCAAATCACCAACATAGACCAGCAGGAAGCATGAAACAAAGGTTGACTTGTAAATGAACAAGGAGCTGTATGCTTTTGAATTGACAAAACCAAATTCCAAAATCTTTTCTTTTAGAGCCGAATTCCATTCCCTTGGAGCTTATTTGAGACCGTAGATGGTCTTTTGTAACTTGTAAATGTGGTTAGGTTTTGATAAATCTTTGAAGCTCGGTGGTTGAAGCATATTGATTGTTTCATGCAGTTTTCCATGCAAGAAAGAATTGTTGACTACTAGCTGTCTCAAGGTCTAGGCTTGCATCACAGCAATGGTCAGAATTGTTCTAATGGTGGCTGGTTTTACAACCAGACTGAAAGTTTCCTTGTAATCCAACCCGGGTCGTTGATTGAAACCTTTGACAACCAATCTAGCTTTAAAACGGCCAATAGACCCAGTGAATTTTTTTTTCACCCTGACTACCCATTTGCAACCCACTTGTTTGCAATGAGGTAGGCAGGGGGGAACTAATTCCCATGTATTGTCTCATTAGAGCTGTGAGCTCATTAGACATGACACTTCTCCATTTAGGATCACGAAGGGCATTTAAATGTGGTTAGGTTTTGATAAATCTTTGAAGCTCGGTGGTTGAAGCATATTGATTGTTTCATGCAGTTTTCCATGCAAGAAAGAATTGTTGACTACTAGCTGTCTCAAGGTCCAGGCTTGCATCACAGCAATGGTCAGAATTGTTCTAATGGTGGCTGGTTTTACAACCAGACTAAAAGTTTCCTTGTAATCCAACCCGGGTCGTTGATCGAAACCTTTGACAACCAATCTAGCTTTAAAACGGCCAATAGACCGAGCGAATTTTTTTTTTTCACCCTGACTACCCATTTGCAACCCACTTGTTTGCAATAAGGTAGGCAGGGGGGGTGGGAACTAATTCCCATGTATTGTCTCATTAGAGCTGTGAGCTCATTAGACATGACACTTCTCCATTTAGGATCACGAAGGGCATGACTCGCACAACTTGGTTCAATGGTGGGTGGAATTAGGTGTTTGGTAACTAAATGTAGTTGTTTTAGCTTATGAATGTTGCTAATTGAACGGGTAGTCATGGAATAGGTTCAGGTTGGTTCGCTTGGTTGCTGAATTCCTACGGGTTCAGATGAGGTTTCGAGATTGAGGGATTTTATTTGGGTTTATGTATTCATGAGATTGGTGGGCTCAATACGAGTTGATTGTGCTGTGAGAGTGAATCCGTGCAGGTAGGTAAATGAAAGATGAGAGATTGGGGAAAAACCTCGAGGTGAAGCAAAAATAGGTCTACGAGCCATTCTCACTAGTAGCGATTGCGGTAGTTGAAGCAACGAGATTGAGAAAGCTGATGTTGGGGAGGAGATGCCGACGTGAGGTGTAGGAAAGGTGTCGAAAGGATTTTGTGTTTCGTGGAAGATGACATGATGCGAGAGATAGACCTATTTTGTGGCTAAATCCATGCATTGATACGCAATTTGGGTTTAAGTAGCCCAAAAAGACACAAGGACTTGATTTGGGCTGGAGTTTATGATTTCTGTAGGGCCGAGTTAGGGAAAAAAACAAGCAATCAAATTTTCTTAATTTAAGATAATTTGGTGGTCGATTAAACAATTTTTCAAAGGGAGATTTATTATGTAAAAGAGGAGTTGGTTGTTGATTAATGAGGTAAACAGTGGTTTGAAATGCGTGAGGCCAATAAGGGAGTGGGAGAAAGGCATCTTTTAAAAAAGTAAGTCCCATTTCCACAAGATGGTGATAGCTATGCTTGGCAACACCATTTTGTTGGGAAGTGTGAATAACAGCGGTGTAGTGACTAATTCCAAGAATAGAAAAGTAATTTTTAAGAGCCATGAACTCAACACAGTTGTCGGAATAAGCACTTTTTATTTTTGTTTAAAAACAATTTTCAACAAGATGCTTAAATTGAAGAAATATGCTACGTACATTTGATTTGATTGTCATAGGATAAAACCATATATATTTGGTAAAATGATCAACCAAAATTGAGTAGTAGCGTACTATCAAGACCAACAATGCAAAGGACCCCAAACATAGGTGTAAATGAGATTAAGAGGAGCATGACTTTGAAGACTAGTTGAATGGAAAGGTTGTTGATGCGCTTTATTGATAGAATAAGAAGTACAAAGATTTGACACTTGATGTTCTTTTTTTACTGGAAGAGAAAAAGCATTAACAAGATAATTGACAATTTTTGAAGATGGGTGTCCAAGTCGCTTGTGTTACCCATTGATCGTCGTCCTCTCATGCACATCTGCAACCTTTTTTGAAGATGAGTCCGCTAATAAGTCCGAAAGTGTGTACACACCATTTTCCCATGCACCTTTGAGAAGTATCGCCCCCGTGATTTGATCCTTGACAAGAAAGTAAGATGGGTGAAATTAAAAAAAAAACATGATTTTGGTTAGTAAAGTAATGGATAGAAACTAAATTTTCAATTTACGAATGCTTGGAACACGAAGGATATCATTTAATTTGAAGGTACGTGTTGGGGAATGAAATACCAAAGAACTAATATGTGAGAAACACAAAGCTAAACCATCACTGATTACAACTTCTTCTGTGCCATCATATTCCATGTGAATGGATAAATTCGTCAAATCACATGTAATATTATGAGATGCAGCGTAATCAATTTACCATTTGGTATCCTTTCGATGGGTGGTTGAAACTGAGTTGGCAGTGGGATCCGAAAAATGGACTCTCAAACATTTTTTTGGCAATATGGCCCAATTAGTCACACCATTGACACTTTGGCTGATGATGGTGCTTAATTGTGGGCTTTCCTCCATAGTTGGGTCGATTGATGTCTCTCGGCCCGTTAGGACTTCTATTTCCTGGAGGTTTATTGAAGCTGTGAAATGCATTGGTGCCATTCAAATGGGTTGTACTAGAGCGATTTTTTTGATAAATCTTTGAAGCTCGGTGGTTGAAGCATATTGATTGTTTCATGCAGTTTTCCATGCAAGAAAGAATTGTTGACTACTAGCTGTCTCAAGGTCCAGGCTTGCATCACAGCAATGGTCAGAATTGTTCTAATGGTGGCTGGTTTTACAACCAGACTAAAAGTTTCCTTGTAATCCAACCCGGGTCGTTGATCGAAACCTTTGACAACCAATCTAGCTTTAAAACGGCCAATAGACCGAGCGAATTTTTTTTTTTCACCCTGACTACCCATTTGCAACCCACTTGTTTGCAATAAGGTAGGCAGGGGGGGTGGGAACTAATTCCCATGTATTGTCTCATTAGAGCTGTGAGCTCATTAGACATGACACTTCTCCATTTAGGATCACGAAGGGCATGACTCGCACAACTTGGTTCAATGGTGGGTGGAATTAGGTGTTTGGTAACTAAATGTAGTTGTTTTAGCTTATGAATGTTGCTAATTGAACGGGTAGTCATGGAATAGGTTCAGGTTGGTTCGCTTGGTTGCTGAATTCCTACGGGTTCAGATGAGGTTTCGAGATTGAGGGATTTTATTTGGGTTTATGTATTCATGAGATTGGTGGGCTCAATACGAGTTGATTGTGCTGTGAGAGTGAATCCGTGCAGGTAGGTAAATGAAAGATGAGAGATTGGGGAAAAACCTCGAGGTGAAGCAAAAATAGGTCTACGAGCCATTCTCACTAGTGGCGGTTGCGGTAGTTGAAGTAACGAGATTGAGAAAGCTGATGTTGGGGAGGAGATGCCGACGTGAGGTGTAGGAAAGGTGTCGAAAGGATTTTGTGTTTCGTGGAAGATGACATGATGCGAGAGATAGACCTGTTTTGTGGCTAAATCCATGCATTGATACGCAATTTAGGTTTGAGTAGCCCAAAAAGACACAAGGACTTGATTTGGGTTGGAGTTTATGATTTCTGTAGGGCTGAGTTAGGGAAAAAACAAGCAATCAAATTTTCTTAATTTAAGATAATTTGGTGGTCGATTAAACAATTTTTCAAAGGGAGATTTATTATGTAAAAGAGGAGTTGGTTGTTGATTAATGAGGTAAACAGTGGTTTGAAATGCGTGAGGCCAATAAGGGAGTGGGAGAAAGGCATCTTTTAAAAAAGTAAGTCCCATTTCCACAAGATGGTGATAGCTATGCTCGGCAACACCATTTTGTTGGGAAGTGTGAATAACAGCGGTGTAGTGACTAATTCCAAGAATAGAAAAGTAATTTTTAAGAGCCATGAACTCAACACAGTTGTCGGAATAAGCACTTTTTATTTTTGTTTAAAAACAATTTTCAACAAGATGCTTAAATTGAAGAAATATGCTACGTACATTTGATTTGATTGTCATAGGATAAAACCATATATATTTGGTAAAATGATCAACCAAAATTGAGTAGTAGCGTACTATCAAGACCAACAATGCAAAGGACCCCAAACATAGGTGTAAATGAGATTAAGAGGAGCATGACTTTGAAGACTAGTTGAATGGAAAGGTTGTTGATGCGCTTTATTGATAGAATAAGAAGTACAAAGATTTGACACTTGATGTTCTTTTTTTACTGGAAGAGAAAAAGCATTAACAAGATAATTGACAATTTTTGAAGATGGGTGTCCAAGTCGCTTGTGTTACCCATTGATCGTCGTCCTCTCATGCACATCTGCAACCTTTTTTGAAGATGAGTCCGCTAATAAGTCCGAAAGTGTGTACACACCATTTTCCCATGCACCTTTGAGAAGTATCGCCCCCGTGATTTGATCCTTGACAAGAAAGTAAGATGGGTGAAATTAAAAAAAAAACATGATTTTGGTTAGTAAAGTAATGGATAGAAACTAAATTTTCAATTTACGAATGCTTGGAACACGAAGGATATCATTTAATTTGAAGGTACGTGTTGGGGAATGAAATACCATGCAAAGGACCCCAAACATAGGTGTAAATGAGATTAAGAGAAGCATGACTTTGAAGACTAGTTGAATGGAAAGGTTGTTGATGCGCTTTATTGATAGAATAAGAAGTACAAAGATTTGACACTTGATGTTCTTTTTTTACTGGAAGAGAAAAAGCACTAACAAGATAATTGACAATTTTTGAAGATGGGTGTCCAAGTCGCTTGTGTTACCCATTGATCGTCGTCCTCTCATGCACATCTGCAACCTTTTTTGAAGACGAGTCCGCTAATAAGTCCGAAAGTGTGTACACACCATTTTCCCATGCACCTTTGAGAAGTATCGCCCCCGTGATTTGATCCTTGACAAGAAAGTAAGATGGGTGAAATTAAAAAAAAAACATGATTTTGGTTAGTAAAGCAATGGACAGAAACTAAATTTTCAATTTACGAATGCTTGGAACACGAAGGATATCATTTAATTTGAAGGTACGTGTTGGGGAATGAAATACCAAAGAACTAATATGTGAGAAACACAAAGCTAAACCATCACTGATTACAACTTCTTCTGTGCCATCATATTCCATGTGAATGGATAAATTCGTCAAATCACATGTAATATTATGAGATGCAGCGTAATCAATTTACCATTTGGTATCCTTTCGATGGGTGGTTGAAACTGAGTTGGTAGTGGGATCCGAAAAATGGACTCTCAAACATTTTTTTGGCAATATGGCCCAATTAGTCACACCATTGACACTTTGGCTGATGATGGTGCTTAATTGTGGGCTTTCCTCCATAGTTGGGTAGATTGATGTCTCTCGGCCCGTTAGGACTTCTATTTCCTGGAGGTTTATTGAAGCTGTGAAATGCATTGGTGCCATTCAAATGGGTTGTACTAGAGTAGTGGGATCCGAAAAATGGACTCTCAAACATTTTTTTGGCAATATGGCCCAATTAGTCACACCATTGACACTTTGGCTGATGATGGTGCTTAATTGTGGGCTTTCCTCCATAGTTGGGTCGATTGATGTCTCTCGGCCCGTTAGGACTTCTATTTCCTGGAGGTTTATTGAAGCTGTGAAATGCATTGGTGCCATTCAAATGGGTTGTACTAGAGCGATTTCCGCCAGATCGGTTAGAGAAATTCGTAGTAGCCACCAGTTGCTATGTGGTGGCTTCATGACGACATAACTACACCTCATGGCCTACGAGTAGGTGTGGAGCTTCTCAAACTTAAGGGATTTTCCCGGACTCGGATTGGCACTACACCTGAGCCATGGAGAATGTAGAGAGTGAGAACATCATCAAAGACTGGATGATCAATTAGGGCAATTTCGTTTGCAAGAGACTTGACCATATGAAGGTATTCTTGAATGGTTTTGTTATCTCTCTTAATCAAAGTGAGCTCTTCTTTAAGTTGCATAGCTTTGGTGTGAGACTTGCTGGTGTACATACTGTATAACTTTTGCCATGCTTCCTTTGAAGTTTTGGCAGCTGAGATAAATGGGGTGATTGTGGTGTTGGTAGAAGCTAGGATGGCACTAAAGATCAGTTTACTATCTGACCTAGTTGGCTTTTTGAAGAGATGATTCGGGATTGGCGTTGGGTACAGGACAGAGGTGATCACCAGTGACATAATCTAGAAGATTATATTTGATCAGAAGGGCCTCAAACTGTGAATGCAACTGAGGAAAAGTGGAATGGGTTAGCTTATCATCCAGTTGAACAGAGATGTTTAGGGCAATCAGGGAGGTTTCGATTAGGGATGGTGGTGTTGAGATTGGAGCGTGGGAAGTGAGGATCGAATTCTTGTTGGAGGGGATTGTTCTGATACCATGATGAAACTTTAATCTTGATTGTATATTGATAAAATGAATTACAATACAGCAGTGATTTTTCCATAGATGAATCATATGCTCTATATATACAAAAATTGCAAAACTATTCTAGGAATACAATATTGTTCTAAGGAAGCTAGCTAGAATTGTGGCCATGAGATTGGTGACTGGTGTAGGGCTTTATTCTTGTGATTGACTGACTGTTACACCCCTGAAACTCACCTAATTATTTTTGTTATGATCTGTTGCTTGATTTGTGACATGATCTCTGATAGACATTTCTTTTTGCTAGCGACGACTCTAAGTTGGAGAGAGACCAAATTCTACTTCATAGGAGTCTCTTCCCCGTTGTCATTTCAAATTTATGTTGCTGCTAACTGGATCATCACCGTGCTCCTCAATTTCAATGTATAGCGCATTCATTTTTCTCTTGATTTGCCACAGCTTGTGTAACATATTGAGAAAATAATAATAAATAAATCGATCAATTAATGAAAGGATAAATTAATATATAATAAAAGATGATACTAAATAATACTAATAAAATACGGAGATATTATGGTTGAATAATCTAGATCAGTCATGTAAAAAAATTAGTGAAAATATCTTATACATTAATCATAGTTACTAAGGGTAACTGGTTATATCTCTGGCCAATTAACTTTCTGTCATGCTTAAAGAGAACCCAGATTCTCAGTTTAAATACGTGTCCTTATCACCTTGTACCCCATCATTCATTCACTTTTCAACACCAATCATCTATGAGATTAGGACATTGAGCGTAGTTAACGAGAAGCATAGATATTATTTTTTTTTTTTTAAGGACCATGCTACACTACCAGACCTGTAAGAGGTCTGGTAGTGCGGCCCTTCTCACAATTCGGGGTGGGGTGGATTTTTGGGGGGTATTTTTTTAATCATAAGACCCACCGAGGTGAGAGAAAATGGGAGAGGAGGACCTCTACCAAATCTTTTACAAGTCTAGTAGAGGAGCATTACCCTTTTTTTAATGTAACGGTCAGGACCATGTTGCCACATGGTGGTGATGATTTATTTTTTATATACAATTTTATTTCGCCTAGTTCTTTTATTTTTTATATTTTGTAGATGATATGAGTTAATACCAGAAAGGGGGCCCAAAAAAAAAATAAAAAACACCAAGATTAAGATTAGTGGAGCAAGGACCATACGTAAAAATATATTTATGGAACACGAAATTTTGCAACAGAAATTTTTTACTAAATTAAATCTTCTTATTATTGTTCTTTCAAATGAATTTATTCAGTCATTAAAGTATTTTTTTTCTACTATGTTTAAAATTCCTCATATTTATTCTGAACAGTTAGATTTCGGATTAAAAACTTTATGTTTCAATGCATTTTATGATTTAATTAATCGAGGAAGAATGAAATGAATACGTCATAGTACACTAGGAGGGGGAAAAATGAATATTGTGATATTATTCATGGTGTTATTATGAACAAAATATATTTTATAGCCAAAAGTGTTGGTCACATTAATTTGTTTAAGTGAAAGGGGCTCTGATGAATGGACAAGATGAATATGACAAGCTTATATAAGTGGCCAAATGAAAGGAATGAAAGTGTTGGCCAATAAAAAGAACCAAATTTCATCCATACTAAGATGTTATAAATATGAATCATATGCAAAATTACAGCATTCACACGAGCACATTTCACTCACTGAACTATAAAAGTTCATTTGTTTATTTATTATTATTATTTTTTTTTTTAGATAACCATGGAACGGGAATATTTCATAATAACTCCATGGATGATTCATTCTTTCGGACTGAATTGAGGCACGTTGGGTCACTGCAACGAGCCTGTGGTCTTATATCATGCAAATACCAAGAAATTGCATGTGGGAGAGGGGCAGATGTAGGGGGGACGGCTATAGTCCCCCCTAAGGCCCAAGATTTTTTTTTTTATTTGTAAAATTTTGTTTTTTTTTTTTTGCGTATTAGTCTGGCTTGAAAATTTTATAGCTCGAATTTGAATCCAATCCTAAATCCACAAGTAAACATTTATGACTCTCGTAACATGATCTCGAAAGGGGTTCACACTAATTTTGAACATAATGGGTTGTAGTGTGAGAGAGAACTATATTGGGCACTTTTGTTAGAAGAAAATGATGTAAAAAGGGGAATGGATCCTATGATTGCTTAAAATATTTTGTAGAAATAATGGAGTAGACTTTTGACTAATGTATTTTCCTTTTATCATAAGTTAAGTAAAAAATTTTAGTTATGAGTTAAAATAACTAATTTTGACAAACAAATAGTTTATGTCTATAAACGGAAGAAAGGAAAAAAAAAAAAAAGTACTCACAGCTTGACTCATCCTTTCGTAGATTCCATGATTTTTCTGCTTCGACTTATGAATTCGTAGTTATCTTTGCTTTGATTTTTCATTGGCGACGTCAATTTGTTGACCACAATATCAGACCAATAAATTTCTCTTTTCTAACGAGGATTTTGTCTTCTTAATCTCCTCGTACTTGAAGCTCTGTAAGGAACAAAAGGAAAAATGGCTACTCGAGTCTGAGATAATTGAATTTGCATGCCTCGTTTCTTCATGGTGGAACCTATTTATACGTATATTTTTTTGGATTTTGGGGGCATTTAGGTCTTTTTATTGAATGACAAGTGCTGGCCATTCAATGGTGAATTTCTAACTAATTTTGTTATGTGTTTACGTTTTATTCTCTAACTTACGTGTTCTTCATTAATTGGTTTTGAAGTTATAATCTAAACACTTACCCATGTGTGCTTAAATAGTGGTTTCTGCAAACGTGGAATTTTATAGGACAATTCGCCCTTCTTGTATTCGAGCTCTTATACTTTATAATACTATTCTAGACTTGAATGTTTTCAGGCCCGCATAAAAGGTCATGAGCTCGTTTGTCCATTCCTTCGTATTTATTTATTCAACGGAGTGTACAAATCTATTAAAATATCTTTGAAATTTATCACGTGTTGGGTTTATAATTCTCACTTGTGTTGGGTTTACAATTCATACCTTCGAATATCATAAATTAACACTTAAATGGCAATGTAAGATTTCAAAAAAAAAAAAAAATCCAAATAATTAAACATGAAAGTCATATAAAATATGAAATCGAAAATCCATTTTTACTCAAAAATATTTGAGCATCATTTATCGCCACATAGTACAAGTTATTCATACACTTTAGTAAAGACTACAGTCTCACATCATCTATCAACAAATCTTGTGTTTTTATTGCTTTCCATATTATTATTGCGGCATTCAAACTTAGGAAAATTGGATTATATGTTTAATCATCTAGAAACTAATTAAAAGTGACTTGTTGCTTTAATTAAACAATTTCGCAAGTAAGGTCAAACTAATTGGTAACCTAAAACGTAAATTTGGTAATCTTAAATGTTGAAGTAGTGTGTACCGTCCCAAACTCGAACTCACAAGTAGTATTTAGAGCGTTCTAGCGTGATCTTTCAACGTCATCAAATTCATTAATTTTTCAAATAAAATGAGATAGATTAACGACTAGAAAACAACTTTTATTATTGTTTGTGTCACTTCAAATTGTTTAAAATTGATGATTTCAATTGTCACGTCATTAAAATCATTATTTTTCTTAGACTTGTCTCATAGGGCTAAGTATTATCGTTTGCACAACTAAGGTCAAGGGTATATGAGTCTCTCCCATCCACTTCTTCCTAAAAAAATACGGAGTAACGTTTGGTATACAATTTTAAAACTAAAATAACTATTTGAGATTTTTTTATAGTTTTGTGAAGGTTAGGAAACAATGTAAAAGTTTGGTGGTCTTTTACATCGATGTTGGAAAATTATTATAAACGACTTAAATTATAAATGTATAGAAATGAGTGATTGGTAAATAAGTAATACTTAAGGATCCTCGAAATGCGTGGATAAAAAATTACTTCATTGTTCATAAAAATGAGCCAAGTACTGGCGAAAATTGATTATTTTGTGCGAGCTTATAAGTCTAATTACATTTAGAAACATTCCATTTTGATTTTTCAAAGTATGAAAAATTACTTGAGAAGTATTGAGTTGGGGGATTAGATTTCTAAATAATGTAGATAGTCTAAAATTTACGAAATATGGAAGAAACTATAATGTTTCCAAACATGCAAATGTTTATGTACATGTTATTTTTTCAACTTTTTATATAATAGGTGGAACTTTTAAATAGAAGTTGGCTGGGGATTTGGATTTTCACAGGGTGAATAATCTTAAATTTACCAAATGCAGAATATGCTTCAGTAGTCGTATTTAAGTTTAAACATGACCCTTTCAATAATGAAGAACAATTCACCACTAGGCAATAAACTCTGCTTCAACCAGAAAGTGAAGAGGAAGAAAAAAATGTAATCAACTTGAATGGTATAAAACGATATCCTTGAAGCATTATTTTGCACCATATATATCCTTTCAATTATAGATGTTTTAGGGACCCAAGCACTTAGTCAGGGGCGGACCCACTTAAGGCCGAGTGGGGTCGGTCGCCTCCACTCGATTTTCAAATTTTTTATTTTTCTTGATGTTTTTTCAGGTTTTCCAAGTTTTTTCTTATGGTTTCGCCCCTTAAGTTTTTTGGTTTCACCCCCACTAAATTTTTATCCTGAGTCCGCCTTGCTTTTAGTCTTAATTAGCAAATTCTTCAATCCTTCAACCGAATTGCAAAAGTAGGAATGTAAACTAGAAAGAAGGAAAAATATGAACATTTTAAGAATTCGAATATGTTGTTTAGAAATTCATAATCTTTGAAACACAAGTTTGGGATGCTTTTTCATGTATTCTGTTATCAATCCACATATATGGTGAATAATCTCTACAAACATGAAGGGGCTTGTACATTAGACAAACACCTACCTTTTAGAAAAAGGAAAAAAAAAAAAATCCCCAAATCATAGGGGCTGCGCACCTTAGCTACCAATAGATCCATGCTCAGTACATGTCGAAATCTCGAGTAACCTTAAGCTTCGAACATGTTATTCCTTTGTCAATACTAATAATGTCACACATGAACTCTCTAGTTTTATTTGTTCAAAAGGAAAAAGGAAAAAGAAAAATGAAAAATGAAAAATGAAATTGCTTAGCATGTTAATGGCCATGCACATATCCTTTTTCATGAACTTAAAAAGTAACTCTATCGTTCCTTTTAAAGTGGCACCACTTTTAAGTTCATATAGGTGAAGTTGGTCTTGTGTCTTTGTTACAGTGTAAGACGTTTATACCAATTACTAAACTTTATTAAGGATTTTATAAGCTCAATCCTTCAACAATAACACAATATTTGCATTATTAAAGTAGGCCATAGATTGTAAACTCTACAAATTATCCACTTACCTAACGATTTGTTGTTACCCTTTGAACATATGATTTACTCATTTCGTAATGATAGGTAAAGTTGTTGTAATTGGTGGATTTCTTAATTAATGAGTTTCAGTCCCATCCTATTCAATGTCTACTAAATCTTTAGTAAGAGGCTTTTGTAAAAGGATTGATTAAATTCTCCCTTGACATTACATGTGTAAGAGAAATTATTCCATTTTCGATTAATATTTTTAAATAATCTTGTCTTTAACTCATAAGTCTACTTCCTATTGTAAAACCAAAAATAGGCTTGAGTTAAAGTGGCTTGACTATCACATAATATCATAAGAGAAGACTCATTTTTCGTATCTAATGGAACTTCATATAGAAGGTCCCAAGGCCACTCGGCTTCTTCCCTATTTTTACTAATGTAACAAACTAGAATTTCATAGTCAAGTTTGAATGTATGTTTGTTTCTTAGACATCTAAGAAACATCTCTTCCTCCAAAAGTAAACATTCAACTTAATGTCGACATATTTACACTTGCACTAGATATCCAACTATCACTAGTATATACTTCTATAATAACTAGAAACTTGGAATATTGTAGCCACTGGTTTTAGGTGCTTTTTATATAGCCAATTTCCCAATCAATAGCTTTCCAATGTTCAACACTAAATCTACTAAATTTTTTCACTGCAAATGCAATATTCAATCTCGTACACTGCACATCATACATAAAACTACCAATTGCACTTGCATATTCGAGTTCTGCAATAGCCCTTCCATCATTCGTTATAAATTTAATATTTGGATAAAATGAAGTATTCACTTCTTTTATGTTCAAAATTTTGAACACATTTGTCACATTCTCAATATAATGTAACTGTGTTAGTGGATTTATAACTCACATACCATTGATCCCTTAGATCCCTAATATGATAGCTACTTGACCAAGATTCTTCATTTCAATATGGAAGATACAAAACTCTTTCTTTCTTTTATGCCATGTGATTACTATAACAAAATTGTAGATTTATCGCATAATTAAGTATATAAATATTTATTTATTTTGTTATGTACAAAACCAAAACAAATTATAGCATTATCAAATTTCCTATGCCACTTTTTGGGTGCTTGTTTTAGTTACTGACTTAACCAATTTACATATTTTATTTCTATTGTTGGGTAGTATAAAGTCTTTTGGTTGTTTCATGTATGCTTCCTTCATTTAAATTTTATTTTTTTATTTTTTAACTTCAATTTGATGAACATATAAATTATAAATAGAAGCTATGACAAATAAGATTCTAATAGAAGTAATTCTAGCTAGAAGAACATAAGTGTCAAAGTAATACATTCCTTCATTTTATTGATATCTTTTAGCCAATAATCTATCATTAAAGGTTTAGATCAAACCATCGCTCTTATTTTTCCTCCAACATACCTTGTTACATCGAGGTTTTGATCTCATTAGTATATCGACAATTTTCCTAGTGTCATTTGACATTATTTTATCTACTTGCTTCTATTAAGCATAACATGTTGAGAATCAATAAAATCTGGTCCTAATACTTTTTATTTACTGACTCTCTTACTTCTTCGAGATAATCTTTTAGCCAATAATCTATCATTAAAGGTTTAGATCAAACCATCGCTCTTATTTTTCCTCCAACATACCTTGTTACATCGAGGTTTTGATCTCATTAGTATATCGACAATTTTCCTAGTGTCATTTGACATTATTTTATCTACTTGCTTCTATTAAGCATAACATGTTGAGAATCAATAAAATCTGGTCCTAATACTTTTTATTTACTGACTCTCTTACTTCTTCGAGATATAATAGATTCCACAATATCTTTAGAAAATGTTACTAGTGGTTGTCTAGAACCCGAAATATCCTCTTGAGTTTCCATAGGAGTTTAAAAACTTAATTAACACTGTAAATTTTAAAAGAACTACTCATCCCTGATTCTATAATAAAATAAAGTCAAAGTTAGTAACCTATAGCTTTACTATCTAAAGCATATCCCACAAAGACACGATTGATGCCTCATTGACCTAACTTTGTCATTTTTCGATCGGTGTTCATGTAATAAGCAAGACACCTCACACATTAAGATATCCAATAATTAGTTTTCTTCCGCTCCACAATTCATAAAGAGAAATCTTTAGTTTCTTTGAAGGAATTCTATTACTAATATGACATTCAATATATAAAGTTTCATTAAGTAAGCATGACAAAATCTAGACTAATCGTCCATTCATATGAAATATTTATTCTCTCTTCTAGTTAGCATCTCATTTTATTGACAATGTCTTAATGAATAAATTCAAGTAAATTAGAAGCTAAAAATACTATAAAATTGCTTCTTAATTATTTTAGACTACAGAACCATATTTATTGTCTTTGTTTATAAGACATGAAATCATTTCTAGGCAAAGTAGAATATATCCTATATGACCCAATCTATCACAACATTATGAAATAGAGTCAATCATACTGTTAGAATCAATAATTTTTTTGGAATCGTTGTTAACTATACTCATAATTTGACAATTTTTTCACCAGAATAGCCATTGTCAATAAATAATCCATTTAGAGAGAGTAATAGTTTGCCCGTCTCATATACAAACTTAATACCTGATTTTCTCTATAGATCCTCATTAAAAAGATTCCTATTCATTTCCAGAATGTGAAAAACATTTGTCGATCATAATTAGCATTCAAAATCTATTATAAAAAAATTGGACAGTAGCACAAGGATTATACCACCATCTTGGCGAGCTTGTCAAAGGTACTGTATTTTTCATTTGTTTCCATTTGTTATACTTCTTCTAATGCTTGCTAAGTTATCTTTACTGGCGAGCATATTTTTCACTCCTCCCTTCACAATATTGGATACTTTCCTAAACAAGGGTATTCAAGGATGCCTTTCTCTATCTTTTCCCATCATTTTCATGGGAACAATTTGTTCCTTAGGAACCAAATTCTTTATTCTGACGGCATCATTTACTACGTTCTGTCGCAAGTTTCCCGGGACTCTGACCCTGCATTAGGTTAATTTCAGGCGGGATATTAGAGGAGTTTTATTTGCAAAAGATGGCCAAGTCATTATTTATTCGTTCGGCTTATGTCATTTTGAAAGATATTTGGTTCCCTACATAAATACCAGATATAATCGAAAGAGTTGTAGTTTTCAAGATTACCTTAGATCTAGGATTCTTTAAGTACGTGTTATCTGGATGCTTGGATTCTGCAACTTGCATGCTTTCCATACCTTCTCCTGTATACTAGGTGTTGACTATGCTATTAATATCTCTTCGCCAAGCTTGGGAACTCGCAACGTTGGTCAACGCATGAGATGACTTTATGTGCCTTATCGAATGTGAGCCTTTGGCCTCCTAGTGCGATAGTCACATTTCTGTGATTGTTCCACATTTTGGCTATTTTCAGCACTATATAGCATTCATCTTTGTCATGACTGTCGGTGCAATGGATATTGTAGAATTTTGGTCCACGTCCCTCGGGAGATAGATAAGCTTTACCAACATCTTGTGAGTAGGGTGTGGAGAAAATGTGCATCATGTCTTTAGACTCTTTGGGGTTATGATATTGTGAGCCTCATTCTAGAGGGAATTGCTCGATCATAGACCATTCCACAGAGCCTCTTTTGTTGGAATACGAAAGTTACCAGAATTGCTCTAATACCACTTGTTGATCTCGAAGGTAATACAAGGATTGAGATTAAATAACACAATATGAAACATGTGTTGTAGATAAGATCACACTGATATAAACAAGATTAAAGTAAAGAGATTGAAGAAAGATTAGCGGAGAAATCAATGTGTTCTTAAAAATAATATGTGGAGAGAATACAAGAATTCAGCAATAAAGTTTCACCTAAACTGAATGAAGAGCCACATATTTATAGGGACATACCAAACTCTAAAAATATTATAAAGATAGAAATAATATAAAAAATAATGTGGAATAAAGAAAATAATATTTTTTTCAATAAAATCACGTGAAAATAAGGAAACAATAGTTTCCAAAAAATCCATTATAATTTGGATACAAAATCTAACAATCTCTACCTTAACCCAAATTTTAGTGCAACAAACAAAACTCCAAAATTTCTCCATCTGAAAATATATGTTTAATTCCATCGAAATAACCAAACTCCTCAAATAGTAACCAAAACTCTCCACCTCACGAAAAAATCATCATTTGTCTAGCATCCACAAGTGACAGCCGAAACCTAATTCTAAGGTTCCAAAAATTCCAACAAGGAATTAACATTGACCAAACAGGGTTGAAGCATATCCTGTAGCAGAATCCTCACAAAATGCCTGATCAGAAGGCCCTTTGCTAGAACTGTCACCTTCAAAGATCCGGAAAGCATTACAAACATCTCCAACATCGTATCTACGCTCAATGGATCCAACCTTTGTATTTGAACACAGTTTATCCACTGAAATTGGTGGTAAAGCGAAATAACCAACGCTTTTCCTAGCAGTGTTCTGAACTGACTCAGAGCCCGTCACAAGAAATACTGTACGAAATTGAATTTCTACCATGGTACCAAACTTGTCAAGATGTCTCCTAACTAGTTCTACGCACCCTTACAAAATGTATAATTGAGACTTCTTTCATCCCTCTAGTACAACCCAGACATCCCTTTGGACTTTCAAGACTCTACTTTCACCATAGAATTTCTATCTCTTTGAATCCAGAGTACTCAGGGAGATGAGATTCTTTTTCAAATCTGAAACATGTCGAACCTAACCAAGTATTTTGACTGTCCCATCCTACAACCTCAATCTGACCCAATCGATTCCAGTAACCTGACAAAATTGATTGTTTCCCATGACAACTCCACCTTACTTAATCACCTCATATACCTCAAACAAGTCCTGATTGGGGAACACATATAGAACGTGCATTTTGAATCCAGAATCCACTTCTTCTTAGGCTTAGATTCCATGTCAGAGACGGTTGTTCTGTCATCTGAAAAATCAACGACAATATTGGTCTCATCCAAATTACCCGATTGCCGCCTATAATTTGCAGCTAAGTTACATTTAACCTGCAACTTATCGCAATCATTCTTAACGTGTCCTTTTCTCTTGCAGTAGAAGTAATACAAATTGCTAAATTTCACCCTTGATCTACCATTCTGTCAATCATCATGAGATACTAGAGCTTCCTCCTCAATAGATGTAACTCTAACCAGATACTTCATTTTCTCCTTTGAAAATAAAGCATCGTACACATCGTCGATTGTGAGTGTGTCACAACTATACAGAATCCTGTCCTGAAACGACGAATAAGAAGCGGGCAACGGGCACAACAGAATCAAGAACATATCCTGCTCATCATATTTGACCTCCAATGTTTCAAATCCATGATGATTTCCTTGACACAGCAAGGTGGTCTTCTAGTGATCCTCCTTCCACCATGTGATAGGAATACATCATTTTCTTTAGATGCAGTTTGCTTATAAGACTTTTAGTCATGCACAATTGTTCTAATTTTAACCACAAAATAGTAGTCGTTTTCTCCTTCAATACTTCTTGCAGGATGTTATTGGAGAGGTGAAAATGAATCTGCGATAGAGCCTTCCTATCTTTCCGTTGTTTCTCTTCCGTTGTCCAATTTGCTGACATCTTATTGAAATCCGGGAAAGCGTCGTCTAAATCAATTTAGGCCAACACAACCCTCATCGTTACTTGCCACAGCGAAAATCTTGTATTGCGATCCATTAGCAGAATATCATAATTCAATGTAATCATCTCTGAAAAATCCCAATCAAATCACGAAGAACCTTTAGCCTAGCTCTAATAACACTTGTTGGGAAGAACTAAGTTACCAAAATTGCTCTGATACCACTTCTTTATCTCGAAGGCGATACAAGGATTGAGATTTAATGATACAATATGAAATATGTGTTATAGACAAGATCACAACGATAGAAACAAAATTAAGTAAAGAAATTGAAAAGAAATTAGGAAAGGAATCGATATTTTATTAAAGACAATATGTGGAAAGAATATAAAAATTTAGCAATAATATTATTTTATTATTTCCATATTGTAAATATGGAAATAATATAACAAATAATATGGAATACAGGAAATAATATTTTTCAATAAAATCACGTGAAAAATAAGGAAACAATATTTTCCAAACCATCCACCCTAATTTGGGGCACAAAATCTAACATCCTTTGTATCATCACGCAACATAATCTCACTAGTGTTGGAGGAAAGATGGGTTTACTAACTTGGATTAGCTAAGGCTTTTAAGAGGACAACACTAATAGGAAGAAGGAAGTGAAAAAAGGAAACTTGTATTTCTTAAATTCAAGATTTTACACACTTTTTTGGCTTGTTACAAAATGGAGGGCACTACCCCTTTATATAGTGTTTACAAGAAGATTCTAGCCCACACATTTTCTAGAGACACCTAGACCACATATCAAGATATTTTCCTAGAATTCTCTAGATATTCTTTATAAAACTACATATCTTACTTAGATATTTATATAGATATTTCTAGTAGATATTTATATAGATTTTTCTAGATGATGCTTCTAGAAATGCTATGCATGTTGGGCCTTTTAATTGATTTGGGCCTATAAGCAAAATCTCTTTAAGCCCATATTATTTAGTCCAAAAATCAAGTTTACTACTCAACATCCCCCCTTAAACTTGATTTTGCTACTCCAAGTAGAGTTCTTAACTTGCGGAACACATCATGCTTGAGTGGCTTAGTGAGAATGTCGGCGATCTGCTCCTGGGAGGGTACATATTTCAGCTGCACTTCTTTCTTTGCAATGCTTTCTCTTATGAAGTGATATCTTGTATCAATGTGCTTGCTTCTATCATGGAATACTGGGTTCTTTGCCAATGCCAATGCCGATTTGTTATCAACATGGATTTCGATTGGCTCTTCTTGTGATACTCCAAGCGTCTTCAACAAGTTTCTAAGCCAAATCGCATGGCAGACACTTGATGTAGCTGCAACATATTCAGCTTCACATGTAGATAGTGCTACGATCGATTGTTTCTTTGAGCTCCAAGTGAAAGCTGTGTCGCCCAAGTAAGTTATAATCTAAACACTTACCCATGTGTGCTTAAATAGTGGTTTCTGCGAACGTGGAATTTTATAGGACAATTCGCCCTTCTTGTATTCGAGCTCTTATACTTTATAATACTATTCTAGCCTTGAATGTTTTCAGGCCCGCATAAAAGGTCATGAGCTCGTTTGTCCATTCCTTCGTATTTATTTATTCAACGGAGTGTACAAATCTATTAAAATATCTTTGAAATTTATCACGTGTTGGGTTTATAATTCTCACTTGTGTTGGGTTTACAATTCATACCTTCGAATATCATAAATTAACACTTAAATGGCAATGTAAGATTTCAAAAAAAAAAAAAAATCCAAATAATTAAACATGAAAGTCATATAAAATATGAAATCGAAAATCCATTTTTACTCAAAAATATTTGAGCATCATTTATCGCCACATAGTACAAGTTATTCATACACTTTAGTAAAGACTACAGTCTCACATCATCTATCAACAAATCTTGTGTTTTTATTGCTTTCCATATTATTATTGCGGCATTCAAACTTAGGAAAATTGGATTATATGTTTAATCATCTAGAAACTAATTAAAAGTGACTTGTTGCTTTAATTAAACAATTTCGCAAGTAAGGTCAAACTAATTGGTAACCTAAAACGTAAATTTGGTAATCTTAAATGTTGAAGTAGTGTGTACCGTCCCAAACTCGAACTCACAAGTAGTATTTAGAGCGTTCTAGCGTGATCTTTCAACGTCATCAAATTCATTAATTTTTCAAATAAAATGAGATAGATTAACGACTAGAAAACAACTTTTATTATTGTTTGTGTCACTTCAAATTGTTTAAAATTGATGATTTCAATTGTCACGTCATTAAAATCATTATTTTTCTTAGACTTGTCTCATAGGGCTAAGTATTATCGTTTGCACAACTAAGGTCAAGGGTATATGAGTCTCTCCCATCCACTTCTTCCTAAAAAAATACGGAGTAACGTTTGGTATACAATTTTAAAACTAAAATAACTATTTGAGATTTTTTTATAGTTTTGTGAAGGTTAGGAAACAATGTAAAAGTTTGGTGGTCTTTTACATCGATGTTGGAAAATTATTATAAACGACTTAAATTATAAATGTATAGAAATGAGTGATTGGTAAATAAGTAATACTTAAGGATCCTCGAAATGCGTGGATAAAAAATTACTTCATTGTTCATAAAAATGAGCCAAGTACTGGCGAAAATTGATTATTTTGTGCGAGCTTATAAGTCTAATTACATTTAGAAACATTCCATTTTGATTTTTCAAAGTATGAAAAATTACTTGAGAAGTATTGAGTTGGGGGATTAGATTTCTAAATAATGTAGATAGTCTAAAATTTACGAAATATGGAAGAAACTATAATGTTTCCAAACATGCAAATGTTTATGTACATGTTATTTTTTCAACTTTTTATATAATAGGTGGAACTTTTAAATAGAAGTTGGCTGGGGATTTGGATTTTCACAGGGTGAATAATCTTAAATTTACCAAATGCAGAATATGCTTCAGTAGTCGTATTTAAGTTTAAACATGACCCTTTCAATAATGAAGAACAATTCACCACTAGGCAATAAACTCTGCTTCAACCAGAAAGTGAAGAGGAAGAAAAAAATGTAATCAACTTGAATGGTATAAAACGATATCCTTGAAGCATTATTTTGCACCATATATATCCTTTCAATTATAGATGTTTTAGGGACCCAAGCACTTAGTCAGGGGCGGACCCACTTAAGGCCGAGTGGGGTCGGTCGCCTCCACTCGATTTTCAAATTTTTTATTTTTCTTGATGTTTTTTCAGGTTTTCCAAGTTTTTTCTTATGGTTTCGCCCCTTAAGTTTTTTGGTTTCACCCCCACTAAATTTTTATCCTGAGTCCGCCTTGCTTTTAGTCTTAATTAGCAAATTCTTCAATCCTTCAACCGAATTGCAAAAGTAGGAATGTAAACTAGAAAGAAGGAAAAATATGAACATTTTAAGAATTCGAATATGTTGTTTAGAAATTCATAATCTTTGAAACACAAGTTTGGGATGCTTTTTCATGTATTCTGTTATCAATCCACATATATGGTGAATAATCTCTACAAACATGAAGGGGCTTGTACATTAGACAAACACCTACCTTTTAGAAAAAGGAAAAAAAAAAAAATCCCCAAATCATAGGGGCTGCGCACCTTAGCTACCAATAGATCCATGCTCAGTACATGTCGAAATCTCGAGTAACCTTAAGCTTCGAACATGTTATTCCTTTGTCAATACTAATAATGTCACACATGAACTCTCTAGTTTTATTTGTTCAAAAGGAAAAAGGAAAAAGAAAAATGAAAAATGAAAAATGAAATTGCTTAGCATGTTAATGGCCATGCACATATCCTTTTTCATGAACTTAAAAAGTAACTCTATCGTTCCTTTTAAAGTGGCACCACTTTTAAGTTCATATAGGTGAAGTTGGTCTTGTGTCTTTGTTACAGTGTAAGACGTTTATACCAATTACTAAACTTTATTAAGGATTTTATAAGCTCAATCCTTCAACAATAACACAATATTTGCATTATTAAAGTAGGCCATAGATTGTAAACTCTACAAATTATCCACTTACCTAACGATTTGTTGTTACCCTTTGAACATATGATTTACTCATTTCGTAATGATAGGTAAAGTTTTTGTAATTGGTGGATTTCTTAATTAATGAGTTTCAGTCCCATCCTATTCAATGTCTACTAAATCTTTAGTAAGAGGCTTTTGTAAAAGGATTGATTAAATTCTCCCTTGACATTACATGTGTAAGAGAAATTATTCCATTTTCGATTAATATTTTTAAATAATCTTGTCTTTAACTCATAAGTCTACTTCCTATTGTAAAACCAAAAATAGGCTTGAGTTAAAGTGGCTTGACTATCACATAATATCATAAGAGAAGACTCATTTTTCGTATCTAATGGAACTTCATATAGAAGGTCCCAAGGCCACTCGGCTTCTTCCCTATTTTTACTAATGTAACAAACTAGAATTTCATAGTCAAGTTTGAATGTATGTTTGTTTCTTAGACATCTAAGAAACATCTCTTCCTCCAAAAGTAAACATTCAACTTAATGTCGACATATTTACACTTGCACTAGATATCCAACTATCACTAGTATATACTTCTATAATAACTAGAAACTTGGAATATTGTAGCCACTGGTTTTAGGTGCTTTTTATATAGCCAATTTCCCAATCAATAGCTTTCCAATGTTCAACACTAAATCTACTAAATTTTTTCACTGCAAATGCAATATTCAATCTCGTACACTGCACATCATACATAAAACTACCAATTGCACTTGCATATTCGAGTTCTGCAATAGCCCTTCCATCATTCGTTATAAATTTAATATTTGGATAAAATGAAGTATTCACTTCTTTTATGTTCAAAATTTTGAACACATTTGTCACATTCTCAATATAATGTAACTGTGTTAGTGGATTTATAACTCACATACCATTGATCCCTTAGATCCCTAATATGATAGCTACTTGACCAAGATTCTTCATTTCAATATGGAAGATACAAAACTCTTTCTTTCTTTTATGCCATGTGATTACTATAACAAAATTGTAGATTTATCGCATAATTAAGTATATAAATATTTATTTATTTTGTTATGTACAAAACCAAAACAAATTATAGCATTATCAAATTTCCTATGCCACTTTTTGGGTGCTTGTTTTAGTTACTGACTTAACCAATTTACATATTTTATTTCTATTGTTGGGTAGTATAAAGTCTTTTGGTTGTTTCATGTATGCTTCCTTCATTTAAATTTTATTTTTTTATTTTTTAACTTCAATTTGATGAACATATAAATTATAAATAGAAGCTATGACAAATAAGATTCTAATAGAAGTAATTCTAGCTAGAAGAACATAAGTGTCAAAGTAATACATTCCTTCATTTTATTGATATCTTTTAGCCAATAATCTATCATTAAAGGTTTAGATCAAACCATCGCTCTTATTTTTCCTCCAACATACCTTGTTACATCGAGGTTTTGATCTCATTAGTATATCGACAATTTTCCTAGTGTCATTTGACATTATTTTATCTACTTGCTTCTATTAAGCATAACATGTTGAGAATCAATAAAATCTGGTCCTAATACTTTTTATTTACTGACTCTCTTACTTCTTCGAGATTTAATAGATTCCACAATATCTTTAGAAAATGTTACTAGTGGTTCTCTAGAACCCGAAATATCCTCTTGAGTTTCCATAGGAGTTTAAAAACTTAATTAACACTGTAAATTTTAAAAGAACTACTCATCCCTGATTCTATAATAAAATAAAGTCAAAGTTAGTAACCTATAGCTTTACTATCTAAAGCATATCCCACAAAGACACGATTGATGCCTCATTGACCTAACTTTGTCATTTTTCGATCGGTGTTCATGTAATAAGCAAGACACCTCACACATTAAGATATCCAATAATTAGTTTTCTTCCGCTCCACAATTCATAAAGAGAAATCTTTAGTTTCTTTGAAGGAATTCTATTACTAATATGACATTCAATATATAAAGTTTCATTAAGTAAGCATGACAAAATCTAGACTAATCGTCCATTCATATGAAATATTTATTCTCTCTTCTAGTTAGCATCTCATTTTATTGACAATGTCTTAATGAATAAATTCAAGTAAATTAGAAGCTAAAAATACTATAAAATTGCTTCTTAATTATTTTAGACTACAGAACCATATTTATTGTCTTTGTTTATAAGACATGAAATCATTTCTAGGCAAAGTAGAATATATCCTATATGACCCAATCTATCACAACATTATGAAATAGAGTCAATCATACTGTTAGAATCAATAATTTTTTTGGAATCGTTGTTAACTATACTCATAATTTGACAATTTTTTCACCAGAATAGCCATTGTCAATAAATAATCCATTTAGAGAGAGTAATAGTTTGCCCGTCTCATATACAAACTTAATACCTGATTTTCTCTATAGATCCTCATTAAAAAGATTCCTATTCATTTCCAGAATGTGAAAAACATTTGTCGATCATAATTAGCATTCAAAATCTATTATAAAAAAATTGGACAGTAGCACAAGGATTATACCACCATCTTGGCGAGCTTGTCAAAGGTACTGTATTTTTCATTTGTTTCCATTTGTTATACTTCTTCTAATGCTTGCTAAGTTATCTTTACTGGCGAGCATATTTTTCACTCCTCCCTTCACAATATTGGATACTTTCCTAAACAAGGGTATTCAAGGATGCCTTTCTCTATCTTTTCCCATCATTTTCATGGGAACAATTTGTTCCTTAGGAACCAAATTCTTTATTCTGACGGCATCATTTACTACGTTCTGTCGCAAGTTTCCCGGGACTCTGACCCTGCATTAGGTTAATTTCAGGCGGGATATTAGAGGAGTTTTATTTGCAAAAGATGGCCAAGTCATTATTTATTCGTTCGGCTTATGTCATTTTGAAAGATATTTGGTTCCCTACATAAATACCAGATATAATCGAAAGAGTTGTAGTTTTCAAGATTACCTTAGATCTAGGATTCTTTAAGTACGTGTTATCTGGATGCTTGGATTCTGCAACTTGCATGCTTTCCATACCTTCTCCTGTATACTAGGTGTTGACTATGCTATTAATATCTCTTCGCCAAGCTTGGGAACTCGCAACGTTGGTCAACGCATGAGATGACTTTATGTGCCTTATCGAATGTGAGCCTTTGGCCTCCTAGTGCGATAGTCACATTTCTGTGATTGTTCCACATTTTGGCTATTTTCAGCACTATATAGCATTCATCTTTGTCATGACTGTCGGTGCAATGGATATTGTAGAATTTTGGTCCACGTCCCTCGGGAGATAGATAAGCTTTACCAACATCTTGTGAGTAGGGTGTGGAGAAAATGTGCATCATGTCTTTAGACTCTTTGGGGTTATGATATTGTGAGCCTCATTCTAGAGGGAATTGCTCGATCATAGACCATTCCACAGAGCCTCTTTTGTTGGAATACGAAAGTTACCAGAATTGCTCTAATACCACTTGTTGATCTCGAAGGTAATACAAGGATTGAGATTAAATAACACAATATGAAACATGTGTTGTAGATAAGATCACACTGATATAAACAAGATTAAAGTAAAGAGATTGAAGAAAGATTAGCGGAGAAATCAATGTGTTCTTAAAAATAATATGTGGAGAGAATACAAGAATTCAGCAATAAAGTTTCACCTAAACTGAATGAAGAGCCACATATTTATAGGGACATACCAAACTCTAAAAATATTATAAAGATAGAAATAATATAAAAAATAATGTGGAATAAAGAAAATAATATTTTTTTCAATAAAATCACGTGAAAATAAGGAAACAATAGTTTCCAAAAAATCCATTATAATTTGGATACAAAATCTAACAATCTCTACCTTAACCCAAATTTTAGTGCAACAAACAAAACTCCAAAATTTCTCCATCTGAAAATATATGTTTAATTCCATCGAAATAACCAAACTCCTCAAATAGTAACCAAAACTCTCCACCTCACGAAAAAATCATCATTTGTCTAGCATCCACAAGTGACAGCCGAAACCTAATTCTAAGGTTCCAAAAATTCCAACAAGGAATTAACATTGACCAAACAGGGTTGAAGCATATCCTGTAGCAGAATCCTCACAAAATGCCTGATCAGAAGGCCCTTTGCTAGAACTGTCACCTTCAAAGATCCGGAAAGCATTACAAACATCTCCAACATCGTATCTACGCTCAATGGATCCAACCTTTGTATTTGAACACAGTTTATCCACTGAAATTGGTGGTAAAGCGAAATAACCAACGCTTTTCCTAGCAGTGTTCTGAACTGACTCAGAGCCCGTCACAAGAAATACTGTACGAAATTGAATTTCTACCATGGTACCAAACTTGTCAAGATGTCTCCTAACTAGTTCTACGCACCCTTACAAAATGTATAATTGAGACTTCTTTCATCCCTCTAGTACAACCCAGACATCCCTTTGGACTTTCAAGACTCTACTTTCACCATAGAATTTCTATCTCTTTGAATCCAGAGTACTCAGGGAGATGAGATTCTTTTTCAAATCTGAAACATGTCGAACCTAACCAAGTATTTTGACTGTCCCATCCTACAACCTCAATCTGACCCAATCGATTCCAGTAACCTGACAAAATTGATTGTTTCCCATGACAAATCCACCTTACTTAATCACCTCATATACCTCAAACAAGTCCTGATTGGGGAACACATATAGAACGTGCATTTTGAATCCAGAATCCACTTCTTCTTAGGCTTAGATTCCATGTCAGAGACGGTTGTTCTGTCATCTGAAAAATCAACGACAATATTGGTCTCATCCAAATTACCCGATTGCCGCCTATAATTTGCAGCTAAGTTACATTTAACCTGCAACTTATCGCAATCATTCTTAACGTGTCCTTTTCTCTTGCAGTAGAAGTAATACAAATTGCTAAATTTCACCCTTGATCTACCATTCTGTCAATCATCATGAGATACTAGAGCTTCCTCCTCAATAGATGTAACTCTAACCAGATACTTCATTTTCTCCTTTGAAAATAAAGCATCGTACACATCGTCGATTGTGAGTGTGTCACAACTATACAGAATCCTGTCCTGAAACGACGAATAAGAAGCGGGCAACGGGCACAACAGAATCAAGAACATATCCTGCTCATCATATTTGACCTCCAATGTTTCAAATCCATGATGATTTCCTTGACACAGCAAGGTGGTCTTCTAGTGATCCTCCTTCCACCATGTGATAGGAATACATCATTTTCTTTAGATGCAGTTTGCTTATAAGACTTTTAGTCATGCACAATTGTTCTAATTTTAACCACAAAATAGTAGTCGTTTTCTCCTTCAATACTTCTTGCAGGATGTTATTGGAGAGGTGAAAATGAATCTGCGATAGAGCCTTCCTATCTTTCCGTTGTTTCTCTTCCGTTGTCCAATTTGCTGACATCTTATTGAAATCCGGGAAAGCGTCGTCTAAATCAATTTAGGCCAACACAACCCTCATCGTTACTTGCCACAGCGAAAATCTTGTATTGCGATCCATTAGCAGAATATCATAATTCAATGTAATCATCTCTGAAAAATCCCAATCAAATCACGAAGAACCTTTAGCCTAGCTCTAATAACACTTGTTGGGAAGAACTAAGTTACCAAAATTGCTCTGATACCACTTCTTTATCTCGAAGGCGATACAAGGATTGAGATTTAATGATACAATATGAAATATGTGTTATAGACAAGATCACAACGATAGAAACAAAATTAAGTAAAGAAATTGAAAAGAAATTAGGAAAGGAATCGATATTTTATTAAAGACAATATGTGGAAAGAATATAAAAATTTAGCAATAATATTATTTTATTATTTCCATATTGTAAATATGGAAATAATATAACAAATAATATGGAATACAGGAAATAATATTTTTCAATAAAATCACGTGAAAAATAAGGAAACAATATTTTCCAAACCATCCACCCTAATTTGGGGCACAAAATCTAACATCCTTTGTATCATCACGCAACATAATCTCACTAGTGTTGGAGGAAAGATGGGTTTACTAACTTGGATTAGCTAAGGCTTTTAAGAGGACAACACTAATAGGAAGAAGGAAGTGAAAAAAGGAAACTTGTATTTCTTAAATTCAAGATTTTACACACTTTTTTGGCTTGTTACAAAATGGAGGGCACTACCCCTTTATATAGTGTTTACAAGAAGATTCTAGCCCACACATTTTCTAGAGACACCTAGACCACATATCAAGATATTTTCCTAGAATTCTCTAGATATTCTTTATAAAACTACATATCTTACTTAGATATTTATATAGATATTTCTAGTAGATATTTATATAGATTTTTCTAGATGATGCTTCTAGAAATGCTATGCATGTTGGGCCTTTTAATTGATTTGGGCCTATAAGCAAAATCTTTAAGCCCATATTATTTAGTCCAAAAATCAAGTTTACTACTCAACATCCCCCCTTAAACTTGATTTTGCTACTCCAAGTAGAGTTCTTAACTTGCGGAACACATCATGCTTGAGTGGCTTAGTGAGAATGTCGGCGATCTGCTCCTGGGAGGGTACATATTTCAGCTGCACTTCTTTCTTTGCAATGCTTTCTCTTATGAAGTGATATCTTGTATCAATGTGCTTGCTTCTATCATGGAATACTGGGTTCTTTGCCAATGCCAATGCCGATTTGTTATCAACATGGATTTCGATTGGCTCTTCTTGTGATACTCCAAGCGTCTTCAACAAGTTTCTAAGCCAAATCGCATGGCAGACACTTGATGTAGCTGCAACATATTCAGCTTCACATGTAGATAGTGCTACGATCGATTGCTTCTTTGAGCTCCAAGTGAAAGCTGTGTCGCCCAA